>NC_143043.1:57437446-57757446 GCF_057628025.1 Oncorhynchus mykiss
CACCATCTAGAAGTTTCACTTTCCTTACGCTGGCACCATCTAGAAGTTTCACTTTCCTTACGCTGGCACCATCTAGAAGTTTCACTTTCCTTACGCTGGCACCATCTAGAAGTTTCACTTTCCTTAGGCTGGCACCATCTACATAGCTTTCTACTACATCTAAAAGATTGCTGTTCATATTGTTTTATTGTTATACTTAGCCATTCTACTTGCCTCTTTTGACCTATTGGCAAGGAGACCCTCAAGAAGACTGGAGGCCATCTGCTCATGTAAAAGGATTTTATAAATCCATTTGATTGTTGATTGTTGGTAAGATTAACATTGTTTTCCAAATGTTTTTCTGTGTTGTCTTATGTGACATCTGTTAGCTGTCGTCATATGGAGGAGACCAAGGGCAGCGTTGTAAGGAGGAGACCAAGGGCAGCGTGGTTAGGAGGAGACCAAGGGCAGCGTGGTAAGGAGGAGACCAAGGGCAGCGTGGTAAGGAGGAGACCAAGGGCAGCGTGGTAAGGAGGAGACCATGGGGCAGGCGTGGTAAGGAGGAGACCAAGGGCAGCGTGGTAAGGAGGAGACCAAGGGCAGCGTGGTATGGAGGAGACCAAGGGCAGCGTGGTAAGGAGGAGACCAAGGGCAGCATGGTAAGGAGGAGACCAAGGGCAGCGTGGTAAGGAGGAGACCAAGGGCAGCATGGTAAGGAGGAGACCAAGGGCAGCGTGGTAAGGAGGAGACCAAGGGCAGTGTGGTAAGGAGGAGACCAAGGGGCAGGCGTGGTAAGGAGGAGACCAAGGGCAGCGTGGTAAGGAGGAGACCAAGGGCAGCGTTGTAAGGAGGAGACCAAGGGCAGCTTGGTAAGGAGGAGACCAAGGGCAGCGTGGTAAGGAGGAGACCAAGGGCAGCTTGGTAAGGAGGAGACCAAGGGCAGCTTGGTAAGGAGGAGACCAAGGGCAGCTTGGTAAGGAGGTGACCAAGGGCAGCGTTGTAAGGAGGAGACCAAGGGCAGCGTGGTAAGGAGGAGACCAAGGGCAGCTTGGTAAGGAGGAGCCCAAGGGCAGCTTGGTAAGGAGGAGACCAAGGGCAGCGTGGCTAGGAGGAGACCAAGGGCAGCGTGGTAAGGAGGAGACCAAGGGCAGCTTGGTAAGGAGGAGACCAAGGGCAGCGTGGTAAGGAGGAGACCAAGGGCAGCGTGGCTAGGAGGAGACCAAGGGCAGCGTGGTAAGGAGGAGACCAAGGGCAGCGTGGTAAGGAGGAGACCAAGGGCAGCGTGGTACGGAAGAGACCAAGGGCAGCGTGGTAAGGAGGAGACCAAGGGCAGCGTTGTAAGGAGGAGACCAAGGGCAGCGTGGTAAGGAGGAGACCAAGGGCAGCGTTGTAAGGAGGAGACCAAGGGCAGCGTGGTAAGGAGGAGACCAAGGGCAGCTTGGTAAGGAGGAGACCAAGGGCAGCGTGGTAAGGAGGAGACCAAGGGCAGCTTGGTAAGGAGGAGACCAAGGGCAACGTGGCTAGGAGGAGACCAAGGGCAGCGTGGTAAGGAGGAGACCAAGGGCAGCTTGGTAAGGAGGAGACCAAGGGCAGCGTGGTAAGGAGGAGACCAAGGGCAGCGTGGCTAGGAGGAGACCAAGGGCAGCGTGGTAAGGAGGAGACCAAGGGCAGCGTGGTAAGGAGGAGACCAAGGGCAGCGTGGTACGGAAGAGACCAAGGGCAGCGTGGTAAGGAGGAGACCAAGGGCAGCGTTGTAAGGAGGAGACCAAGGGCAGCGTGGTAAGGAGGAGACCAAGGGCAGCGTTGTAAGGAGGAGACCAAGGGCAGCGTGGTAAGGAGGAGACCAAGGGCAGCTTGGTAAGGAGGAGACCAAGGGCAGCGTGGTAAGGAGGAGACCAAGGGCAGCTTGGTAAGGAGGAGACCAAGGGCAGCTTGGTAAGGAGGAGACCAAGGGCAGCTTGGTAAGGAGGAGACCAAGGGCAGCGTGGTAAGGAAGAGACCAAGGGCAGCTTGGTAAGGAGGAGACCAAGGGCAGCGTGGTAAGGAGGAGACCAAGGGCAGCTTGGTAAGGAGGAGACCAAGGGCAGCTTGGTAAGGAGGAGACCAAGGGCAGCTTGGTAAGGAGGAGACCAAGGGCAGCGTTGTAAGGAGGAGACCAAGGGCAGCGTGGTAAGGAGGAGACCAAGGGCAGCTTGGTAAGGAGGAGACCAAGGGCAGCTTGGTAAGGAGGAGACCAAGGGCAGCGTGGCTAGGAGGAGACCAAGGGCAGCGTGGTAAGGAGGAGACCAAGGGCAGCGTGGTAAGGAGGAGACCAAGGGCAGCGTGGTAAGCGTACATACTTCTTTATTGAAGGACCGAACACCGAACACCGAACACCTAGCAATACTAACAAAACTAACAAAACTAACCGTGAAGCTAATATGGCTAGTGCATACAGGCAACTAAACATAGAATAAGAACCCACAAACTACCCAAGGAATATGGCTACCTAAATAAGGTCCCCAATCAGAGACAATGATAAACAGCTGCCTCCGATTGAGAATCAATCTAGGCAACTACAGACATAAAAACACATAGACTACCAAAACCCCTAGACATACCAAAACCCCTAGACATACCAAAACCCCTAGACATACCAAAACCCCTAGACATACCAAAACCCCTAGACATACAAAAACCCCTAGACATACCAAAACCCCTAGACATACCAAAACCCCTAGACATACCAAAACCCCTAGACATACCAAAACCCCTAGACATACCAAAACCCCTAGACATACCAAAACCCCTAGACATACCAAAACCCCTAGACATACCAAAACCCCTAGACATACAAAAACCCCTAGACATACCAAAACCCCTAGACATACAAAAACACAACCAACCACCCTCGTCACACCCTGACCTAACCAAAATAATAAAGAAAACTAAGATAACTAAGGTCAGGGCGTGACATTAGCAGATTGGCTTATAACTGGTTGTCTCTTGTGCTTGACTTTATTTTCTAAAAGGTTATGCTTGAAAATATGAAGAGTGCTACTCAGTAATGTGTTGTGTTGGATTTGCCCCAAACATACCACTTTGTATTCAGGAGAAAAAGTTAATTGCTTTGCCACATTGTTTGCAGTATTACTTTGGTGCCTTGTTGCAAACAGGAGGCATGTTTTTGAATATTTTTATTCTGTACAGGCTTCCTTCTTTTCACTCTGTCATTAGGTTGGTATTGTGGAGTAACTACTATGTTGTTGATCCATCCTCAGTTTCCTCCCATCACAGCCATTAAAGTCTGTCATTTAGGTTGGGATTGTGGAGTAACTACTATGTTGTTGATCCATCCTCCGTTTCCTCCCATCACAGCCATTAAACTCTGTAACTGTTTTAAAGTTGCCATTGGCCTCAAGGCGAAAATCCTGAGCGGTTTCATTCCTCTCCTTCAACTGAGTTAGGAAGGACGCCTGTGTCTTTGTAGTGACTGGGTGTAGATATACACCATCCGAAATGTAATTAAAGCTGCACCATGCTCAAAGGGATATTCAAGGTCTGCCTTTCATTTTTTAGCCATCTACCAATAGGTGCCCTTCTTTGTGAGTCATTGGAAAACCTCCCTGGTCTTTGTGGTTGAATCTGTGTTTGAAATTGAGGGACCTTACAGATAATTGTACGTGTGGAGTTATGGAAAAGATATTTCACAACGGTTTAAACGGTACAATGATTCTCTACACTATATTTTGCTAGTTTTGTTACTAACTCAAATGCTTAGGCAAATGATTAGAATTTTAGCAACCAGGAAAGAGTGCATCATTAATCCATTAAAATTCAGGCACATTTGGAAAAAGTCATTTTCTGTAGGTGTGAGGAGGGCTTGGCCACTCACTGGCCAGTCAAGGCGTTCCATGACTTGATACTGCATACCATGTTCTCCAGCACGGGATATTCTCTTCCTAGTCCGTTGTGGATTAATAGTTTATTAAATAACACAGGCTACAGTAACGAGTCATGGAAACAGCGGGAAAGAAAACTGTTTGCTCAATATGTTTGGAGTGACAGTTGACATTGTTGTAATTGGCTTCAACAACTACAGGCCTTTACGCCTGTATTTTATAACATGTAACCTTCATTTAAGTCAGTTAAGAACTAATTATTATTTACAATGACGGCCTACCAAAAGGCAAAGGGCCTCCTGCGGAGACGGGGGATGGGGGCTGACTGATACGGTTTTCCTCCTCTTCTGAGGAGGAGTAGGAAAGATCGGACCAATGCGCAGCGTGGTAAGTGTCCATATTTTAATGAAAATATAACTGAACACTGAATACAAAAGAACAAGAGAAATAAATGAAACACGAAACAGTTCTGTATGGTAAAACACAGAAAACAACTACCCACAACCCATAGTGGGAAAACAGGCTGCCTAAGTATGGTTCTCAATCAGAGACAACGATCGACAGCTCACTCCCTGACCAAACTAAAACAGAGACATAAAAAAGGAACTAAGGTCAGGACGTGACAATGACACCTAAACACAACATAAAGAGAGATCAAAGACAACAACATTGCATGGCGGCAACACATGAAAACACAGCATGGTAGCAACACAACACGACAACAACATGGTAGCAGCACAACATGCCAACAACATGGTAGCAACACAACACGACAACAACATGGTAGCAACACAACATGCCAACAACATGGTAGCAACACAACACGACAACAACATGGTAGCAGCACAACATGCCAACAACATGGTAGCAACACAACACGACAACAACATGGTAGCAACACAACATGCCAACAACATAGTAGCAACACAACACGACAACAACATGGTAGAAACACAACACGACAACAACATGGTAGCAACATAACATGACAACATGGTAGCAACACAACACGACAACAACATGGTAGCAACACAACATGACAACATGGTAGCAACACAACACGACAACAACATGGTAGCAACACAACATGACAACAACATGGTAGCAACACAACATGACAACAACATGGTAGCAACACAACACGACAACAACATGGTAGCAACACAACATGACAACATGGTAGCAACACAACACGACACGACAACAACATGGTAGCAACACAACACGACAACAACATGGTAGCAACACAACACGACAACAACATGGTAGCAACACAACATGACAACAACATGGTAGCAACACAACACGACAACAACATGGTAGCAACACAACACGACAACAACATGGTAGCAACACAACATGACAACATGGTAGCAACACAACACGACAACAACATGGTAGCAACACAACATGAAAACATGGTAGCAACACAACACGACACGACAACAGCATGGTAGCAACACAACACGACAACAACATGGTAGCAACACAACATGACAACAACATGGTAGCAACACAACATGACAACAACATGGTAGCAACACAACACGACAACAACATGGTAGCAACACAACATGACAACATGGTAGCAACACAACACGACACGACAACAACATGGTAGCAACACAACATGACAACAACATGGTAGCAACACAACACGACAACAACATGGTAGCAACACAACACGACAACAACATGGTAGCAACACAACACGACAACAACATGGTAGCAACACAACACGACAACAACATGGTAGCAACACAACATGACAACAACATGGTAGCACCACAACATGACAACAACATGGTAGCAGCACAACATGACAACAACATGGTAGCACCACAACATGACAACAACATGGTAGCAGCACAACACGACCAAAACATGGTAGCAACACAACATGACAATAACATGGTAGCAGCACAAAATGGGGTACAAACACTGCTGCCACTCTTTGTTTATTATCTATGTATAGTCACTTTACCTGCATGTACATATTACCTCGACTAACCGGTGCCCCCAAACATTGACACGCGTATCTGGTCTCCACATTTACTCTGTACCGGTACCCCCTGTATATAGCCTCCACATTGACTCTGTACCGGTACCCCCTGTATATAGCCTCCACATTGACTCTGTACCGGCACCCCCCTGTATATAGTCTCCACATTGACTCTGTACCGTAATACCCTGTATATAGTCTCCACATTGACTCTGTACAGTAATACCCTGTATATAGTCTCCACATTGACTCTGTACCGTAATACCCTGTATATAGTCTCCACATTGACTCTGTACCGGTACCCCCTGTATATAGTCTCCACATTGACTCTGTAACATAATACCCTGTATATAGTCTCCACATTGACTATTCCACAGGGAATAGGGCTCTGGTCTAAAGTAGTGCACTACATAGGGAATTGGGCTCTGGTCTAAAGTAGTGCACTACATAGGGAATTGGGCTCTGGTCTAAAGTAGTGCACTATATAGGGAATAGGGCTCTGGTCTAAAGTAGTGCACTACATAGGGAATTGGGCTCTGGTCTAAAGTAGTGCACTACACAGGGAATAGGGCTCTGGTCTAAAGTAGTGCACTACATAGGGAATAGGGCCCTGGTCTAAAGTAGTAAACTACACAGGGAATAGGGCCCTGGTCTAAAGTAGTGCACTACATAGGGAATAGGTTCTTGGCCAAAAGTAGTGCACTACACAGGGAATAGGGCTCTAGTCTAAAGTAGTGCACTACATAGGGAATAGGGCCCTGGTCTAAAGTAGTGCTCTACATAGGGAATAGGGCTCTGGTCTAAAGTAGTGCACAACATAGAGAATAAGGCTCTGGTCTAAAGTAGTGCACTACATAGGGAATAGGGCCTTGGTCTAAAGTAGTGCACTACATAGGGAATAGGGCCTTGGTCTAAAGTAGTGCACTACATAGGGAATAGGGCCCTGGTCTAAAGTAGTGCACTACATAGGGAATAGGGCCCAGGTCTAATGTAGTGCACTACATAGGTAATAGGGCCTTGGCCAAAAGTAGTGCACTACATAGGGAATAGGGCCTTGGCCAAAAGTAGTGCACTACATAGGGAATAGGGCTCTGGTCTAAAGTAGTGCACTACATAGGAAATAGGGCTCTGGTCTAAAGTAGTGCACTACATAGGGAATAGGGCCCTGGTCTAAAGTAGTGCACTACATAGGGAATAGGCTGCCATTTGGGACACATCCTCATATACAGCTTTGAGATAATAATGAAGTCAGGGTTTAGGGAGAGGGAATTAGCTGTTAGGGAGAATGTGTGAGCGTGCGTGACTACTGGTGAGCTACAGACACAATGCCCATAACCGCTGCTTTCACTAATGAACTAACTCAGTTTGAGAGATCCTTGAAATCATCAACTCTCAGCAGGTGCTACCCATGCATTTAGCTGTCAGGTTAACCCTTTACTGGCTAGTCCCATGAGATAACTCCACCAATCAGAGAATGTACATTAATGTTTATACATAATGTTTTCCGCCATAATTTCCTATGACTGAAAAGGGCTTCTGGACATTAAACAGTGATCACTAAAATGCGGCTTAAGAGATTTGGGCAGCCTGACGAAACTACGTTGGCGAGTACATAAACCGATTATACCCATGGTTCTCACTGGAGAACAAACTACATGAGCTCCGTTCGAGACTATCCTATCAATGGGACCTGAAGAACTGATAAGCTGTAGACCATACTGTTACCAAGAGAGTTTTCATCTATATTTTTCGTAGCTGTCTATTTACAACCACAGATGCCGACACAAAGACTGCACTCAACGAGCTGTATAAGCAAACAAGAACATGCTCATTCAGAGGCGCCACTCTTAGTGGCCAGTGATTATAATGCAGGAAAACTGAAATCCTTCTCACCTAATTTCTAACTAGAGGCAAAAAAACTCTAGATCAACTTTACACCACTCGCTGGACACGTCCTCTTCTCGCTTGACCATCTTCTTCTCTCTCGACTCAGTGCTCGTTCGACTTTTGGATCAGATTTTAACACCATAATAATTCTCATCTTCACTGAGGTACTGTATGGCAGAAGGATAGAGTAGTCATGGTGACAGTATGAGGGACAGGCTGAGTACTCCATCTTTACTCCATACAGTCAGTGTGTAATATATTGGGTTGTCACGGTGACAGTATGAGGGACAGGCTGAGTACTCCATCTTTACTCCATACAGTCAGTGTGTAATATATTGGGTTGTCATGGTGACAGTATGAGGGACAGGCTGAGTACTCCATCTTTACTACATACAGTCAGCGAGTAATATATTGGGTTGTCATGGTGACAGTATGAGGGACAGGCTGAGTACTCCATCTTTACTCCATACGGTCAGTGTGTAATATATTGGGTTGTCACGGTGACAGTATGAGGGACAGGCTGAGTACTCCATCTTTACTACATACAGTCAGCGAGTAATATATTGGGTTGTCATGGTGACAGTATGAGGGACAGGCTGAGTACTCCATCTTTACTCCATACGGTCAGTGTGTAATATATTGGGTTGTCACGGTGACAGTATGAGGGACAGGCTGAGTACTCCATCTTTACTCCATACAGTCAGTGTGTAATATATTGGGTTGTCATGGTGACAGTATGAGGGACAGGCTGAGTACTCCATCTTTACTCCATACGGTCAGTGAGTAATATATTGGGAAAGCCCCACGAAGCAGCACAGACCTGCAGTAACCAAACAGTCATGAAATATATCTCCTCACAGCCAGACTGCAGGCAATCAGGCCCCCAGTCACCAACCAATTAAAACAACATTCATCATAAGTCAGAGCAGCTGGGCCAATAGTAATGAAGCAGGGAGGAACACGGGAACACTCTAAATGTTTCATCAACACACTACCCTAGAACCCCTGTTGGGGAATACTCTACTCAACTTGGTCTCAGAGCATTTTGTCTTATACTGTACGTAAATCTGAGACACTCCATTTAGTATATGTTATGTTTGGTATGGTTACATAAAACAGATGGTTACTTAAAGAAAAAACCCGAAAGGTTGATGATTGCGAGTTTGAATCTCCTTACTTTAGCATTGTAGCTATTAGCAACTTTTTAGCTACTTTAGCATGTTCCATCTGGAAATGTTCCATCAACACACTACTCTAGAACCCCTGTTGCATTCATCAATTCAATTTCATTTTGTTGTGTACAGACATTGTTTTAAATGAGATTAATTGAATTAGATGACGAATTACATCAAATCTGTTGATCCTTTCATTCTGTTCATCTGAAATCGGATTGTGACCATTGATATATATAAACAAAATGACAACAAATCATAATCTGGAAGAGCTGCGATCCCACATGTGTTTCAACAGCCTCACTCATACACTCGCAGTCACATCTATTATGGTTGAGATTTCCTGTAAACTGCAGAGACAGAGAGAGACAGAGACAGAGACAGAGACAGAGACAGAGAGAGAGAGAGAGAGAGAGAGAGAGAGAGAGAGAGAGAGAGAGACAGAGAGAGACAGAGAGAGACAGAGAGAGACAGAGAGAGAGAGAGAGAGAGAGAGAGAGAGAGAGAGAGAGAGAGACAGTATCAGCAGGAAACAGCCTGGTCTGAGCTGGTGGCCAAACCAACAGCAGGGTTTGGTGCCTGCAGAAGTGCAGATGTTGCTTCCCCAGAACTGTGTGGTGCAGATGTACAGGAAACGCAGGGTCATGTTCAGAGGTCAATAAATTAAGTTTGTGCTGGGTCATCTCAGGGTCATGTTCAGAGGTCAATAAGAGTAAGATTGTTGTTTTAAGCAGACATCATCATCAGGATGTTGTGGGAGAAGTGGGGGAGGCTTGGTCAAGTTGCTGTGGGGGGTGCAGAGCTGTTGGCCGGAGTAGGGGTAGCCAGGTGGAAAGCATGGCCAGCCGTAGAAAAATGCTTATTGAAATTCTCGATTATCTTAGATTTATCGGTGGTGACAGTGTTTCCTAGCCTCAGTGCAGTGGGCAGCTGGGAGGAGGTGCTGTTATTCTCCATGGACTTTACAGTGTCAGGATGGTTAGGTTAGGATGGGATGATAGGTTAGGATGATATCTATGAGGGTGCCCATGTTTACGGATTTGGGGTTGTACCTGGTGGTTTCATTGATAATTTGTGTGAGATTGAGGGCATCAAGCTTAGATGGTAGGATAAGGGTACGGCTAAAGGCTAAAAGAGGGTCGTCTAAAAAAGGTTGTCTAGTACGTTCAGAACAGAGAGTTAAAGGAGCAGGTTTCTGGGCACGGTAGAATAGATTCAAGGCATAATGTACAGACAAAGGTATGGTAGGATGTGAATACAGTGTAAACCTGTGCATAGAGTGACGATGAAAGAGATATCGTCACTAGGAACATCATTTAAACCAGGTGATGTCATCGTTTGTGTGGTAGGTGGAACTAAAGTGTTAAATAAGGCATGTTGAGCAGGGCTAGAGGCTCTACAGTGAAATAAGGCAATAAATACTAACCAAAACAGCAATGGACAAGGCATATTGACGTTAGCAAGAGGCATGCGTAGCCGAGTGAATCAAAGGAGTCCAGTGAGTGGCTTCAGGCAGCTAGCGGGCCAGGGCTAGCAAGTTAGCAGAAAGGCCTTGGAGAGACGTCATGACGGACGAAAGTCTGTTGTGGCAGACGAATCACAGGGCTCCGTGTGGTAGGAATCCGGAGATATGGAGAAAAATAAGTCTGATTTGCTCTGGTTTGAGTCGCGCTGTGCAGACTGGCGAGAGTTGTCCGGGCTAGAGGTAGCTGATGACCACTAGCAGTGGCTAGCTGACTACTAGCTAGTAGCTAGTTAGCTGGCTCGCTTCTGTTGGGGTTCCGGTTCAGAAGACGGTTCCGCAGGGCTCCGTGTGTTTAACCAGACAATTGGCAAACTAGGTATAGTGGACAAAGAATTGAGGCGGGTTGCATGAGAGTATATTCAGTCCGTAGATGGAAAGGGATATATAAATATATATGAAAGAAACAAACAAACAAAAAACAAGGAAAAAACAAGGAAAAAACAATGTTTCCACGGGACAGGAAAGGGACAAGACAAAAACACACATCCGACTGCTACGCCATCTTGGAAACCAAGCTCTGTGCAGACCAGTCAAGTTCTTCTACACTAACCAAACCATTTCTGTATGGAACTCACTTTATGCACGGGGGCATTATAATGCTGAAAAAGCAAAGGACCTTCCCCAAAATTTTGCCACAAAGTTAAAAGAACAAAATAGTCCAGAATGTAATTGTATGCTGTAGTGTTACGATTTCCTTTCAATGGAACTAAGGGGCCTAAGCCGAACCATGAAAAACAGCCCCAGACCAGACATTTGATGAGCTGAGTTGTTGGAAATGTGATATCATAGGATGCTGCCACGTTTAATGTCACTCACCTCTTCAGTAAGGCCATTCTACTGCTAATGTTTGTCTATGGAGATTGCATGGCTGTGTGCTTGATTTTATACACCTGTCAGCAATGGGTGTGGCTGAAATAGCCGCATCTACTCATTTGAAGGGGTGTCCACATACTTTTGTATATATAGTGTATTTATAGATAATCTACAGACAGTGTCTATAGATAATCTATATCAAGAAATCATGTTATTTTATTTAGTATAGGTTTATGAGAGGATCTACGGTAGTGTGATTTATGCTGCTGGATACACAATCATAGAATAAGACTAAATGTAAAATGGGGGAAAACAGATAAGTAATTAACGTGTAGGCTAGACAATGAAGCCTGTTAAAACATATAGTAAGAGGACCCATATAATACAAGAGGATTATTAAACCTCATAATTCACAACAGTTTCTCCTAAGCATATAACAACATTTGAATCAATATGACTAAATACTGACGTTCCCTCTCAGCCTATATGACTCAATATGACTAAATACTGATGTTACCTATCAGCCTAGATGACTTTATATGACTAAATACTGACGTTCCCTCTCAGCCTAGATGACTCTATATGACTAAACGCTGATGTTATCTATCAGCCTAGATGACTAAACACTGATGTTACCTCTCAGCCTAGATTACTTTATATGACTAAATACTGATGTTACCTATCAGCCTAGATGACTTTATATGACTAAATACTGATGTTACCTATCAGCCTAGATTACTTTATATGACTAAATACTGATGTTACCTATCAGCCTAGATGACTTTATATGACTAAATACTGATGTTCCCTCTCAGCCTAGATGACTTTATATGACTAAATACTGATGTTACCTATCAGCCTAGATGACTTTATATGACTAAATACTGATGTTACCTATCAGCCTAGATGACTCTATATGACTAAATACTGATGTTACCTATCAGCCTAGATGACTAAATACTGATGTTCCCTCTCAGCCTAGATGACTAAACACTGATGTTACCTCTCAGCCTAGATGACTAAATACTGATGTTCCATCTCAGCCTAGATGACTAAATACTGATGTTACCTCTCAGCCTAGATGACTCTAGATGACTAAATACTGATGTTACCTCTCAGCCTAGATGACTCTAGATGACTAAATACTGATGTTACCTCTCAGCCTAGATGACTCTATATGACTAAATACTGATGTTCCCTCTCAGCCTAGATGACTAAATACTGATGTTCCATCTCAGCCTAGATGACTAAATACTGATGTTACCTCTCAGCCTAGATGACTCTAGATGACTAAATACTGATGTTACCTCTCAGCCTAGATGACTAAATACTGATGTTCCCTCTCAGCCTAGATGACTCTAGATGACTAAATACTGATGTTACCTCTCAGCCTAGATGACTAAACACTGATGTTACCTCTCAGCCTAGATGACTAAATACTGATGTTACCTATCAGCCTAGATGACTTTATATGACTAAATACTGATGTTACCTATCAGCCTAGATGACTTTATATGACTAAATACTGATGTTACCTATCAGCCTAGATGACTTTATATGACTAAATACTGATGTTCCCTCTCAGCCTAGATGACTTTATATGACTAAATACTGATGTTACCTATCAGCCTAGATGACTTTATATGACTAAATACTGATGTTACCTATCAGCCTAGATGACTCTATATGACTAAATACTGATGTTACCTATCAGCCTAGATGACTAAATACTGATGTTCCCTCTCAGCCTAGATGACTAAACACTGATGTTACCTCTCAGCCTAGATGACTAAATACTGATGTTCCATCTCAGCCTAGATGACTAAATACTGATGTTACCTCTCAGCCTAGATGACTCTAGATGACTAAATACTGATGTTACCTCTCAGCCTAGATGACTCTAGATGACTAAATACTGATGTTACCTCTCAGCCTAGATGACTCTATATGACTAAATACTGATGTTCCCTCTCAGCCTAGATGACTAAATACTGATGTTCCATCTCAGCCTAGATGACTAAATACTGATGTTACCTCTCAGCCTAGATGACTAAACACTGATGTTACCTCTCAGCCTAGATGACTAAATACTGATGTTACCTCTCAGCCTAGATGACTAAACACTGATGTTACCTCTCAGCCTAGATGACTAAATACTGATGTTACCTCTCAGCCTAGATGACTAAACACTGATGTTACCTCTCAGCCTAGATGACTAAATACTGATGTTACCTCTCAGCCTAGATGACTAAATACTGATGTTACCTCTCAGCCTAGATGACTCTAGATGACTAAATACTGATGTTACCTCTCAGCCTAGATGACTCTAGATGACTAAATACTGATGTTACCTCTCAGCCTAGATGACTAAACACTGATGTTACCTCTCAGCCTAGATGACTAAATACTGATGTTACCTCTCAGCCTAGATGACTAAACACTGATGTTACCTCTCAGCCTAGATGACTAAATACTGATGTTCCCTCTCAGCCTAGATGACTAAATACTGATGTTACCTCTCAGCCTAGATGACTAAACACTGATGTACCCTCTCAGCCTAGATGACTAAATACTGATGTTCCATCTCAGCCTAGATGACTCTAGATGACTAAATACTGATGTTACCTCTCAGCCTAGATGACTAAATACTGATGTTCCCTCTCAGCCTAGATGACTCTAGATGACTAAATACTGATGTTACCTCTCAGCCTAGATGACTAAATACTGATGTTCCATCTCAGCCTAGATGACTCTAGATGACTAAATACTGATGTTACCTCTCAGCCTAGATGACTAAATACTGATGTTCCCTCTCAGCCTAGATGACTAAATACTGATGTTCCCTCTCAGCCTAGATGACTAAATACTGATGTTACCTCTCAGCCTAGATGACTAAACACTGATGTTACCTCTCAGCCTAGATGACTAAATACTGATGTTACCTCTCAGCCTAGATGACTAAACACTGATGTTACCTCTCAGCCTAGATGACTAAATACTGATGTTCCCTCTCAGCCTAGATGACTAAATACTGATGTTACCTCTCAGCCTAGATGACTAAACACTGATGTACCCTCTCAGCCTAGATGACTAAATACTGATGTTCCATCTCAGCCTAGATGACTCTAGATGACTAAATACTGATGTTACCTCTCAGCCTAGATGACTAAATACTGATGTTCCCTCTCAGCCTAGATGACTCTAGATGACTAAATACTTATGTTACCTCTCAGCCTAGATGACTAAATACTGATGTTCCATCTCAGCCTAGATGACTCTAGATGACTAAATACTGATGTTACCTCTCAGCCTAGATGACTAAATACTGATGTTACCTCTCAGCCTAGATGACTAAACACTGATGTTACCTCTCAGCCTAGATGACTAAATACTGATGTTACCTATCAGCCTAGATGACTTTATATGACTAAATACTGATGTTACCTATCTGCCTAGATGACTTTATATGACTAAATACTGATGTTACCTATCAGCCTAGATGACTTTATATGACTAAATACTGATGTTCCCTCTCAGCCTAGATGACTTTATATGACTAAATACTGATGTTACCTATCAGCCTAGATGACTTTATATGACTAAATACTGATGTTACCTATCAGCCTAGATGACTCTATATGACTAAATACTGATGTTACCTATCAGCCTAGATGACTAAATACTGATGTTCCCTCTCAGCCTAGATGACTAAACACTGATGTTACCTCTCAGCCTAGATGACTAAATACTGATGTTCCATCTCAGCCTAGATGACTAAATACTGATGTTACCTCTCAGCCTAGATGACTCTAGATGACTAAATACTGATGTTACCTCTCAGCCTAGATGACTCTAGATGACTAAATACTGATGTTACCTCTCAGCCTAGATGACTCTATATGACTAAATACTGATGTTCCCTCTCAGCCTAGATGACTAAATACTGATGTTCCATCTCAGCCTAGATGACTAAATACTGATGTTACCTCTCAGCCTAGATGACTAAACACTGATGTTACCTCTCAGCCTAGATGACTAAATACTGATGTTACCTCTCAGCCTAGATGACTAAACACTGATGTTACCTCTCAGCCTAGATGACTAAATACTGATGTTACCTCTCAGCCTAGATGACTAAATACTGATGTTCCATCTCAGCCTAGATGACTAAACACTGATGTTACCTCTCAGCCTAGATGACTAAATACTGATGTTACCTCTCAGCCTAGATGACTCTAGATGACTAAATACTGATGTTACCTATCAGCCTAGATGACTCAAGATGACTAAATACTGATGTTACCTCTCAGCCTAGATGACTCTAGATGACTAAATACTGATGTTACCTCTCAGCCTAGATGACTCTAGATGACTAAATACTGATGTTACCTCTCAGCCTAGATGACTCTAGATGACTAAATACTGATGTTACCTCTCAGCCTAGATGACTCTAGATGACTAAACACTGATGTTACCTATCAGCCTAGATGACTAAATACTGATGTTACCTCTCAGCCTAGATGACTAAACACTGATGTTACCTCTCAGCCTAGATGACTAAATACTGATGTTCCCTCTCAGCCTAGATGACTAAACACTGATGTTACCTCTCAGCCTAGATGACTAAACACTGATGTTACCTCTCAGCCTAGATGACTAAATACTGATGTTACCTCTCAGCCTAGATGACTAAACACTGATGTTACCTCTCAGCCTAGATGACTAAATACTGATGTTACCTCTCAGCCTAGATGACTCTATATGACTAAATACTGATGTTACCTCTCAGCCTAGATGACTAAATACTGATGTTCCCTCTCAGCCTAGATGACTAAACACTGATGTTACCTCTCAGCCTAGATGACTAAATACTGATGTTACCTCTCAGCCTAGATGACTCTATATGACTAAATACTGATGTTTCCTATCAGCCTAGATGACTAAATACTGATGTTACCTCTCAGCCTAGATGACTAAACACTGATGTACCCTCTCAGCCTAGATGACTCTATATGACTAAATACTGATGTTCCCTCTCAGCCTAGATGACTAAATACTGATGTTCCCTCTCAGCCTAGATGACTAAACACTGATGTTACCTCTCAGCCTAGATGACTCTAGATGACTAAATACTGATGTTACCTATCAGCCTAGATGACTAAATACTGATGTTACCTCTCAGCCTAGATGACTCTATATGACTAAATACTGATGTTACCTATCAGCCTAGATTACTTTTTATGACTAAATACTGATGTTACCTCTGAGCCTAGATGACTAAATACTGATGTTCCCTCTCAGCCTAGATGACTCTAGATGACTAAATACTGATGTTACCTCTCAGCCTAGATGACTAAATACTGATGTTCCCTCTCAGCCTAGATGACTAAACACTGATGTTACCTCTCAGCCTAGATGACTAAATACTGATGTTCCCTCTCAGCCTAGATGACTAAATACTGATGTTACCTCTCAGCCTAGATGACTAAACACTGATGTTACCTCTCAGCCTAGATGACTAAATACTGATGTTACCTCTCAGCCTAGATGACTCTATATGACTAAATACTGATGTTCCCTCTCAGCCTAGATGACTAAACACTGATGTTACCTCTCAGCCTAGATGACTAAACACTGATGTTACCTCTCAGCCTAGATGACTAAATACTGATGTTCCCTCTCAGCCTAGATGACTAAATACTGATGTTCCATCTCAGCCTAGATGACTAAATACTGATGTTCCCTCTCAGCCTAGATGACTAAATACTGATGTTACCTCTCAGCCTAGATGACTAAACACTGATGTTACCTCTCAGCCTAGATGACTAAATACTGATGTTCCCTCTCAGCCTAGATGACTAAATACTGATGTTCCCTCTCAGCCTAGATGACTAAATACTGATGTTACCTCTCAGCCTAGATGACTAAATACTGATGTTCCCTCTCAGCCTAGATGACTAAATACTGATGTTACCTCTCAGCCTAGATGACTAAACACTGATGTTACCTCTCAGCCTAGATGACTAAATACTGATGTTACCTCTCAGCCTAGATGACTCTAGATGACTAAATACTGATGTTACCTATCAGCCTAGATGACTAAATACTGATGTTACCTCTCAGCCTAGATGACTAAATACTGATGTTACCTATCAGCCTAGATGACTAAACACTGATGTTACCTCTCAGCCTAGATGACTAAATACTGATGTTCCATCTCAGCCTAGATGACTAAATACTGATGTTACCTCTCAGCCTAGATGACTAAACACTGATGTTACCTCTCAGCCTAGATGACTAAATACTGATGTTACCTCTCAGCCTAGATGACTAAACACTGATGTTACCTCTCAGCCTAGATGACTAAATACTGATGTTACCTCTCAGCCTAGATGACTAAACACTGATGTTACCTCTCAGCCTAGATGACTCTAGATGACTAAATACTGATGTTCCCTCTCAGCCTAGATGACTCTAGATGACTAAATACTGATGTTACCTCTCAGCCTAGATGACTCTAGATGACTAAATACTGATGTTACCTATCAGCCTAGATGACTAAATACTGATGTTACCTCTCAGCCTAGATGACTAAATACTGATGTTACCTATCAGCCTAGATGACTAAACACTGATGTTACCTCTCAGCCTAGATGACTAAATACTGATGTTCCATCTCAGCCTAGATGACTAAATACTGATGTTACCTCTCAGCCTAGATGACTAAACACTGATGTTACCTCTCAGCCTAGATGACTAAATACTGATGTTACCTCTCAGCCTAGATGACTAAACACTGATGTTACCTCTCAGCCTAGATGACTCTAGATGACTAAATACTGATGTTCCCTCTCAGCCTAGATGACTCTAGATGACTAAATACTGATGTTACCTCTCAGCCTAGATGACTAAATACTGATGTTCCCTCTCAGCCTAGATGACTAAATACTGATGTTACCTCTCAGCCTAGATGACTAAACACTGATGTTACCTCTCAGCCTAGATGACTAAATACTGATGTTACCTCTCAGCCTAGATGACTCTAGATGACTAAATACTGATGTTACCTATCAGCCTAGATGACTAAATACTGATGTTACCTCTCAGCCTAGATGACTAAATACTGATGTTACCTCTCAGCCTAGATGACTAAACACTGATGTTACCTCTCAGCCTAGATGACTAAATACTGATGTTCCCTCTCAGCCTAGATGACTAAATACTGATGTTCCCTCTCAGCCTAGATGACTAAATACTGATGTTACCTCTCAGCCTAGATGACTAAATACTGATGTTCCCTCTCAGCCTAGATGACTAAATACTGATGTTACCTCTCAGCCTAGATGACTAAACACTGATGTTACCTCTCAGCCTAGATGACTAAATACTGATGTTACCTCTCAGCCTAGATGACTCTAGATGACTAAATACTGATGTTACCTATCAGCCTAGATGACTAAATACTGATGTTACCTCTCAGCCTAGATGACTAAATACTGATGTTACCTATCAGCCTAGATGACTAAACACTGATGTTACCTCTCAGCCTAGATGACTAAATACTGATGTTCCATCTCAGCCTAGATGACTAAATACTGATGTTACCTCTCAGCCTAGATGACTAAACACTGATGTTACCTCTCAGCCTAGATGACTAAATACTGATGTTACCTCTCAGCCTAGATGACTAAACACTGATGTTACCTCTCAGCCTAGATGACTCTAGATGACTAAATACTGATGTTCCCTCTCAGCCTAGATGACTCTAGATGACTAAATACTGATGTTACCTCTCAGCCTAGATGACTAAACACTGATGTTACCTCTCAGCCTAGATGACTCTAGATGACTAAATACTGATGTTCCCTCTCAGCCTAGATGACTCTAGATGACTAAATACTGATGTTCCCTCTCAGCCTAGATGACTCTAGATGACTAAATACTGATGTTCCCTCTCAGCCTAGATGACTAAATACTGATGTTCCCTCTCAGCCTAGATGACTAAATACTGATGTTCCCTCTCAGCCTAGATGACTAAACACTGATGTTACCTCTCAGCCTAGATGACTCTATATGACTAAATACTGATGTTACCTCTCAGCCTAGATGACTAAATACTGATGTTACCTCTCAGCCTAGATGACTAAACACTGATGTTACCTCTCAGCCTAGATGACTAAATACTGATGTTACCTCTCAGCCTAGATGACTAAATACTGATGTTACCTCTCAGCCTAGATGACTAAATACTGATGTTCCCTCTCAGCCTAGATGACTAAATACTGATGTTCCCTCTCAGCCTAGATGACTAAATACTGATGTTCCATCTCAGCCTAGATGACTAAACACTGATGTTACCTCTCAGCCTAGATGACTAAATACTGATGTTCCCTCTCAGCCTAGATGACTAAATACTGATGTTCCCTCTCAGCCTAGATGACTAAACACTGATGTTACCTCTCAGCCTAGATGACTAAATACTGATGTTACCTCTCAGCCTAGATGACTAAACACTGATGTTACCTCTCAGCCTAGATGACTCTATATGACTAAACACTGATGTTACCTCTCAGCCTAGATGACTCTATATGACTAAACACTGATGTTACCTCTCAGCCTAGATGACTCTAGATGACTAAACACTGATGTTACCTCTCAGCCTAGATGACTAAATACTGATGTTACCTCTCAGCCTAGATGACTAAACACTGATGTTACCTCTCAGCCTAGATGACTCTAGATGACTAAATACTGATGTTACCTCTCAGCCTAGATGACTAAATACTGATGTTACCTCTCAGCCTAGATGACTAAACACTGATGTTACCTCTCAGCCTAGATGACTAAATACTGATGTTACCTCTCAGCCTAGATGACTCTAGATGACTAAATACTGATGTTACCTCTCAGCCTAGATGACTAAATACTGATGTTACCTCTCAGCCTAGATGACTCTAGATGACTAAATACTGATGTTACCTCTCAGCCTAGATGACTAAACACTGATGTTACCTCTCAGCCTAGATGACTCTAGATGACTAAATACTGATGTTACCTCTCAGCCTAGATGACTAAATACTGATGTTACCTCTCAGCCTAGATGACTAAACACTGATTTTACCTCTCAGCCTAGATGACTAAATACTGATGTTACCTCTCAGCCTAGATGACTCTAGATGACTAAATACTGATGTTACCTCTCAGCCTAGATGACTCTAGATGACTAAATACTGATGTTTCCTATCAGCCTAGATGACTAAACACTGATGTTACCTCTCAGCCTAGATGACTAAATACTGATGTTACCTCTCAGCCTAGATGACTTTATATGACTAAATACTGATGTTCCATCTCAGCCTAGATGACTAAATACTGATGTTCCATCTCAGCCTAGATGACTCTATATGACTAAATACTGATGTTCCCTCTCAGCCTAGATGACTAAATACTGATGTTCCCTCTCAGCCTAGATGACTAAATACTGATGTTTCCTATCAGCCTAGATGACTAAATACGGATGTTACCTCTCAGCCTAGATTACTAAACACTGATGTTACCTCTCAGCCTAGATGACTAAATACTGATGTTACCTCTCAGCCTAGATGACTAAATACTGATGTTCCATCTCAGCCTAGATGACTAAACACTGATGTTACCTCTCAGCCTAGATGACTAAATACTGATGTTACCTCTCAGCCTAGATGACTCTAGATGACTAAATACTGATGTTACCTATCAGCCTAGATGACTCAAGATGACTAAATACTGATGTTACCTCTCAGCCTAGATGACTCTAGATGACTAAATACTGATGTTACCTCTCAGCCTAGATGACTCTAGATGACTAAATACTGATGTTACCTCTCAGCCTAGATGACTCTAGATGACTAAATACTGATGTTACCTCTCAGCCTAGATGACTCTAGATGACTAAACACTGATGTTACCTATCAGCCTAGATGACTAAATACTGATGTTACCTCTCAGCCTAGATGACTAAACACTGATGTTACCTCTCAGCCTAGATGACTAAATACTGATGTTCCCTCTCAGCCTAGATGACTAAACACTGATGTTACCTCTCAGCCTAGATGACTAAACACTGATGTTACCTCTCAGCCTAGATGACTAAATACTGATGTTACCTCTCAGCCTAGATGACTAAACACTGATGTTACCTCTCAGCCTAGATGACTAAATACTGATGTTACCTCTCAGCCTAGATGACTCTATATGACTAAATACTGATGTTACCTCTCAGCCTAGATGACTAAATACTGATGTTCCCTCTCAGCCTAGATGACTAAACACTGATGTTACCTCTCAGCCTAGATGACTAAATACTGATGTTACCTCTCAGCCTAGATGACTCTATATGACTAAATACTGATGTTTCCTATCAGCCTAGATGACTAAATACTGATGTTACCTCTCAGCCTAGATGACTAAACACTGATGTACCCTCTCAGCCTAGATGACTCTATATGACTAAATACTGATGTTCCCTCTCAGCCTAGATGACTAAATACTGATGTTCCCTCTCAGCCTAGATGACTAAACACTGATGTTACCTCTCAGCCTAGATGACTCTAGATGACTAAATACTGATGTTACCTATCAGCCTAGATGACTAAATACTGATGTTACCTCTCAGCCTAGATGACTCTATATGACTAAATACTGATGTTACCTATCAGCCTAGATTACTTTTTATGACTAAATACTGATGTTACCTCTGAGCCTAGATGACTAAATACTGATGTTCCCTCTCAGCCTAGATGACTCTAGATGACTAAATACTGATGTTACCTCTCAGCCTAGATGACTAAATACTGATGTTCCCTCTCAGCCTAGATGACTAAACACTGATGTTACCTCTCAGCCTAGATGACTAAATACTGATGTTCCCTCTCAGCCTAGATGACTAAATACTGATGTTACCTCTCAGCCTAGATGACTAAACACTGATGTTACCTCTCAGCCTAGATGACTAAATACTGATGTTACCTCTCAGCCTAGATGACTCTATATGACTAAATACTGATGTTCCCTCTCAGCCTAGATGACTAAACACTGATGTTACCTCTCAGCCTAGATGACTAAACACTGATGTTACCTCTCAGCCTAGATGACTAAATACTGATGTTCCCTCTCAGCCTAGATGACTAAATACTGATGTTCCATCTCAGCCTAGATGACTAA
Source organism: Oncorhynchus mykiss (assembly GCF_057628025.1). Lineage (NCBI taxonomy): Eukaryota > Metazoa > Chordata > Actinopteri > Salmoniformes > Salmonidae > Oncorhynchus > Oncorhynchus mykiss. The sequence goes on from NC_143043.1 coordinate 57,459,908, forward strand.
ATACTGATGTTCCCTCTCAGCCTAGATGACTAAATACTGATGTTACCTCTCAGCCTAGATGACTAAACACTGATGTTACCTCTCAGCCTAGATGACTAAATACTGATGTTCCCTCTCAGCCTAGATGACTAAATACTGATGTTCCCTCTCAGCCTAGATGACTAAATACTGATGTTACCTCTCAGCCTAGATGACTAAATACTGATGTTCCCTCTCAGCCTAGATGACTAAATACTGATGTTACCTCTCAGCCTAGATGACTAAACACTGATGTTACCTCTCAGCCTAGATGACTAAATACTGATGTTACCTCTCAGCCTAGATGACTCTAGATGACTAAATACTGATGTTACCTATCAGCCTAGATGACTAAATACTGATGTTACCTCTCAGCCTAGATGACTAAATACTGATGTTACCTATCAGCCTAGATGACTAAACACTGATGTTACCTCTCAGCCTAGATGACTAAATACTGATGTTCCATCTCAGCCTAGATGACTAAATACTGATGTTACCTCTCAGCCTAGATGACTAAACACTGATGTTACCTCTCAGCCTAGATGACTAAATACTGATGTTACCTCTCAGCCTAGATGACTAAACACTGATGTTACCTCTCAGCCTAGATGACTAAATACTGATGTTACCTCTCAGCCTAGATGACTAAACACTGATGTTACCTCTCAGCCTAGATGACTCTAGATGACTAAATACTGATGTTCCCTCTCAGCCTAGATGACTCTAGATGACTAAATACTGATGTTACCTCTCAGCCTAGATGACTCTAGATGACTAAATACTGATGTTACCTATCAGCCTAGATGACTAAATACTGATGTTACCTCTCAGCCTAGATGACTAAATACTGATGTTACCTATCAGCCTAGATGACTAAACACTGATGTTACCTCTCAGCCTAGATGACTAAATACTGATGTTCCATCTCAGCCTAGATGACTAAATACTGATGTTACCTCTCAGCCTAGATGACTAAACACTGATGTTACCTCTCAGCCTAGATGACTAAATACTGATGTTACCTCTCAGCCTAGATGACTAAACACTGATGTTACCTCTCAGCCTAGATGACTCTAGATGACTAAATACTGATGTTCCCTCTCAGCCTAGATGACTCTAGATGACTAAATACTGATGTTACCTCTCAGCCTAGATGACTAAATACTGATGTTCCCTCTCAGCCTAGATGACTAAATACTGATGTTACCTCTCAGCCTAGATGACTAAACACTGATGTTACCTCTCAGCCTAGATGACTAAATACTGATGTTACCTCTCAGCCTAGATGACTCTAGATGACTAAATACTGATGTTACCTATCAGCCTAGATGACTAAATACTGATGTTACCTCTCAGCCTAGATGACTAAATACTGATGTTACCTCTCAGCCTAGATGACTAAACACTGATGTTACCTCTCAGCCTAGATGACTAAATACTGATGTTCCCTCTCAGCCTAGATGACTAAATACTGATGTTCCCTCTCAGCCTAGATGACTAAATACTGATGTTACCTCTCAGCCTAGATGACTAAATACTGATGTTCCCTCTCAGCCTAGATGACTAAATACTGATGTTACCTCTCAGCCTAGATGACTAAACACTGATGTTACCTCTCAGCCTAGATGACTAAATACTGATGTTACCTCTCAGCCTAGATGACTCTAGATGACTAAATACTGATGTTACCTATCAGCCTAGATGACTAAATACTGATGTTACCTCTCAGCCTAGATGACTAAATACTGATGTTACCTATCAGCCTAGATGACTAAACACTGATGTTACCTCTCAGCCTAGATGACTAAATACTGATGTTCCATCTCAGCCTAGATGACTAAATACTGATGTTACCTCTCAGCCTAGATGACTAAACACTGATGTTACCTCTCAGCCTAGATGACTAAATACTGATGTTACCTCTCAGCCTAGATGACTAAACACTGATGTTACCTCTCAGCCTAGATGACTCTAGATGACTAAATACTGATGTTCCCTCTCAGCCTAGATGACTCTAGATGACTAAATACTGATGTTACCTCTCAGCCTAGATGACTAAACACTGATGTTACCTCTCAGCCTAGATGACTCTAGATGACTAAATACTGATGTTCCCTCTCAGCCTAGATGACTCTAGATGACTAAATACTGATGTTCCCTCTCAGCCTAGATGACTCTAGATGACTAAATACTGATGTTCCCTCTCAGCCTAGATGACTAAATACTGATGTTCCCTCTCAGCCTAGATGACTAAATACTGATGTTCCCTCTCAGCCTAGATGACTAAACACTGATGTTACCTCTCAGCCTAGATGACTCTATATGACTAAATACTGATGTTACCTCTCAGCCTAGATGACTAAATACTGATGTTACCTCTCAGCCTAGATGACTAAACACTGATGTTACCTCTCAGCCTAGATGACTAAATACTGATGTTACCTCTCAGCCTAGATGACTAAATACTGATGTTACCTCTCAGCCTAGATGACTAAATACTGATGTTCCCTCTCAGCCTAGATGACTAAATACTGATGTTCCCTCTCAGCCTAGATGACTAAATACTGATGTTCCATCTCAGCCTAGATGACTAAACACTGATGTTACCTCTCAGCCTAGATGACTAAATACTGATGTTCCCTCTCAGCCTAGATGACTAAATACTGATGTTCCCTCTCAGCCTAGATGACTAAACACTGATGTTACCTCTCAGCCTAGATGACTAAATACTGATGTTACCTCTCAGCCTAGATGACTAAACACTGATGTTACCTCTCAGCCTAGATGACTCTATATGACTAAACACTGATGTTACCTCTCAGCCTAGATGACTCTATATGACTAAACACTGATGTTACCTCTCAGCCTAGATGACTCTAGATGACTAAACACTGATGTTACCTCTCAGCCTAGATGACTAAATACTGATGTTACCTCTCAGCCTAGATGACTAAACACTGATGTTACCTCTCAGCCTAGATGACTCTAGATGACTAAATACTGATGTTACCTCTCAGCCTAGATGACTAAATACTGATGTTACCTCTCAGCCTAGATGACTAAACACTGATGTTACCTCTCAGCCTAGATGACTAAATACTGATGTTACCTCTCAGCCTAGATGACTCTAGATGACTAAATACTGATGTTACCTCTCAGCCTAGATGACTAAATACTGATGTTACCTCTCAGCCTAGATGACTCTAGATGACTAAATACTGATGTTACCTCTCAGCCTAGATGACTAAACACTGATGTTACCTCTCAGCCTAGATGACTCTAGATGACTAAATACTGATGTTACCTCTCAGCCTAGATGACTAAATACTGATGTTACCTCTCAGCCTAGATGACTAAACACTGATTTTACCTCTCAGCCTAGATGACTAAATACTGATGTTACCTCTCAGCCTAGATGACTCTAGATGACTAAATACTGATGTTACCTCTCAGCCTAGATGACTCTAGATGACTAAATACTGATGTTTCCTATCAGCCTAGATGACTAAACACTGATGTTACCTCTCAGCCTAGATGACTAAATACTGATGTTACCTCTCAGCCTAGATGACTTTATATGACTAAATACTGATGTTCCATCTCAGCCTAGATGACTAAATACTGATGTTCCATCTCAGCCTAGATGACTCTATATGACTAAATACTGATGTTCCCTCTCAGCCTAGATGACTAAATACTGATGTTCCCTCTCAGCCTAGATGACTAAATACTGATGTTTCCTATCAGCCTAGATGACTAAATACGGATGTTACCTCTCAGCCTAGATTACTAAACACTGATGTTACCTCTCAGCCTAGATGACTAAATACTGATGTTTCTTATCAGCCTAGATGACTCTGCCACCTTCCACCATGTGTGGATGTGGTGGATTGAGACGCAGCCCATATGCAAGATAAAAAACATCTCTTCAGCTTAAACTGACAGATGTATTTTTTATGCTAATTCCCTGAGAAAACAGATGGATAGAGGGTCTGTTCCTATAGCAACACTGTGATTAACATGGTAACTACAGTTTCACATAATGAACCGTGGCTAACAGCAAGACATATTATCTCTCTGTTTGGGATAAGCTATGATAAACTATGATTAATATTATGGAGATGTGAGCTCTGTAGGAGAGGCAGTATATGCTGCTAGAACACGGGGCTGTTCATGCTCCTCAGCATGGGAGAGGGGATCTATTGTAAGGCTTGTTACAGTCACACTAGCGTAGTGGACAGTAACATTTGGTATGTGTACATACAATCTATTGTACAGTGCCCTGCGAAAGTATTCGGCCCCCTTGAACTTTGCGACCTTTTGCCACATTTCAGGCTTCAAACATAAAGATATAAAACTGTAATTTTGTGAAGAATCAACAACAAGTGGGACACAATCATGAAGTGGAACGACATTTATTGGATGTTTCAAACTTTTTTAACAAATCAAAAACAGAAAAATTGGGCGTGCAAAATTATTCAGCCCCTTTACTTTCAGTGCAGCAAACTCTCTCCAGAAGTTCAGTGAGGATCTCTGAATGATCCAATGTTGACCTAAATGACTAATGATGATAAATACAATCCACCTGTGTGTAATCAAGTCTCCGTATAAATGCACCTGCACTGTGATAGTCTCAGAGGTCCGTCAAAAGCGCAGAGAGCATCATGAAGAACAAGGAACACACCAGGCAGGTCCGAGATACTGTTGTGAAGAAGTTTAAAGCCGGATTTGGATACAAAAAGATTTCCCAAGCTTTAAACATCCCAAGGAGCACTGTGCAAGAGATAATATTGAAATGGAAGGAGTATCAGACCACTGCAAATCTACCAAGTCCTGGCCGTCCCTCTAAACTTTCAGCTCATACAAGGAGAAGACTGATCAGAGATGAAGCCAAGAGGCCCATGATCACTCTGGATGAACTGCAGAGATCTAAAGCTGAGGTGGGAGACTCTGTCCATAGGACAACAATCAGTCAAATATTGCACAAATCTGGCCTTTATGGAAGAGTGGCAAGAAGAAAGCCATTTCTTAAAGATATCCATAAAAAGTGTTGTTTAAAGTTTGCCACAAGCCACCTGGGAGACACACCAAACATGTGGAAGAAGGTGCTCTGGTCAGATGAAACCAAAATTGAACTTTTTGGCAACAATGCAAAACGTTATGTTTGGCGTAAAAGCAACACAGCTCATCAGCCTGAACACACCATCCCCACTGTCAAACACGGTGGTGGCAGCATCATGGTTTGGGCCTGCTTTTCTTCAGCAGGGACAGGGAAGATGGTTAAAATTGATGGGAAGATGGATGGAGCCAAATACAGGACCATTCTGGAAGAAAACCTGATGGAGTCTGCAAAAGACCTGAGACTGGGACGGAGATTTGTCTTCCAACAAGACAATGATCCAAAACATAAATCAAAATCTACAATGGAATGGTTCAAAAATAAACATATCCAGGTGTTAGAATGGCCAAGTCAAAGTCCAGACCTGAATCCAATCGAGAATCAGTGGAAAGAACTGAAAACTGCTGTTCACAAATGCTCTCCATCCAACCTCACTGAGCTCGAGCTGTTTTGCAAGGAGGAATGGGAAAAAAATTCAGTCTCTCGATGTGCAAAACTGATAGAGACATACCCCAAGCGACTTCCTCGCAACAAATCGCAGCAAAAGGTGGCGCTACAAAGTCTTAACTTAAGGGGGCTGAATAATTTTGCACGCCCAATTTTTCAGTTTTTGATCTGTTAAAAAAGTTTGAAATATCCAATAAATGTCGTTCCACTTCATGATTGTGTCCCACTTGTTGTTGATTCTTCACAAAAAAATACAATTTTATATCTTTATGTTTGAAGCCTGAAATGTGGCAAAAGGTCGCAAAGTTCAAGGGGGCCGAATACTTTCGCAAGGCACTGTACATACAGTTGAAGTCAGAAGTTTACGTTCACCTAGGTTGGAGTCATCAAAACTCGTTTTTCAACAGCTCCACAAATGTATTTATAACTAACTAAAGTTTTGGCAAGTTAGGACATCTACTTTGTGCATGACACAAGTCATTTTTACAACAGTTGTTTACAGACAGATTATTTCAATTATAATTCACTGTATCACAATTCCAGTGGGTCAGAAGTTTACATACACTAAGTTGACTGTGCCTTTAAACAGCTTGGAAAATTACAGAAAATGATGTCATGGCTTTAGAAGCTTCTGATAGGCTAATTGACACCATCTGAGTCAATTGGAGGTGTACCTGTGGATGTATTTCAAGGCCTACCTTCCAACTCAGTGACTCTATGCTTGACATCATGAGAAAATCAAAAGAAATCAGCCAAGATATCAGAAAAATTGGTAGACCTCCACAAGTCTGGTTCATCCTTGGGAGCAATTTCCAAACGCCCGAAGGTAACACGTTCATCTGTACAAACAATAGTACACAAGTATAAACACCATGGGACTATGCAGCCATCATACTGCTCAGGAAGGAGACGCGTTCTGTCTCCTAGACATGAACGTACTTTGGCGCGATAGGGGCAAATCAATCCCAGAACAACAGCAAAGGACCTTGTGAAGATGCTGGCAGAAACAGGTACAAAAGTATCTATATCCACAGTAAAACGAGCCCTATATCGACATAACCTGAAAGGCTGCTCAGCAAGGAAGAAGCCACTGCTCCAAAACCACCATAAAAAAAGCCAGACTACGGTTTCTAACTGCACATGGGGACAGAGATCGTACTTTTTGGAGAAATGTCCTCTGATCTGATGAAACAAAAATAGAACTGTTTGGCCATAATTGAAGCACGGGGGTGGCAGCATCATGTTGTGGGGGTGGCAGCATCATGTTGTGGGGGTGCTTTGCTGCAGGAGGGACTGGTGCACTTCACAAAATAGATGGCTTCATGAGGATGGAAAATTATGTGGATATATTGAAGCAACATCTCAAGCTTGGTCGCAAATGGGCCTTCCAAAGTTGGTTCTGTTACTCTGACAGTGGTCCAGTCCTCCATGGTTCTGTTACTCTGACAGTAGTCCAGTCCTCCGTGGTTCTGTTACTCTGACAATGGTCCAGTCCTCCGTGGTTCTGTTACTCTGACAGTGGTCCAGTCCTCCATGGTTCTGTTACTCTGACAGTGGTCCAGTCCTCCATGGTTCTGTTACTCTGACAGTAGTCCTCCGTGGTTCTGTTACTCTGACAGTGGTCCAGTCCTCCATGGTTCTGTTACTCTGACAGTAGTCCTCCATTGTTCTGTTACTCTGACAGTAGTCCAGTCCTCCATGGTTCTGTTAATCTGACAGTAGTCCTCAATGGTTCTGTTACTCTGACAGTAGTCCAGTCCTCCATGGTTCTGTTACTCTGACAGTGGTCCAGTCCTCCATGGTTCTGTTACTCTGACAGTAGTCCAGTCCTCCATGGTTCTGTTACTCTGACAGTAGTCCTCCATGGTTCTGTTACTCTGACAGTAGTCCAGTCCTCCATGGTTCTGTTACTCTGACAGTAGTTCTCCATGGTTCTGTTACTCTGACAGTAGTCCAGTCCTCCATGGTTCTGTTACTCTGACAGTAGTTCTCCATGGTTCTGTTACTCTGACAGTAGTCCAGTCCTCCATGGTTCTGTTAATCTGACAGTAGTCCTCCATGGTTCTGTTACTCTGACAGTAGTCCAGTCCTCCATGGTTCTGTTAATCTGACAGTAGTCCAGTCCTCCATGGTTCTGTTACTCTGACAGTAGTCCAGTCCTCCATGGTTCTGTTACTCTGACAGTGGTCCAGTCCTCCATGGTTCTGTTACTCTGACAGTGGTCCAGTCCTCCATGGTTCTGTTACTCTGACAGTAGTCCTCCATGGTTCTGTTACTCTGACAGTAGTCCAGTCCTCCATGGTTCTGTTACTCTGACAGTAGTTCTCCATGGTTCTGTTACTCTGACAGTAGTCCAGTCCTCCATGGTTCTGTTAATCTGACAGTAGTCCTCCATGGTTCTGTTACTCTGACAGTAGTCCAGTCCTCCATGGTTCTGTTAATCTGACAGTAGTCCAGTCCTCCATGGTTCTGTTACTCTGACAGTAGTCCAGTCCTCCATGGTTCTGTTACTCTGACAGTGGTCCAGTCCTCCATGGTTCTGTTACTCTGACAGTGGTCCAGTCCTCCATGGTTCTGTTACTCTGACAGTGGTCCAGTCCTCCATGGTTCTGTTACTCTGACAGTGGTCCAGTCCTCCATGGTTCTGTTACTCTGACAGTAGTCCAGTCCTCCATGGTTCTGTTACTCTGACAGTAGTCCAGTCCTCCATGGTTCTGTTACTCTGACAGTAGTCCAGTCCTCCATGGTTCTGTTACTCTGACAGTAGTCCAGTCCTCCATGGTTCTGTTACTCTGACAGTGGTCTAGTCCTCCATGGTTCTGTTACTCTGACAGCGGTCCAGTCCTCCATGGTTCTGTTACTCTGACAGTGGTGATGCTGATGGGTGAATAAAAATCTTCTCATTGAGTGAGTTTCCACTTCCACGTAGTCTCTGTACTGCTGTGCTGTTTGTTGCTACTTGGCTACCTGCCAAACATTTCATTTCTTACTTTGAATAACCATCCAATCAAAACTCTGCATTTAGCATATTTACCAACGTCTTAGTTTTGTCCTCGCTCAACTTTTTTACTCCGGGCGCTTTATCTGGACATGGTTCTACAGGACCTCCACCAGCCAACCAGTAGTAACATTAACATGATGCTTTATCTGGACGTGGTTCTACAGGACCTCCACCAGCCAACCAGTAGTAACATTAACATGATGCTTTATCTGGACATGGTTCGTCAGGACCTCCACCAGTCGAAGCTAAGTAGTAACATTAACATGATGCTTTATCTGGACGTGGTTCTACAGGACCTCCACCAGTCGAAGCTAAGTAGTAACATTAACATGATGCTTTATCTGGACGTGGTTCTACAGGACCTCCACCAGCCAACCAGTAGTAACATTAACATGATGCTTTATCTGGACGTGGTTCTACAGGACCTCCACCAGCCAACCAGTAGTAACATTAACATGATGCTTTATCTGGACATGGTTCTACAGGACCTCCACCAGCCAACCAGTAGTAACATTAACATGATGCTTCATCTGGACGTAGTTCATCAGGACCTCCACCAGCCGAAGATAAGTAGTAACATTAACATGATGCTTTATCTGGACATGGTTCTACAGGACCTCCACCAGCCAACCAGTAGTAACATTAACATGATGACTTCTAATTGCAGTCACTGTGCTCATAATATACAGGAGAACGATCGCCTTACGGTGAGGATAGCCGAGTTGCAAGCCCAGCTTTACCTCTAGGGATAGAAACCCAGCTCTCTCTCGAGGGGTCAGGAGACTGGTGTGGAATATAGTGTCAGGGTTACACTCACTCTCTCTCTCACTCTCACTCGATCAGTCAGGGAAATAAAGTGCTGAAAAAATGTTGTCTCACTATCTAAAAACAAGATGGAGAACAAGCTATGAAGGAAAAATACTGGAGTTTTGGTGCAGATACAGCTAACCAGCGCAAAAATTATATTTCCAAAATGATGCGATAAGATATAATTTCAGAAATAATATCCTAATATGTAACGATGGCTCTTCCCTCCATCACTACTTCTGGTTTAACCTGTTGATCCTACTTGAGACGCAGACGTCTCAAGTAGGCACCTGGAAATGCAAATGCGCTACGCTAAATGCTAAATGTACTCGTTAAAACTCAAACGTTCATTAAAACACACATTCAGGGTATTGAATTAAAGCTACACTCGTTGTGAATCTAGCCAACAAGTCAGATTTTTAAAATGCTTTTCGGCGAAAGCATGAGAAGCTATTATCTGATAGCATGCAACACCCCAATATACCTGAAGGGGACGTAAACAAAATAATTAGCGTAGCCGGCGCTACACAAAGAAGCAGAAATAAAATATAAAACATTCATTACCTTTGACGAGCATCTTTCTTGGCACTCCTATATGCCCCATAAACATCACTATTGGGTCTTTTTTTCAATTAAATCGGTCCATATATACCCAAAATAGCCATCTATGGAAACTGTGTAATTCAGAAAAAACATTGTTTCAAAACGCTGCGTCATTTTTTTAAATGAAAAAAGTTGACGATAAACTTTCACAAAACACTTCGAAATACTTTTGTAATCCAACTTTAGGTATTAGTAAACGTTTATAATCTATCAAATTGATCACGGGGCGATGTGTATTCAATAGCTCCACGTCTTCAAACCTGACATGATGACTCCTTGCTGTCCCCAGTCCACCTGACTGTGCTGCTGCTCCAGTTTCAACTATTCTGCCTTATTATTATTCGACCATGCTGGTCATTTATGAACATTTGAACATCTTGACCATGTTTTGTTATAATCTCCACTCGGCACAGCCAGAAGAGGACTGGCCACCCCACATAGCCTGGTTCCTCTCTAGGTTTCTTCCTAGGTTTTGGCCTTTCTAGGGAGTTTTTCCTAGCCACCGTGCTTCTACACCTGCATTGCTTGCTGTTTGGGGTTTTAGGCTGGGTTTCTGTACAGCACTTTGAGATATCAACTGATGTACGAAGGGCTATATAAATACATTTGATTTGATTTGATTTGATTCAAATCATGGTCGAAAATCTCTCCTCCAAAACATCCTGTCGGAGACCGGAAGAAATGGAATGTCTTTCCTTTGTTTGACTAAGAAATAACTCTCAGGAAAATGACGACAATGGCGACATCGTGTGGAATCTGTAGGTATTGCATCTGAGGCCCTATTTAATTTGGTGTCCTTTAAACATTACATGCAAGTGGCGCATGGATATTATTTTCAGCTTTCAGTGACCAGTTTTTCTTGTGCTTTTCGATGAAACACACGCTCTGTCATAGTCACAGCCGTGATTTAACCAGTTTTAGAAACTTCAGAGTGTTTTCTATCCACACATACTAATCATATGCATATACTATATTCCTGGCATGAGTAGCAGGACGCTGAAATGTTGCGCGATTTTTAACAGAATGTTCGAAAAAGGAGGGGGTAGACTTAAGAGGTTTTTAAGTATGTTCGTTTATCATTATTTCAAATGTTCCTCTCTCTCCAGACCTTTTCTCTACCATGTCTTCGACTCAGTATTCCTCCACTCTCAGATGAGAGACATAAATGGTTGTGTGCTTCCCTGTGGTGTTTTTTAGCTGAAGACTTTCTAGTCCACCTGATAGAGAAAGACCCAAGGATACCATCGGTCTTTTCTTGGTCTTTTCTTCAGTCATATGGGGGGGGATCACCCGTCCATCGGTCTTTTCTTCAGGCATATGGGGGGGTTCACCCGTCCATCGGTCTTTTCTTCAGTCATATGGGGGGGTTCACCCGTCCATCGGTCTTTTCTTCAGTCATATGGGGGGGTTCACCCGTCCATCGGTCTTTTCTTCAGTCATATGGGGGGGATCACCCGTCCATCGGTCTTTTCTTCAGGCATATGGGGGGGTTCACCCGTCCATCGGTCTTTTCTTCAGTCATATGGGGGGGATCACCCGTCCATCGGTCTTTTCTTCAGTCATATGGGGGGGTTCACCCGTCCATCGGTCTTTTCTTCAGGCATATGGGGGGGTTCACCCGTCCATCGGTCTTTTCTTCAGTCATATGGGGGGGTTCACCCGTCCATCGGTCTTTTCTTCAGGCATATGGGGGGGTTCACCCGTCCATCGGTCTTTTCTTCAGGCATATGGGGGGGTTCACCCGTCCATCGGTCTTTTCTTCAGGCATATGGGGGGGTTCACCCGTCCATCGGTCTTTTCTTCAGGCATATGGGGGGGATCACCCGTCCATCGGTCTTTTCTTCAGTCATATGGGGGGGTTCACCCGTCCATCGGTCTTTTCTTCAGTCATATGGGGGGGTTCACCCGTCCATCGGTCTTTTCTTCAGGCATATGGGGGGGTTCACCCGTCCATCGGTCTTTTCTTCAGGCATATGGGGGGGTTCACCCGTCCATCGGTCTTTTCTTCAGGCATATGGGGGGGTTCACCCGTCCATCGGTCTTTTCTTCAGGCATATGGGGGGGTTCACCCGTCCATCGGTCTTTTCTTCAGGCATATGGGGGGGTTCACCCGTCCATCGGTCTTTTCTTCAGTCATATGGGGGGGATCACCCGTCCATCGGTCTTTTCTTCAGTCATATGGGGGGGATCACCCGTCCATCGGTCTTTTCTTCAGGCATATGGGGGGGTTCACCCGTCCATCGGTCTTTTCTTCAGGCATATGGGGGGGATCACCCGTCCATCGGTCTTTTCTTCAGTCATATGGGGGGGTTCACCCGTCCATCGGTCTTTTCTTCAGGCATATGGGGGGGTTCACCCGTCCATCGGTCTTTTCTTCAGTCATATGGGGGGGATCACCCGTCCATCGGTCTTTTCTTCAGTCATATGGGGGGGTTCACCCGTCCATCGGTCTTTTCTTCAGTCATATGGGGGGGTTCACCCGTCCATCGGTCTTTTCTTCAGTCATATGGGGGGGATCACCCGTCCATCGGTCTTTTCTTCAGTCATATGGGGGGGTTCACCCGTCCATCGGTCTTTTCTTCAGTCATATGGGGGGGATCACCCGTCCATCGGTCTTTTCTTCAGTCATATGGGGGGGTTCACCCGTCCATCGGTCTTTTCTTCAGTCATATGGGGGGGTTCACCCGTCCATCGGTCTTTTCTTCAGTCATATGGGGGGGATCACCCGTCCATCGGTCTTTTCTTCAGGCATATGGGGGGGTTCACCCGTCCATCGGTCTTTTCTTCAGTCATATGGGGGGGTTCACCCGTCCATCGGTCTTTTCTTCAGTCATATGGGGGGGATCACCCGTCCATCGGTCTTTTCTTCAGGCATATGGGGGGGTTCACCCGTCCATCGGTCTTTTCTTCAGTCATATGGGGGGGATCACCCGTCCATCGGTCTTTTCTTCAGTCATATGGGGGGGATCACCCGTCCATCGGTCTTTTCTTCAGTCATATGGGGGGGTTCACCCGTCCATCGGTCTTTTCTTCAGGCATATGGGGGGGTTCACCCGTCCATCGGTCTTTTCTTCAGACATATGGGGGGGATCACCCGTCCATCGGTCTTTTCTTCAGTCATATGGGGGGGTTCACCCGTCCATCGGTCTTTTCTTCAGTCATATGGGGGGGTTCACCCGTCCATCGGTCTTTTCTTCAGGCATATGGGGGGGTTCACCCGTCCATCGGTCTTTTCTTCAGTCATATGGGGGGGTTCACCCGTCCATCGGTCTTTTCTTCAGTCATATGGGGGGGGGATCACCCGTCCATCGGTCTTTTCTTCAGTCATATGGGGGGGTTCACCCGTCCATCGGTCTTTTCTTCAGTCATATGGGGGGGTTCACCCGTCCATCGGTCTTTTCTTCAGGCATATGGGGGGGTTCACCCGTCCATCGGTCTTTTCTTCAGTCATATGGGGGGGGGATCACCCGTCCATCGGTCTTTTCTTCAGTCATATGGGGGGGTTCACCCGTCCATCGGTCTTTTCTTCAGTCATATGGGGGGGGGATCACCCGTCCATCGGTCTTTTCTTCAGTCATATGGGGGGGTTCACCCGTCCATCGGTCTTTTCTTCAGTCATATGGGGGGGTTCACCCGTCCATCGGTCTTTTCTTCAGGCATATGGGGGGGTTCACCCGTCCATCGGTCTTTTCTTCAGTCATATGGGGGGGGGATCACCCGTCCATCGGTCTTTTCTTCAGTCATATGGGGGGGTTCACCCGTCCATCGGTCTTTTCTTCAGTCATATGGGGGGGATCACCCGTCCATCGGTCTTTTCTTCAGTCATATGGGGGGGTTCACCCGTCCATCGGTCTTTTCTTCAGTCATATGGGGGGGTTCACCCGTCCATCGGTCTTTTCTTCAGTCATATGGGGGGGTTCACCCGTCCATCGGTCTTTTCTTCAGTCATATGGGGGGGTTCACCCGTCCATCGGTCTTTTCTTCAGTCATATGGGGGGGGGGGGGGAGTTCAATCCATTTTATGTCACGTTAAATTGTTGATACTCTTCATAACCTATTGCACATTCAAAAGTGGGATTTAATGTTATTCACTCAAGAATAGTGTTTTTAAATGTTATTCACCACCATATTTTGTTTCATTTGATTTATTTAACCTTTATTTAACGCTGCAAGTCAGTTCAGAACTAATTCCTGTTTACAATGACGGCCTACCAGAAGGCCTCCTGCAGGGACGGGGGCTCGGATTTAAAAATAACAAGTGAATTAAATAAAAATATAGGGTCACAAACACATCACGACAAGAGAGACAACACTACATAAAGAGAGACCAAAGACAACAACAGCACGGTAGCAACACCACATGACAGTAAGAGTGTCCATGATTGAGTCTTTGAATGAAGAGATTGAGATAAAACTGTCCAGTTTGAGTGTTTGTTGCAGGTCGTTCCAGTCGCTATCTGCAGCAAACTGAAAAGAGCAGCAACCCAGGGATGTTTGTGCTTTGGGGACCTTTAACAGAATGTGACTGGCAGAACGGGTGTTGTATGTGGAGGATGAGGGCTGCAGTAGATATCTGTATTGTATGTACGAGGACCAGCTGACTTGGCAAACTCTGGGGTTTAATATGTTGAGATAAGTGTAATTGAAAAGTCAACATGGAATATATACCCTAAACTGTTAGTCGTAACCCATTCGGCTGTTTTCAGCCCTGCATTCAGAAAGTATTCAGACCCCTTGACTTTTATGTTGTTGTCTTAGGTCTCTATGTAGTGTTGTGTTGTCTCTCTTGTCTTACTATATGTATAGTCCTATATTTGTATGTGTTGCTGCCATGCTATGTTGCTGTCTTAGGTCTTTATGTAGTGGTGTCTCTCTTGTCGTGATGTGTGTATTGTCCTATATTTTTATGTGTTGCTACCGTGCTATGTTGTTGTCTTTATGTTGTGTTGTCTCTCTTGTCGTGATGTGTGTTTTGTCCTATATTTTTATGTGTTGCTGCCATGCTATGTTGTTGTCTTAGGTCTTTATGTAGTGGTGTCTCTCTTGTGTGTATTGTCCTATAGTTTTATTTTTAATCCCAGCCCCCGTCCCCGCAGGAGGCCTTCTGGTAGGCCGTCATTGTGAATAAGAATGTGTTCTTAACTGACTTGTTAAATATATATATATAATATAATAATTACAATAAGAAAGAAGTGCTTGTGTTTCCTGCTGGAATAGGCTACTGAGTCATCACTTCAATCACTGAATTAAATATGAACAATACGTATATGAACTGAATATGCTTATCAACAACAGCCAGTGTTTATTTTTTAGAATAAGTTTTACCTGCAGTCTAATCTGACTGCTGTCAATCTAATGCGTTCATAATAACACAAGACTACAACAACAATAACATAAGGTTACAACAACAACAATAACACAAGGTTACAACAACAACAATAACATAAGGTTACAACAACAACAATAACACAAGGTTACAACAACAACAATAACATAAGGTTACAACAACAACAATAACATAAGGTTACAACAACAACAATAACATAAGGTTACAACAACAACAATAACACAAGGTTACAACAACAACAATAACATAAGGTTACAACAACAACAATAACACAAGGTTACAACAACAACAATAACACAAGGTTACAACAACAACAATAACATAAGGTTACAACAACAACAATAACACAAGGTTACAACAACAACAATAACACAAGGTTACAACAACAACAACAACACAAGGTTACAACAACAACAATAACACAAGGTTACAACAACAACAATAACACAAGGTTACAACAACAACAACAACACAAGGTTACAACAACAACAATAACACAAGGTTACAACAACAACAATAACACAAGGTTACAACAACAACAACAACACAAGGTTACAACAACAACAATAACACAAGGTTACAACAACAACAATAACACAAGGTTACAACAACAACAATAACACAAGGTTACAACAACAACAATAACACAAGGTTACAACAACAACAATAACACAAGGTTACAACAACAACAACAACACAAGGTTACAACAACAACAATAACACAAGGTTACAACAACAACAATAACACAAGGTTACAACAACAACAATAACACAAGGTTACAACAACAACAATAACACAAGGTTACAACAACAACAATAACACAAGGTTACAACAACAACAATAACACAAGGTTACAACAACAACAATAACACAAGGTTACAACAACAACAATAACACAAGGTTACAACAACAACAATAACACAAGGTTACAACAACAACAATAACACAAGGTTACAACAACAACAATAACACAAGGTTACAACAACAACAATAACACAAGGTTACAACAACAACAATAACATAAGGTTACAACAACAACAATAACACAAGGTTACAACAACAACAATAACATAAGGTTACAACAACAACAATAACACAAGGTTACAACAACAACAATAACACAAGGTTACAACAACAACAATAACACAAGGTTACAACAACAACAATAACACAAGGTTACAACAACAACAATAACACAAGGTTACAACAACAACAACAACACAAGGTTACAACAACAACAATAACATAAGGTTACAACAACAACAATAACATAAGGTTACAACAACAACAATAACACAAGGTTACAACAACAACAATAACATAAGGTTACAACAACAACAATAACACAAGGTTACAACAACAACAATAACACAAGGTTACAACAACAACAATAACATAAGGTTACAACAACAACAATAACACAAGGTTACAACAACAATAAACTGAAGTTACAGGCTATATATTCAATGTGTTTTGACAGGTCCAGGTAAACTACACAAGTGGCACAAATAGATTTGCAAGGACTCCAGTTATATAGTCATTCCAACATATTTATTGTATCAAATGGTAACCGACAATGGCATATACATTAATAGGCCAACAGAGGCACTTTTAGCCTAATGTCTGTTTCATTGAGGACTTTTCCCATAAAAAGAACCACGCGAGGGAGTTTCATGACCTCCATTTCAAATCCCCCCCCAACATTAGAATTGAGCAATAAGGCACGATATGGTGTGGTATATGGTCTGTATACCACGGTTAAGTGCTGTTCTCCGCACGGCGCAACGCGGAGTACAGCCAGTAGCCGTGGGTTAGCGGTATTTTGCCAATATACCACAACCCGCCGAGGAGCCTTATTGCTATTACTGGTTACCAATGTAACTAGAGCAGTAAAAATATATATTTCTTGTCATATCCATGGTATATGGTCCGATATACCACGGCTGTCAGCCAATCAGCATTCAGTGCTCGAACCACCCAGTTTATAATGCAGTTTAAACCACCTCCAGGTGGATTAATGTAACCGTTTTCCAGTCCTTCGTCTGTATTATTTCTTGATGTGCATCAGTTCTAGTGTATTATTATGGAAAAAGGTTTGGAAATTGGTATCTCCATAATGACAATCTAAATAGCCTAGCTACAACTGGTGAAAAGTTGTCACAACGTGCACAGGTGCTGCTCTAGCCAATAACAGTAGTGCTCTCAACACACACACACACACAGCCTGTTCACTGCCTGACCGTCAGCAGCAGGTCACAGTGATATGTATATATATATATATATATATATTGTAAGAAACAACTTTGAAATAGCCTCAAAATTTGCAACCAGTACATGTTCACCAGCGACATCCGTTTTCAAAGTATCCCAATTTGTATGTAAAACCTAGAACATGGCAACACTGCCCTATGTCTTGAGATGCAATGCAATTACGTTGCAGGCAATTTGTTGGCGGTGACACACGTAGCCACCCAGATGCAATATAAATTGGTCCAGATTGTTTCGTACGGCATCAGTTTAAGGCTGCCATTATACGACGCAACTTGTGTGTATGTTTAGTTGCTTCGTGAAACACACACACACACACACACACACACACACACACACACACACACACACACACCTCCCTACGTTTAGTCGCTTCGTGAAACACACACACACACCTCCCCACGTT
Organism: Oncorhynchus mykiss; assembly: GCF_057628025.1. NCBI lineage: Eukaryota > Metazoa > Chordata > Actinopteri > Salmoniformes > Salmonidae > Oncorhynchus > Oncorhynchus mykiss. The sequence goes on from NC_143043.1 coordinate 57,477,928, forward strand.
TAGTCGCTTCGTGAAACACACACACACACACACCTCCCTACATTTAGTCGCTTCGTGAAACACACACACACACCTCCCCACGTTTAGTCGCTTTGTGAAACACACACACACACACACCTCCCTACGTTTAGTCGCTTCGTGAAACACACACACACACACACCTCCCTATGTTTAGTCGCTTCGTGAAACACACACACACACACACCTCCCCACGTTTAGTCGCTGCGTGAAACACACACACACACCTCCCCACGTTTAGTCGCTTCGTGAAACACACACACACACACCTCCCTACGTTTAGTCGCTTCGTGAAACACACACACACACACACCTCCCTACGTTTAGTCGCTTCGTGAAACACACACACACACCTCCCCACGTTTAGTCGCTGCGTGAAACACACACACACACCTCCCCACGTTTAGTCGCTTCGTGAAACACACACACACACCTCCCTACGTTTAGTCGCTTCGTGAAACACACACACACACACACACACCTCCCCACGTTTAGTCGCTTCGTGAAACACACACACACACACACCTCCCCACGTTTAGTCGCTTCGTGAAACACACACACACACCTCCCCACGTTTAGTCGCTTCGTGAAACACACACACACACCTCCCCACGTTTAGTCGCTTCGTGAAACACACACACACACACACCTCCCCACGTTTAGACGCTTCGTGAAACACACACACACACACACCTCCCCACGTTTAGACGCTTGGTGAAACACACACACACACCTCCCCACGTTTAGACGCTTCGTGAAACACACACACACACACCTCTCTACGTTTAGTCGCTTCGTGAAACACCCACTTGCAACTCGCTTGCATCCAGTTGACACGTTTCAACTTCATGCAATCAGAGCTGCAAGCAACAAAACAAACACCTGTGTTACATGATCCATTCTAATCTTGATATGTAATACTCTGTTAGGTTTATGTACTCTTCTACATATTTGTATTTGTTGTGTTCATTATAAAAATAAATATTAAATAACAATTTTAAAAGATCCAGGTTCAGAGTTCAACCCAGCTGTCAGGTCAACCCAGCTGTCAGGTCAACACAGCTGTCAGGTCAACACAGCTGTCAGGTCAACCCAGTTGTCAGGTCAACCCAGCTGTCAGGTCAACACAGCTGTCAGGTCAACACAGTTGTCAGGTCAACACAGTTGTCAGGTCAACACAGTTGTCAGGTCAACACAGTTGTCAGGTCAACACAGTTGTCAGGTCAACACAGCTGTCAGGTCAACACAGCTGTCAGGTCAACACAGCTGTCAGGTCAACACAGCTGTCAGGTCAACACAGCTGTCAGGTCAACACAGTTGTCAGGTCAACCCAGCTGTCAGGTCAACACAGCTGTCAGGTCAACACAGTTGTCAGGTCAACACAGTTGTCAGTGCTGAGCAGCACAACCCACGTTGACAGAACAGAGACTAGTATAACAGTAGATGTATGGGAAATGACTGCACAAGGTTTAGCAGTCAAAAAATATAATTACGAATAGAACCCAAACCTCTCCCTGACCAGTTTCCACTGAAATTGTCCACCATGAACTGTGAAAACTAGCTAAATTGTATTGGCTGCAGAGACACACAGAGATAATAGCAGGGTTTTTAAAAATAGATTGTTGTATTGATTTTGTATTTTATTTTTATTTTATTTTTATTATGAACACAACAAATACAAAAAAACAGAAATCTACAAACAAGAGTACATAAACCTAACAGACAGGGGTTTTACATATCAAGATTCATTTTCTATTTGTTAAATACTTTTATGGTGTGTATTTCTTTTTAGTTTTTACATTTACTGATCATTTCAAAATAATATTTCAATTATATTAAATAATGTGAAGATGGGTTTGTTCTGCGCCCACTTCATTTTATGGACAAAGAATCTTCCATGAAAGATAAACAAATGAACAATGAAAGTTAAATCAGGGTCCAAATCATTTGGTTCAAAATAAAACACAATATCAGTCGTTCAAATGAACATTAATAGTTGTTTCTTATAAAATTAAATCTTGTAACTCAAACCAAAATCCTCTGATAGCAGGTTGTGGCGCCGCTCGGTGGCGAGTCCATAGATGCCTTGAAGAAGAGCGTTGCTCAGCAACGAGAAGGCAAACAAGCTGTGGCACTAGAGCTGGTAGAGTTAACTCGTTCAATAGTCTGGGAAGTTACCCCTCTCAACTCAACTTCCAAATACTTTTTTTGTGTTTTTGCTTGCAAATGACGTTTGGAGATTTTTTGTTTTAAAAAGAATCGTGTTCTCAGATGGTACATTAATAAGATGGCTGGCAAAAAGAAAGAAGTCAGCTTGCAGGTCAGTCGGTCAAACATACCTTTTTATATCAGAGATCCAAGTTGGGTGTGAAAGGCAGTGCGATCAGACTGTAACGTTTGCTAACACTGCTGTTCTGGTACTACTTTCTCCAGGCGTCTGTCGCAAACCAAGAGCAATGGGATGAGATGCTTGCAACTAAAGGTTTAACAGGTAAGAATGATGCGTTTTGTTGCAAGAATTATGTGTTTTGTTGCATATTACGTTTTCTTACTTACATGTAGCCGATTCACTCTGGCTGTATGTTGTGACTTGTTTCATTATTGCATTGAAAACGTACGTCTTACTCGGTTTATTCATAGAGGAATGAATCATTCACATCCACTGCATGCTGCTGCCCCCATGTGTTCATGCTGCTTACTGCAGGATGTGCCGACATAGCGTTTACTTCCTGTCCTGTGTCTCTGTCCCCTTCAGTTGTAGATGTGTACCAGCAGTGGTGTGGTCCATGCCGAGCTGTTGTCAGCTTACTGAGGAAGATCAAAAATGAACTGGGAGATGACTTGTTACATTTTGCCACAGTAAATACAACAGACAAATATCCTTCAATCTAGAATTACATTTCTGAAAACATTATATAAAAAAAAAAGGCTTTTGTTTAAATTGAACTGGTTTTTCTTGCAGGCAAAAGCTGACAGTATCGATGCTCTAGAAAGGTACAGGGGGAAGTGTGAGCCCACCTTCCTGTTCTATGGGGTAAGTCCTGATCTCTCTCTCTCTCTCTCTCTCTCTCTGTCTCTCTCTCTCTCTCTCTCTCTCTCTGTCTCTCTCTCTCTCTGTCTCTCTCTCTCTCTCTCTGTCTCTGTCTCTCTCTCTCTCTCTCTCTCTCTCTCTCTCTCTCTCTGTCTCTCTCTCTCTCTCTCTCTCTCTCTCTCTCTCTCTCTCTCTGTCTCTCTCTCTCTCTCTCTCTCTCTCTCTCTCTCTGTCTCTCTCTCTCACTCTCTCTCTCTCTTTATTTATTTATCTATTTCTCTCTCTACTTCTTTCCCCAAAAGTGTTGATCTGGAATTGTGCAGGTCTGTAGATGTTCTGTGTGTCGGTGGATGCATCTCTGTGTTACTTTCACCATTCATTCATTTTTATCAAGACCTGTTCAGCTACAGTCTATACAAATATACAAGTAGTGTTCTGTCTGAAGCAGATTAAGATAAACTCAACCACAGCTTGAAATGTATCTGGGGGGGAGGGGGGGGCTGGCTTACGCTCCTATCCTCTAGAGGATGGTGACCCAAACCTCTGTATCTGGCTCAGGGGGGGAGATGGTCTCAGTGCTGCGGGGGGCTAACGCTCCTGTCCTCCAGAGGATGGTGTTGGAGGAACTGGCCAGAGAGAAGACTGTCCTGGAGGAGGGAGGGGAACGCAGAGTGGTGAGTCAAAACCGACACACACACACACACACACACAAACATACACACACAAACACACACATGCACTTACAAATTGCAAGGTACACTCAAATATTCATACATGCTGATTGCTTGAGAGTTTAAAAAGGACTGACCTGTAGGATACACTCTTTGCTATTCGGTGTTGTTCAGGTGAAAGATGAAGGTTTGATAGATGAAGACGAGGAGGAGGATCAAAGTGATGAAGATACGCTTGGTAGCTACTCATTCACCTTACATGTGTCATGTGTTAATTTTCCGTCAACTTTAACCAGTGTTTTACAGTGACTCTCTGTCTGTCGTTCCAGACAGTAAATCATACACGGTGGCCATAATCAAACCAAACGCTGTGGCTCATGGCAAAACTAGTGAGATTATCATGAAGATTCAGGATGCCGGGTTTGAGATCCTAGCCCACGAGGAGAGAACGCTGAGCGACTCTGAAGCACGAGATTTCTACCAGAACAAAGTAGGAGAGGTCAGTAGATTTCTACCAGAACTAAGTAGGAGAGGTCAGTAGATTTCTACCAGAATTGAACAGAGAGTCTTTTGGGAGCCAAACGTCTCTTTTAGGTGAAAGGAGCTAAAAGATCTGTCTCACTGAAAATACTGGGAATGCCCATCACTCTTACCTGTGTGTTCCTAGGCCTGTTTTGAAGACCTGATCCAGTTCATGTCCAGTGGCCCCTCTCACATCCTGGTGGTCTCTCAGAGGGAGGGGTCAGGTAATGTGGTGCCAGCATGGAGGGAGTTCATTGGTCCAGCAGACACAGAGGAAGCCAGGAGGGATAAACCTGAGAGGTACAGTTAAAAATATGACTCCTAATCCAGAAACAGACTCCTAATCCAGAAACAGACTCCTAATCCAGAAACAGACTCCTAATCCAGAAACACGGTCCTAATTCAGAAACACGGTCCTAATCCAGAAACACGGCCCTAATCCAGAAACACGGCCCTAATCCAGAAACACGGTCCTAATCCAGAAACACGGTCCTAATCCAGAAACACGGTCCTAATCCAGAAACACGGCCCTAATCCAGAAACACGGTCCTAATCCAGAAACACGGCCCTAATCCAGAAACACGGCCCTAATCCAGAAACACGGCCCTAATCCAGAAACACGGCCCTAATCCAGAAACACGGCCCTAATCCCAGAAACACGGCCCTAATCCAGAAACACGGCCCTAATCCAGAAACACGGCCCTAATCCAGAAACACGGTCCTAATCCAGAAACACGGTCCTAATCCAGAAACACGGCCCTAATCCAGAAACACAGCCCTAATCCAGAAACACGGTCCTAATCCAGAAACACGGTCCTAATCCAGAAACACGGTCCTAATCCAGAAACACAGCCCTAATCCAGAAACACGGTCCTAATCCAGAAACACGGTCCTAATCCAGAAACACGGTCCTAATCCAGAAACACGGTCCTAATCCAGAAACACGGCCCTAATCCAGGTCAACACAGTTGTCAGTGCTGAGCAGCACAACCCACGTTGACAGAACAGAGACTAGTATAACAGTAGATGTATGGGAAATGACTGCACAAGGTTTAGCAGTCAAAAAATATAATTACGAATAGAACCCAAACCTCTCCCTGACCAGTTTCCACTGAAATTGTCCACCATGAACTGTGAAAACTAGCTAAATTGTATTGGCTGCAGAGACACACAGAGATAATAGCAGGGTTTTTAAAAATAGATTGTTGTATTGATTTTGTATTTTATTTTTATTTTATTTTTATTATGAACACAACAAATACAAAAAAACAGAAATCTACAAACAAGAGTACATAAACCTAACAGACAGGGGTTTTACATATCAAGATTCATTTTCTATTTGTTAAATACTTTTATGGTGTGTATTTCTTTTTAGTTTTTACATTTACTGATCATTTCAAAATAATATTTCAATTATATTAAATAATGTGAAGATGGGTTTGTTCTGCGCCCACTTCATTTTATGGACAAAGAATCTTCCATGAAAGATAAACAAATGAACAATGAAAGTTAAATCAGGGTCCAAATCATTTGGTTCAAAATAAAACACAATATCAGTCGTTCAAATGAACATTAATAGTTGTTTCTTATAAAATTAAATCTTGTAACTCAAACCAAAATCCTCTGATAGCAGGTTGTGGCGCCGCTCGGTGGCGAGTCCATAGATGCCTTGAAGAAGAGCGTTGCTCAGCAACGAGAAGGCAAACAAGCTGTGGCACTAGAGCTGGTAGAGTTAACTCGTTCAATAGTCTGGGAAGTTACCCCTCTCAACTCAACTTCCAAATACTTTTTTTGTGTTTTTGCTTGCAAATGACGTTTGGAGATTTTTTGTTTTAAAAAGAATCGTGTTCTCAGATGGTACATTAATAAGATGGCTGGCAAAAAGAAAGAAGTCAGCTTGCAGGTCAGTCGGTCAAACATACCTTTTTATATCAGAGATCCAAGTTGGGTGTGAAAGGCAGTGCGATCAGACTGTGACGTTTGCTAACACTGCTGTTCTGGTACTACTTTCTCCAGGCGTCTGTCGCAAACCAAGAGCAATGGGATGAGATGCTTGCAACTAAAGGTTTAACAGGTAAGAATGATGTGTTTTGTTGCAAGAATTATGTGTTTTGTTGCATATTACGTTTTCTTACTTACGTGTAGCCGATTCACTCTGGCTGTATGTTGTGACTTGTTTCATTATTGCATTGAAAACGTACGTCTTACTCGGTTTATTCATAGAGGAATGAATCATTCACATCCACTGCATGCTGCTGCCCCCATGTGTTCATGCTGCTTACTGCAGGATGTGCCGACATAGCGTTTACTTCCTGTCCTGTGTCTCTGTCCCCTTCAGTTGTAGATGTGTACCAGCAGTGGTGTGGTCCATGCCGAGCTGTTGTCAGCTTACTGAGGAAGATCAAAAATGAACTGGGAGATGACTTGTTACATTTTGCCACAGTAAATACAACAGACAAATATCCTTCAATCTAGAATTACATTTCTGAAAACATTATATAAAAAAAAAGGCTTTTGTTTAAATTGAACTGGTTTTTCTTGCAGGCAAAAGCTGACAGTATCGATGCTCTAGAAAGGTACAGGGGGAAGTGTGAGCCCACCTTCCTGTTCTATGGGGTAAGTCCTGATCTATCTATCTATCTATCTATCTATCTATCTATCTATCTATCTATCTATCTCTCTCTCTCTCTCTCTCTCTCTCTCTCTCTCTCTCTCTCTCTCTCTCTCTCTCTCTCTCTCTCTCTCTCTCTCTCTCTCTCTCTCTCTCTCTCTCTCTCTCTCTCTTCTCTTTCTTTCTTTCTTTCTTTCTTTCTTTCTTTCTTTCTTTCTTTCTTTCTTTCTTTCTTTCTTTCTTTCTTTCTTTCTTTCTTTCCCCAAAAGTGTTGATCTGGAATTGTGCAGGTCTGTAGATGTTCTGTGTGTCGGTGGATGCATCTCTGTGTTACTTTCACCATTCATTCATTTTTATCATATCAAGACCTGTTCAGCTATAAACTCAACCACGGCTTGAAATGTCTCGGGGGGGGGGGGGGGGGGGGGGGCTGGCTTATGCTCCTATCCTCTAGAGGATGGTGACCCAAACCTCTGTATCTGGCTCAGGGGGGGGAGATGGTCTCAGTGCTGCGGGGGGCTAACGCTCCTGTCCTCCAGAGGATGGTGTTGGAGGAACTGGCCAGAGAGAAGACTGTCCTGGAGGAGGGAGGGGAACGCAGAGTGGTGAGTCAAAACCGACACACACACACACACACAAACATACACACACAAACACACACATGCACTTACAAACAGCAAGGTACACTCAAATATTCATACATGCTGATTGCTTGAGAGTTTAAAAAGGACTGACCTGTAGGATACACTCTTTGCTATTCTGTGTTGTTCAGGTGAAAGATGAAGGTTTGATAGATGAAGACGAGGAGGAGGATCAAAGTGATGAAGATACGCTTGGTACTGTAGCTACTCATTCACCTTACATGTGTCATTTGTTAATTTTCCGTCAACTTTAACCAGTGTTTTACAGTGACTCTCTGTCTGTCGTTCCAGACAGTAAATCATACACGGTGGCCATCATCAAACCAAACGCTGTGGCTCATGGCAAAACTAGTGAGATTATCATGAAGATTCAGGATGCCGGGTTTGAGATCCTAGCCCACGAGGAGAGAATGCTGAGCGACTCTGAAGCACGAGATTTCTACCAGAACAAAGTAGGAGAGGTCAGTAGATTTCTACCAGAACTAAGTAGGAGAGGTCAGTAGATTTCTACCAGAACTAAGTAGGAGAGGTCAGTAGATTTCTACCAGAATTGAACAGAGAGTCTTTTGGGAGCCAAACGTCTCTTTTAGGTGAAAGGAGCTAAAAGATCTGTCTCACTGAAAATACTGGGAATGCCCATCACTCTTACCTGTGTGTTCCTAGGCCTGTTTTGAAGACCTGATCCAGTTCATGTCCAGTGGCCCCTCTCACATCCTGGTGGTCTCTCAGAGGGACGGGTCAGGTAATGTGGTGCCAGCATGGAGGGAGTTCATTGGTCCAGCAGACACAGAGGAAGCCAGGAGGGATAAACCTGAGAGGTACAGTTAAAAATATGACTCCTAATCCAGAAACAGACTCCTAATCCAGAAACAGACTCCTAATCCAGAAACACGGTCCTAATCCAGAAACACGGTCCTAATCCAGAAACACGGCCCTAATCCAGAAACACGGCCCTAATCCAGAAACACGGCCCTAATCCAGAAACACGGTCCTAATCCAGAAACACGGTCCTAATCCAGAAACACGGCCCTAATCCAGAAACACGGTCCTAATCCAGAAACACGGCCCTAATCCAGAAACATGGCCCTAATCCAGAAACACGGCCCTAATCCAGAAACACGGCCCTAATCCCAGAAACACGGCCCTAATCCAGAAACACGGCCCTAATCCAGAAACACGGCCCTAATCCAGAAACACGGCCCTAATCCAGAAACACGGTCCTAATCCAGAAACACGGTCCTAATCCAGAAACACGGCCCTAATCCAGAAACACGGCCCTAATCCAGAAACACGGTCCTAATCCAGAAACACGGCCCTAATCCAGAAACACGGTCCTAATCCAGAAACACGGTTCTAATCCAGAAACACGGCCCTAATCCAGAAACACGGTCCTAATCCAGAAACACGGTCCTAATCCAGAAACACGGTCCTAATCCAGAAACACGGCCCTAATCCAGAAACACGGTCCTAATCCAGAAACACGGCCCTAATCCAGAAACACAGTCCTAATCCAGAAACACAGTATTTATACAGGAACAGGACACGGGCACAATACTCAATGATCATAATATTAAAGTAACATATTTTCAGTACAAACATTTGAGGGTTTTTAATTTCTAATAGTGGTATGTATCTGTGTACAACACATACATGCTTAGTTTGAGGGCTGTGTGGACATTCACTTGACTGAATGAAGATAGCATGTATCTACACAGATTGTTGCTCCAACAGAACAGACACACCCAAGGCAACGTTCCTCTCCTAACTATCCTCACTGGTCACCAGCAGAGTAACCATCTGTCCTCCTATTTTCCTTCCCTTCCCTTCCTCTACCCTCTCCTCCTCCCTCTTCTCTCCTCCTCCCTTTTCTCTCCCCTCTTTAAACCTCTCCCTTCCCATCCTCTCCATCTCTCTCTTCTCTCCCTTCCTCCATACCTTCCTCTCACCTCCTCTGTCTCCTCTCACTCCTTCCCCTCCTCTCCTCCTCCCTCCTCCCTCCCCTAGCCTACGTGCCCAGTATGGCAGTGAAACCCTGTTCAACTCGCTCCACGGTAGTGACGACAGCCATCAGGCTAGGAGGGAGCTGGCCTTCTTCTTCCCCAGCTTCAGGACTTCTTCCCGGGCAGAGCAGCACGAGGAGGAAGGGCAAGTGGAGAGGACACTGGCTCTCATCCGACCCAACCTCTCCAGGGAGAGCAAAGGTGGGCGCGTGCCAATTACTGTACACAACACACGTCTGTTTCTAAAATCAGCTTAACAGCATCACAGGGCTGTATGCAGTGAAGAAGTCATTTGCGTTCTGAGATTTTCACGGTTTCATCCTCACACCGTTTAGTCATTTATTAGCGATCCCTCAAAATGTTTTTCTGACAACTGAAAGAAATATCAGAAATAGTCATTAGTCAAGCATCATTTTGATGACCTTTTCTAAAGTATTCTGTTCTGAGGCTGGTTCCGTATGGTTTTCTATTCTAGATCTGGTCTGGTCTCCATGAGGCTGGTTCAGTATGGTTTTCTATTCTAGATCTGGTCTGGTCTCCATGAGGCTGGTTCAGTATGGTTTTCTATTCTAGATCTGGTCTGGTCTCCATGAGGCTGGTTCAGTATGGGTTTTCTATTCTAGATCTGGTCTGGTCTCCATGAGGCTGGTGCAGTATGGTTTTCTATTCTAGATCTGGTCTGGTCTCCTTGAGGCTGGTTCAGTATGGGTTTCTATTCTAGATCTGGTCTGGTCTCCTTGAGGCTGGTTCAGTATGGGTTTCTGTTCTAGATGAGATCTGGTCTGGTCTCCTTGAGGCTGGTTCAGTATGGGTTTCTGTTCCAGATGAGATCTGGTCTGGTCTCCTTGAGGCTGGTTCAGTATGGGTTTCTGTTCCAGATGAGATCTGGTCTGGTCTCCTTGAGGCTGGTTCAGTATGGTTTTCTATTCTAGATCTGGTCTGGTCTCCTTGAGGCTGGTTCAGTATGGGTTTCTGTTCTAGATGAGATCTGGTCTGGTCTCCTTGAGGCTGGTTCAGTATGGGTTTCTGTTCCAGATGAGATCTGGTCTGGTCTCCTTGAGGCTGGTTCAGTATGGTTTTCTATTCTAGATCTGGTCTGGTCTCCATGAGGCTGGTGCAGTATGGTTTTCTATTCTAGATCTGGTCTGGTCTCCATGAGGCTGGTTCAGTATGGGTTTCTGTTCCAGATGAGATCTGGTCTCGTGTCCATGAGGCTGGTTCAGTATGGGTTTCTGTTCCAGATGAGATCTGATCTGGTCTCCATGAGGATGGTTCAGTATGGGTTTCTGTTCCAGATGAGATCTGGTCTCGTATCCATGAGGCTGGCTTCACTGTGTCTCTCCAGAGAGAGGTGATATTAACAGAGGAACAGGCCAGACGGTTCTACAAACGACATGTTGACCAGGACTACTTCCCTGCCCTACTGCACAACATGACCAGGTAACCATCTGACAAATGAAGCACAAGAGAACTACAATATCAAAGCAAGAAGACAAATCAAAAAACAATTTGGCACTCACACAAAATCAGTGGTCTTTATAAGATCTCATCCCTATTATTCCCCCTAGTCTAATATTATCTAGTCTATTATTCCCCCTAGTCTATTATTCCCCCTAGTCTATTATTCCCCCTAGTCTATTATTCCCCCTAGTCTATTATTCCCCCTAGTCTATTATTCCCCCCTAGTCTAATGTTATCTAGTCTATTATTCCCCCTAGTATAGTATTATCTAGTCTATTATTCCCCCTAGTCTATTATTCCCCCTAGTATAGTATTTCCCCCTAGTCTATTATTCCCCCTAGTATAGTATTTCCCCCTAGTCTATTATTCCCCCTAGTATAGTATTTCCCCCTAGTCTATTATGATCTAGTCTATTATTCCCCCTAGTCTATTATTCCCCCTAGTATAGTATTTCCCCCTAGTCTATTATTCCCCCTAGTATAGTATTTCCCCCTAGTCTATTATGATCTAGTCTATTATTCCCCCTAGTCTATTATTCCCCCTAGTATAGTATTTCCCCCTAGTCTATTATTCCCCCTAGTCTATTATTCCCCCTAGTATAGTATTTCCCCCTAGTCTATTATTCCCCCTAGTATAGTATTATCTAGTCTATTATTCCCCCTAGTCTATTATTCCCCCTAGTATAGTATTTCCCCCTAGTCTATTATTCCCCCTAGTCTAGTATTCCCCCTAGTATAGTATTTCCCCCTAGTCTATTATTCCCCCTAGTATAGTATTTCCCCCTAGTCTATTATGATCTAGTCTATTATTCCCCCCTAGTCTATTATTCCCCCTAGTCTAATATTATCTAGTCTATTATTCCCCCTAGTCTATTATTCCCCCTAGTATAGTATTTCCCCCTAGTCTATTATGATCTAGTCTATTATTCCCCCTAGTCTATTATTCCCCCTAGTATAGTATTTCCCCCTAGTCTATTATGATCTAGTCTATTATTCCCCCCTAGTCTATTATTCCCCCCTAGTCTATTATTCCCCCCTAGTCTATTATGATCTAGTCTATTATTCCCCCCTAGTCTATTATTCCCCCTAGTCTAATATTATCTAGTCTATTATTCCCCCTAGTCTATTATTCCCCCCTAGTCTATTATTCCCCCCTAGTCTATTATTCCCCCCTAGTCTAGTATTCCCCCCTAGTCTATCATTCCCCCTAGTCTATTATTCCCCCTAGTCTATTATGATCTAGTCTATTATTCCCCCCTAGTCTATTATTCCCCCTAGTATAGTATTCCCCCCTAGTATAGTATTCCCCCTAGTCTAATATTATCTAGTCTATTATTCCCCCCTAGTCTATTATTCCCCCTAGTATAGTATTCCCCCCTAGTATAGTATTCCCCCTAGTCTATTATGATCTAGTCTAGTATTCCCCCCTAGTCTATTATTCCCCCTAGTCTAATATTATCTAGTCTATTATTCCCCCTAGTCTAATATTATCTAGTCTATTATTCCCCCTAGTATAGTATTCCCCCCTAGTATAGTATTCCCCCCTAGTATAGTATTCCCCCTAGTCTAATATTATCTAGTCTATTATTCCCCCTAGTCTAATATTATCTAGTCTATTATTCCCCCCTAGTCTATTATTCCCCCCTAGTCTATTATTCCCCCTAGTCTATTATTCCCCCTAGTATAGTATTCCCCCTAGTCTAATATTCTCTAGTCTATTATTCCCCCCTAGTATAGTATTCCCCCTAGTCTATTATTCCCCCTAGTCTATTATTCTCTAGTCTAGTATTCCCCCCTAGTCTATTATTCCCCCATGTCTATTATTCCCCCTAGTCTATTATTCCCCCTAGTCTATTATGATCTAGTCTATTATTCCCCCCTAGTCTATTATTCCCCCTAGTCTAATATTATCTAGTCTAGTATTCCCCCCTAGTCTATTATTCCCCCTAGTCTAATATTATCTAGTCTAGTATTCCCCCCTAGTCTATCATTCCCCCTAGTCTATTATTCCCCCTAGTCTATTATTCCCCCTAGTCTATTATTCCCCCTAGTCTAATATTCTCTAGTCTATCATTCCCCCTAGTCTATTATTCCCCCTAGTCTATTATTCCCCCTAGTCTATTATTCCCCCTAGTCTATTATTCCCCCCTAGTCTATTATTCCCCCTAGTCTATTATTCCCCCTAGTCTATTATGATCTAGTCTATTATTCCCCCCTAGTCTATTATTCCCCCTAGTCTAATATTATCTAGTCTAGTATTCCCCCCTAGTCTATTATTCCCCCTAGTCTATTATTCCCCCCTAGTCTATTATTCCCCCTAGTCTATTATTCCCCCCTAGTCTATTATTCCCCCTAGTCTAATATTATCTAGTCTAGTATTCCCCCCTAGTCTATCATTCCCCCTAGTCTATTATTCCCCCTAGTCTATTATTCCCCCTAGTCTATTATTCCCCCTAGTCTAATATTATCTAGTCTAGTATTCCCCCCTAGTCTATTATGATCTAGTCTATTATTCCCCCCTAGTCTATTATTCCCCCCTAGTCTATTATTCCCCCTAGTCTATTATTCCCCCTAGTCTAATATTATCTAGTCTAGTATTCCCCCCTAGTCTAATATTATCTAGTCTAGTATTCCCCCCTAGTCTAATATTATCTAGTCTAGTATTCCCCCCTAGTCTAATATTATTTAGTCTAGTATTCCCCCCTAGTCTATTATTCCCCCTAGTCTAATATTATCTAGTCTAGTATTCCCCCCTAGTCTATCATTCCCCCTAGTCTATTATTCCCCCTAGTCTAATATTATCTAGTCTAGTATTCCCCCTAGTCTAATATTATCTAGTCTATTATTCCCCCCTAGTCTATTATTCCCCCTAGTCTAATATTATCTAGTCTAGTATTCCCCCCTAGTCTATTATTCCCCCTAGTCTAATGTTATCTAGTCTAGTATTCCCCCCTAGTCTATTATTCTCTAGTCTAGTATTCCCCCTAGTCTATTATTCCCCCTAGTCTAATATTATCTAGTCTATTATTCCCCCCTAGTCTATTATTCTCTAGTCTAGTATTCCCCCTAGTCTAGTATTCTCTAGTCTAGTATTCCCCCTAGTCTAGTATTCTCTAGTCTAGTATTGCCCCTAGTCTAGTATTTTCTAGTCTAGTATTCCCCCTAGTCTAGTATTCTCTAGTCTATTATTCCCCCCTAGTCTAATATTCTCTAGTCTATTATTCCCCCCTAGTCTATTATTCTCTAGTCTATTATTCCCCCTAGTCTAGTATTCCCCCTAGTCTATTATTCCCCCTAGTCTATTATTCCCCCTAGTCTAGTATTCCCCCCTAGTCTATTATTCCCCCTAGTCTATTATTCCCCCTAGTCTATTATTTCCCCCTGGTATATTATTCCCCCCTGGTATATTATTCCCCCTAGTCTAATATCCCCCCCTAGTCTATTATTCCCCCCTGGTATATTATTCCCCCCTGGTATATTATTCCCCCTAGTCTAGTATTCCCCCTAGTATAGTATTCCCCCTAGTCTAATATTCTCTAGTCTTTTATTCTCCCTAGTCTATTATTCCCCCCTAGTCTATTATTCTCTAGTCTAGTATTCCCCCTAGTCTATTATTCTCTAGTCTATTATTCCCCCTGGTCTATTATTCCCCCCTAGTCTATTATTCCCCCTAGTCTAATATTCCCCCTTAGTCTAATATTCCCCCCTAGTCTAACTCGTCTCGATTATGTTATTCCTATTGACTGTATTTCTGTTACAGCGGTCCTGTGTTGGCTCTGTTGACTGTATTTATGTTACAGCGGTCCTGTGTTGGCTCTGTTGACTGTATTTCTGTTACAGCGGTCCTGTGTTGGCTCTGTTGACTGTATTTCTGTTACAGCGGTCCTGTGTTGGCTCTGTTGACTGTATTTCTGTTACAGCGGTCCTGTGTTGGCTCTGTTGACTGTATTTCTGTTACAGCGGTCCTGTGTTGGCTCTGTTGACTGTATTTATGTTACAGCGGTCCTGTGTTGGCTCTGTTGACTGTATTTCTGTTACAGCGGTCCTGTGTTGGCTCTGTTGACTGTTTCTGTTACAGCGGTCCTGTGTTGGTTCTGTTGACTGTATTTCTGTTACAGCGGTCCTGTGTTGGCTCTGTTGACTATATTTCTGTTACAGCAGTCCTGTGTTGGCTCTGTTGACTGTATTTCTGTTACAGCGGTCCTGTGTTGGCTCTGTTGACTGTATTTCTGTTACAGCGGTCCTGTGTTGGCTCTGTTGACTGTATGTCTGTTACAGCGGTCCTGTGTTGGCTCTGTTGACTGTATTTCTGTTACAGTGGTCCTGTGTTGGCTCTGTTGACTGTATTTCTGTTACAGTGGTCCTGTGTTGGCTCTGTGTTGGCTCTGTTGACTGTATTTCTGTTACAGCGGTCCTGTGTTGGCTCTGTTAACTGTATTTCTGTTACAGCGGTCCTGTGTTGGCTCTGTTGACTGTATTTCTGTTACAGCGGTCCTGTGTTGGCTCTGTTGACTGTATGTCTGTTACAGCGGTCCTGTGTTGGCTCTGTTGACTGTATTTCTGTTACAGTGGTCCTGTGTTGGCTCTGTTGACTGTATTTCTGTTACAGTGGTCCTGTGTTGGCTCTGTGTTGGCTCTGTTGACTGTATTTCTGTTACAGCGGTCCTGTGTTGGCTCTGTTGACTGTATTTCTGTTACAGCGGTCCTGTGTTGGCTCTGTTGACTGTATTTATGTTACAGCGGTCCTGTGTTGGCTCTGTTGACTGTATTTCTGTTACAGCGGTCCTGTGTTGGCTCTGTTGACTGTATTTATGTTACAGCGGTCCTGTGTTGGCTCTGTTGACTGTATTTCTGTTACAGCGGTCCTGTGTTGGCTCTGTTGACTGTTTCTGTTACAGCGGTCCTGTGTTGGCTCTGTTGACTGTATTTCTGTTACAGCGGTCCTGTGTTGGCTCTGTTGACTATATTTCTGTTACAGCAGTCCTGTGTTGGCTCTGTTGACTGTATTTCTGTTACAGCGGTCCTGTGTTGGCTCTGTTGACTGTATTTCTGTTACAGCGGTCCTGTGTTGGCTCTGTTGACTGTATGTCTGTTACAGCGGTCCTGTGTTGGCTCTGTTGACTGTATTTCTGTTACAGTGGTCCTGTGTTGGCTCTGTTGACTGTATTTCTGTTACAGTGGCTCTGTGTTGGCTCTGTGTTGGCTCTGTTGACTGTATTTCTGTTACAGCGGTCCTGTGTTGGCTCTGTTGACTGTATTTCTGTTACAGCGGTCCTGTGTTGGCTCTGTTGACTGTATTTCTGTTACAGCGGTCCTGTGTTGGCTCTGGCCCTGGCCAGGACGGGAGCTGTGGACCACTGGAGGAACCTTCTTGGCCCTAAAGATGTCAACAAGGCCAGGAAGGAGCAGCCCGACTGGTACGACTTGCTCTCATAAAGAGACTTATTACCAGGTCCCATAGGACTGTTTATTACCAGGTCCAGTAGGACTGTTTATTACCAGGTCCAGTAGGACTGTTAATTACCAGGTACCATAGGACTGTTTATTACCAGGTCCAGTAGGACTGTTTATTACCAGGTCCAGTAGGACTGTTTATTACCAGGTCCCATAGGACTGTTTATTACCAGTTCCAGTAGGATTGTTTATTACCAGGTCCCATAGGACTGTTTATTACCAGGTCCAGTAGGGCTGTTTATTACCTGGTACGACTTGCTCTCATAAAGAGACTTATTACCAGGTCCCATAGGACTGTTTATTACCAGGTCCAGTAGGACTGTTTATTACCAGGTCCCATAGGACTGTTTATTACCAGGTCCAGTAGGACTGTTTATTACCAGGTCCAGTAGGACTGTTAATTACCAGGTACCATAGGACTGTTTATTACCAGGTCCAGTAGGACTGTTTATTACCAGGTCCAGTAGGACTGTTTATTACCAGGTCCCATAGGACTGTTTATTACCAGTTCCAGTAGGATTGTTTATTACCAGGTCCCATAGGACTGTTTATTACCAGGTCCAGTAGGGCTGTTTATTACCAGGTCCAGTAGGACTGTTTATTACCAGGTACCATAGGACTGTTTATTACCAGGTCCAGTAGGACTGTTTATTACCAGGTCCAGTAGGACTTTGTTTATTACCAGGTCCAGTAGGACTGTTTATTACCAGGTCCAGTAGGACTGTTTCTTACCAGGTACCATAGGACTGTTTATTACCAGGTCCAGTAGGACTGTTTATTACCAGGTCCAGTAGGACTGTTTATTACCAGGTCCAGTAGGACTGTTTATTACCAGGTCCAGTAGGACTGTTTATTACCAGGTCCAGTAGGACTGTTTATTACCAGGTCCAGTAGGACTGTTTATTACCAGGTCCAGTAGAACTGTTTATTACCAGGTCCAGGTCCAGTAGGATTGTTTATTACCAGGACCAGGTCCAGTAGGATTGTTTATTACCAGGTCCAGTAGGACTTTTTATTACCAGGTCCAGGTCCAGTAGGATTGTTTATTACCAGGTCCAGTAGGACTGTTTATTACCAGGACCAGGTCCAGTAGGATTGTTTATTACCAGGACCAGGTCCAGTAGGATTGTTTATTACCAGGTCCAGTAGGACTGTTTATTACCAGGTCCAGTAGGACTGTTTATTACCAGGTCCAGTAGGACTGTTTATTACCAGGACCAGTAGGACTGTTTATTACCAGGACCAGTAGGACTGTTTATTACCAGGTCCAGTAGGACTGTTTATTACCAGGTCCAGTAGGACTGTTTATTACCAGGTCCAGGTCCAGTAGGACTGTTTATTACCAGGTCCAGTAGGACTGTTTATTACCAGGACCAGGTCCAGTAGGATTGTTTATTACCAGGTCCAGTAGGACTGTTTATTACCAGGTCCAGTAGGACTGTTTATTACCAGGTCCAGTAGGACTGTTTATTACCAGGACCAGTAGGACTGTTTATTACCAGGTCCCGTAGGACTGTTTATTACCAGGACCAGGTCCAGTAGGACTGTTTATTACCAGGTCCAGTAGGACTGTTTATTACCAGGTCCAGTAGGACTGTTTATTACCAGGACCAGTAGGACTGTTTATTACCAGGTCCAGTAGGACTGTTTATTACCAGGTCCAGTAGGACTGTTTATTACCAGGTCCAGTAGGACTGTTTATTACCAGGACCGGGTCCAGTAGGATTGTTTATTACCAGGTCCAGTAGGACTGTTTATTACCAGGTCCAGTAGGACTGTTTATTACCAGGTCCAGTAGGACTGTTTATTACCAGGTCCCATAGGACTCTGCTCAAAAGTAATGTGTATATACACTGAGTAGACAAACCATTAAGAACATTCTTTGTCGCTGGTGACTTGAACCAAGCATGTTTAAGACATTGATTGTGTATGTGTGCCATTCAGAGGGTGAATGGGCAAGACAACATTTATTTGCCTTTGAAAGTATACAGTGGGGCAAAAAAGTATTTAGTCAGCCACCAATTGTGCAAGTTCTCCCACTTAAAAATATGAGAGAGGCCTGTAATTTATCATAGGTACACTTCAAATATGACAGACAAAATGAGGAAAAAAATCCAGAAAATCTCATTGTAGGATTTTTTATGAATTTATTTGCAAATTATGTTGGAAAATAAGTATTTGGTCACCTAGCAAGCAAGATTTCTGGCTCTTACAGACCTGTAACTTTTTCTTTAAGAGGCTCCTCTGTCCTCCACTCGTTACCTGTATTAATGGCACCTGTTTGAACTTGTTATCAGTATAAAAGACACCTGTCCACAACCTCAAACAGTCACACTCCAAACTCCTCTATGGCCAAGACCAAAGAGCTGTCAAAGGACACCAGAAACAAAATTGTAGACCTGCATCAGGCTGGGAAGACTGAATCTGCAATAGGTAAGCAGCTTGGTTTGAAGAAATCAACTGTGGGAGCAATTATTAGGAAATGGAAGACATACAAGACCACTGATAATCTCCCTCGATCTGGGGCCCCCACGCAAGATCTCACCCCGTGGGGTCAAAATGATCATAAGAACGGTGAGAAAAAATCCCAGAACCACACGGGGGGACCTAGTGAATGACATGCAGAGAGCTGGGACTAAAGTAACGAAGCCTACCATCAGTAACACACTACGCCGCCAGGGACTCAAATCCTTCAGTGCCAGACGTGTCCCACTGCTTAAGCCAGTATATGTCCAGGCCCGTCTGAAGTTTGCTAGAGAGAATTTGGATGACCCAGAAGAAGATTGGGAGAATGTCATATGGTCAGATGAAACCAAAATCTAACTTTTTGGTAAAAACTCAACTCGTCGTGTTTGGAGGACAAAGAATGCTGAGTTGCATCCAAAGAACACCATACCTACTGTGGCGCATGGGGGTGGAAACATCATGCTTTGGGGCTGTTTTTCTGCAAAGGGACCAGGACGACTGATCCGTGTAAAGGAAAGAATGAATGGGGCCATGTATCGTGAGATTGAGTGAAAACCTCCTTCCATCAGCAAGGGCATTGAAGATGAAACGTGGCTGGGTCTTTCAGCATGACAATGATC
The DNA here is from genome assembly GCF_057628025.1 of Oncorhynchus mykiss. NCBI lineage: Eukaryota > Metazoa > Chordata > Actinopteri > Salmoniformes > Salmonidae > Oncorhynchus > Oncorhynchus mykiss. The sequence continues at coordinate 57,497,422 of NC_143043.1, forward strand.
CCAAACACACTGCCCAGGCAACGAAGGAGTGGCTTCGTAAGAAGCATTTCAAGGTCCTGGAGTGGCCTAGCCAGTCTCCAGATCTCAACCCCATAGAAAATCTTTGGAGGGAGTTGAAAGTCCGTATTGCCCAGCAACAGCCCCAAAACATCACTGCTCTAGAGGAGATCTGCATGGAGGAATGGGCCAAAATACCAGCAACAGTGTGTGAAAACCTTACAGGTTTACTTACAGAAAACATTTGACCTCTGTCATTGCCAAGAAAGGGTATATAACAAAGTATTGAGATAAACTTTTGTTGTTGACCAACTACTTATTTTCCACCATAATTTCCAAATAAATTCATTAAAAATCCTACAATGCGATTTTCTGGATTTTTCTTTCTCATTTTGTCTGTCATAGTTGAAGTGTACCTATGATGAATATTACAGGCCTCTCATCTTTTTAAGTGGGAGAACTTGCACAATTGGTGGCTGACTAAATACTTTTTTGCCCCACTGTATATGTATGTGCCAGGCGCATCCCCATTAGCTACTCTTCCTGGGGTTTATTAGGGATCCCCATTAGCTTCTCTTCCTAGGGTTTATTAGGGATCCCCATTAGCTATAAAACAGTGAACTGTTTGTACTGAATGAGCTAAAGATAAAATGGTACATCATATAACATCCCTACACCCCCACATATACACAACATGTTCAATACCCCCACATATCCACAACATGTTCAATACCACCACATATCCACAACATGTTCAATACCACCACATATCCACAACATGTTCAATACCAGCACATATCCACAACACAACATGTTCAATACCCCCACATATCCACAACATATTCAATACCACCACATATCCACATCGAAACATGTTCAATACCACCACATATCCACAACATGTTCAATACCACAACATATCCACAACATGTTCAATATCACCACATATTCACAACACAACATGTTCAATACCACCACATATCCACAACATGTTCAATACCTCCACATATCCACAACACAACATGTTCAATACCTCCACATATCCACAACATGTTCAATACCTCCACATATCCACAACATGTTCAATACCTCCACATATCCACAACATGTTCAATACCTCCACATATCCACAACATGTTCAATACCACCACGTATCCACAACATGTCCAATACCACCACATATCCACAACACAACATGTTCAATACCTCCACATATCCACAACATGTTCAATACCTCCACATATCCACAACATGTTCAATACCTCCACATATCCACAACATGTTCAATACCTCCACATATCCACAACATGTTCAATACCTCCACATATCCACAACACAACATGTTCAATACCTCCACATGTTCAATACCACCACATATCCACAACATGTTCAATACCACCACGTATCCACAACATGTCCAATACCACCACATATCCACAACACAACATGTTCAATACCTCCACAACATGTTCAATACCTCCACATATCCACAACATGTTCAATACCTCCACATATCCACAACATGTTCAATACCTCCACATATCCACAACATGTTCAATACCTCCACATATCCACAACATGTTCAATACCACCACATATCCACAACACAACATGTTCAATACTTCAATACCTCCACATATCCACAACATGTTCAATACCTCCACATATCCACAACATGTTCAATACCACAACATGTTCAATACCACCACATATCCACAACATGTTCAATACCACCACATATCCACAACATATTCAATACCTCCATCATATCCACAACATGTTCAATACCACATGTTCAATACCACCACATATCCACAACATGTTCAATACCACCACATATCCACAACATGTTCAATACCTCCACATATCCACAACATGTTCAATACTACCACATATCCACAACATGTTCAATACCACCACATATCCACAACACGACATGTTCAATACCTCCACATATCCACAACATGTTCAATACCACCACATATCCACAACATGTTCAATACCTCCACATATCCACAACATGTTCAATACCTCCACATATCCACAACATGTTCAATACCACCACATATCCACAACATGTTCAATACCACCACATATCCACAACATGATCAATACCTCCACATATCCACAACACAACATGTTCAATATCCACAACATGTTCAATACCACCACATATCCACAACACAACATGTTCAATACCTCCACATATCCACAACACAACATGTTCAATACCTCGACATATCCACATCACAACATGTTCAATACCCCCACATATCCACAACATGTTCAATACCACCACATATCCACAACATGTTCAATACCACAACATGTTCAATACCACCACATATCCACAACATGTTCAATACCTCCACATATCCACAACATGTGCAATACCTCCACATATCCACATGTTCAATACTACCACATATCCACAACATGTTCAATACCACCACATATCCACAACACAACATGTTCAATACCTCCACATATCCACAACATGTTCAATAACACCACATATCCACAACATGTTCAATACCTCCACATATCCACAACATGTTCAATACCACAACATGTTCAATACCACCACATATCCACAACATGTTCAATACCTCCATCATATCCACAACATGTTCAATACCACAACATGTTCAATACCACCACATATCCACAACATGTTCAATACCACCACATATCCACAACATGTTCAATACCACCACATATCCACAACATGTTCAATAACTCCATCATATCCACAACATGTTCAATACCACAACATGTTCAATACCTCCACATATCCACAACATGTTCAATACCTCCACATATCCACAACATGTTCAATACCTCCACATATCCACAACATGTTCAAAACCACAATATGTTCAATACCCCCACATATCCACAACATGTTCAATACCTCCACATATCCACAACATGCTCAATACCACAACATGTTCAATACCTCCACATATCTACAACATGTTCAATACCTCCACATATCCACAACATGTTCAATACCTCCACATATCCACAACATGTTCAATACCACCACATATCCACAACATGTTCAATACTACCACATATCCACAACATGTTCAATACCCCCACATATCCACAACACAACATGTTCATTACCTCCACATATCCACAACACAACATGTTCAATACCTCCACATATCCACAACATGTTCAATACCCCCACATCTCCACATGTTCAATACCACAACATGTTCAATACCACAACATGTTCAATACCACCACATATCCACAACACGAAATAATCGTGTTCCCCTAAGTTTGATACTGTATTGAAAACCTCTGTGACTGTCCCCTCTCCTTTGTAGTGCCTATCACTGTGCTCTGTGACTGTCCCCTCATATAACATCCCTACACCCCCACATATACACAACATGTTCAATACCACCACATATCCACAACATGTTCAATACTACCACATATCCACAACATGTTCAATACCCCCACATATCCACAACACAACATGTTCATTACCTCCACATATCCACAACACAACATGTTCAATACCACCACATATCCACAACATGTTCAATACCACCACATATCCACAACATGTTCAATACCACCACATATCCACAACATGTTCAATAACTCCATCATATCCACAACATGTTCAATACCACAACATATCTACAACATGTTCAATACCACCACATATCCACAACACAACATGTTCAATACTACCACATATCCACAACATGTTCAATACCACCACATATCCACAACATGTTCAATACCACCACATATCCACAACATGTTCAATAACTCCATCATATCCACAACATGTTCAATACCACAACATGTTCAATACCTCCACATATCCACAACATGTTCAATACCTCCACATATCCACAACATGTTCAATACCTCCACATATCCACAACATGTTCAATACCACCACATATCTACAACATGTTCAATACCTCCACATATCCACAACATGTTCAATACCACCACATATCCACAACATGTTCAAAACCACAATATGTTCAATACCCCCACATATCCACAACATGTTCAATACCTCCACATATCCACAACATGCTCAATACCACAACATGTTCAATACCTCCACATATCTACAACATGTTCAATACCTCCACATATCCACAACATGTTCAATACCTCCACATATCCACAACATGTTCAATACCACCACATATCCACAACATGTTCAATACTACCACATATCCACAACATGTTCAATACCCCCACATATCCACAACACAACATGTTCATTACCTCCACATATCCACAACACAACATGTTCAATACCTCCACATATCCACAACATGTTCAATACCCCCACATCTCCACATGTTCAATACCACAACATGTTCAATACCACAACATGTTCAATACCACCACATATCCACAACACGAAATAATCGTGTTCCCCTAAGTTTGATACTGTATTGAAAACCTCTGTGACTGTCCCCTCTCCTTTGTAGTGCCTATCACTGTGCTCTGTGACTGTCCCCTCTCCTTTGTAGTGCCTCTCTCACTGTGCTCTGTGACTGTCCCCTCTCCTTTGTAGTGCCTCTCTCACTGTGCTCTGTGACTGTCCCCTCTCCTTTGTCGTGCCTCTCTCATTGTGCTCTGTGACTGTCCCCTCTCCTTTGTAGTGCCTCTCCCATTGTGATCTGTGACTGTCCTCTCTCCTTTGTAGTGCCTCTCTCACTGTGCTCTGTGACTGTCCCCTCTCCTTTGTCGTGCCTCTCTCACTGTGCTCTGTGACTGCCCCCTCTCCTTTGTCGTGCCTCTCTCACTGTGCTCTGTGACTGTCCTCTCTCCTTTGTAGTGCCTCTCTCATTGTGCTCTGTGACTGTCCTCTCCTTTGTCGTGCCTCTCTCACTGTGCTCTGTGACTGTCCTCTCTCCTTTGTAGTGCCTCTCTCATTGTGCTCTGTGACTGTCCTCTCCTTTGTCGTGCCTCTCACTGTGCTCTGTGACTGTCCCCTCAGCCTCAGGGCCCAGTTCATGGTGGCCAGTGAGGAGGACAGTGAGCCCCAGAACCAGCTGAACCAGCTCCATGGCAGTGCCAGCAGGGAGGAGGCAGAGGAGGAGATTGACTTCTTCTTCCCTAAACAGCAGACTCTGGCCATCATTAAGCCTGACTCCATGGACGAACATAGAGGTACATTCACTAAATCAGTCAATACACTAAGTTTATTAACCATGTACCAGTTATCCAAACCAGTCCTTAGTCAGTTGTACAGCAGCGTATAAAGTGACCACATGCACTCTCTACTCAACCTCCTTTCCTCCCCTTCCTCCCCCTTTCAGAGGAGATCCTGGGGGAGATCCGTGCTGGAGGTTTCTCTATATCTCGGATGAAGGAGACAGTGTTGTCTAGAGACACGGCTGAGGAGTTCTACAGGGAACACAGAGACAAACCGTTCTTCAGCCAGCTGGTTGACTTCATGTGCAGGTTAGTACTGTGCTACAGAATCCTATATACACTGCTCAAAAAAAAAGGAACACTTAAACAACACAATGTAACTCCAAGTCAATCACACTTCTGTGAAATCAAACTGTCCACTTAGGAAGCAACACTGATTGACAATAAATGTCACATGCTGTTGTGCAAATGGAATAGACAACAGGTGGAAATTATAGGCAATTAGCAAGACACCCCCAATAAAGGAGTGGTTCTGCAGGGGGTGATCACAGACCACTTCTCAGTTCCTATGCTTCCTGGCTGATGTTTTGGTCACTTTTGAATGCTGGCGGTGCTTTCACTCTAGTGGTAGCATGAGACGGAGTCTACAACCCACACAAGTGGCTCAGGTAGTGCAGCACATCCAGGATGGCACATCAATGCGAGCTGTGGCAAGAAGGTTTGATGTGTCTGTCAGCGTAGTGTCCAGAGCATGGAGGCGCTACCAGGAGACAGGCCAGTACATCAGGAGACGTGGAGGAGGCTGTAGGAGGGCAACAACCCAGCAGCAGGACCGCTACCTCCGTCTTTGTGCAAGGATGAGCAGGAGGAGCACTGCCAGAGCCCTGCAAAATGACCTCCAGCAGGGCACAAATGTGCATGTGTCTGCTCAAACGGTCAGAAACAGACTCCATGAGGGTGGTATGAGGGCCCGACGTCCACAGGTGGGGGTTGTGCTTACAGCCCAACATTTGCCAGAGATCACGAAGATTGGCAAATTCGCCACTGGCGCCCTGTGCTCTTCACAGATGAAAGCAGGTTCACACTGAGCACATGTGACAGACGTGACAGAGTCTGGAGACGCCGTGGAGAACATTCTGCTGCCTGCAACATCCTCCAGCATGACCGGTTTGGCGGTGGGTCAGTCATGGGGTAGCATTTCTTTGGGTGGCCGCACAGCCCTCCATGTGCTCGCCAGAGGTAGCCTGACTGCCATTATGTACCGAGAGGAGATCCTCAGACCGCTTGTGGGACCATATGCTAGTGCGGTTGGCCCTGGGTTCCTCCTAATGCAAGACAACCTTATGTGGCTGGAGTGTGTCAGCAGTTCCTGCAAGAGGAGGCATTGATGCTATGGACTGGCCCGCCCGTTCCCCAGACCTGAATCCAATTGAGCACATCTGGGACATCATGTCTCGCTCCATCCACCAACGCCACGTTGCACCACAGACTGTCCAGGAGTTGGCGGATGCTTTAGTCCAGGTCTGGGAGAAGATCCCTCAGGAGCATGCCCAGGCGTTGTAGGGAGGTCATACAGGCACGTGGAGGCCACACACTACTGAGCCTCTTTTTGACTTGTTTTAAGGACATTACATCAAAGTTGGATCAGCCTGTAGTGTGGTTTTCCACTTTAATTCTGAGTGTGACTCCAAATCCAGACCTCCCTGGGTTGATAAATTTGATATCCATTGATAATTTAGTGTTGGAGGTCAGCTATGGGTTAGAGGTCAGCTCTGGGTTAGTGTTAGAGGACAGCTCTGGGTTGGAGGACAGCTCTGGGTTAGTGTTGGAGGACAGCTCTGGGTTAGTGTTGGAGAACAGCTCTGGGTTAGTGTTGGAGAACAGCTCTGGGTTAGTGTTGGAGGACAGCTCTGGGTTAGTGTTGGAGGTTAGCTCTGGGTTAGAGGTCAGCTCTGGGTTAGTGTTGGAAGTTAGCTCTGGGTTAGTGTTGGAGGACAGCTCAGGGTTAGTGTTGGAGGTTAGCTCTGGGTTAGTGTTGGAGGTCAGCTCTGGGTTAGTGTTGGAGGTTAGCTCTGGGTTAGTGTTGGAGGTCAGCTCTGGGTTAGAGGTCAGCTCTGGGTTAGTGTTGAAAGTCAGTTCTGGGTTAGTGTTGGAGGTCAGCTCTGGGTTAGTGTTGAAGGTCAGCTCTGGGTTAGTGTTGGAGGTCAGCTCTGGGTTAGTGTTGGAGATCAGCTCTGGGTTAGTGTTGAAGGTCAGCTCTGGGTAAGTGTTGGAGGACAGCTCTGGGTTAGTGTTGGAGGACAGCTCAGGGTTAGTGTTGGAGGTCAGCTCTGGGTTAGTGTTGGAGGTCAGCTCTGGGTTAGTGTTGGAGGACAGCTCTGGGTTGGAGGACAGCTCTGGGTTAGTGTTGGAGGTTAGCTCTGGGTTAGTGTTGGAGGACAGCTCTGGGTTAGTGTTGGAGGTCAGCTCTGGGTTAGTGTTGGAGGTCAGCTCTGGGTTAGTGTTGGAGTTCAGCTCTTGGTTAGTGTTGGAGGTTAGCTCTGGGTTAGTGTTGAAGGTCAGTTCTGGGTTAGTGTTGTAGTTCAGCTCTGGGTTAGTGTTGGAGATCAGCTCTGGGTTAGTGTTGAAGGTCAGCTCTGGGTAAGTGTTGGAGGACAGCTCTGGGTTAGTGTTGGAGGACAGCTCAGGGTTAGTGTGGGAGGTCAGCTCTGGGTTAGTGTTGGAGGTCAGCTCTGGGTTAGTGTTGGAGGACAGCTCTGGGTTGGAGGACAGCTCTGGGTTAGTGTTGGAGGTTAGCTCTGGGTTAGTGTTGGAGGACAGCTCTGGGTTAGTGTTGGAGGTCAGCTCTGGGTTAGTGTTAGAGTTCAGCTCTTGGTTAGTGTTGGAGGTTAGCTCTGGGTTAGTGTTGAAGGTCAGTTCTGGGTTAGTGTTGTAGTTCAGCTCTGGGTTAGTGTTGGAGATCAGCTATGGGTTAGTGTTGGAGATCAGCTCAGGGTTAGTGTTGTAGTTCAGCCCTGGGTTAGTGTTGGAGATCAGCTCTTGGTTAGTGTTGAAGGTCAGCTCTGGGTTAGTGTTGAAGGTCAGCTCTGGGTTAGTGTTGGAGATCAGCTCTGGGTTAGTGTTGGAGGTCAGCTCTGGGTTAGTGTTGGAGGACAGCTCTGGGTTAGTGTTGGAGGTCAGCTCTGGGTTAGTGTTGGAGTTCAGCTCTTGGTTAGTGTTGGAGGTTAGCTCTGGGTTAGTGTTGAAGGTCAGTTCTGGGTTAGTGTTGTAGTTCAGCTCTGGGTTAGTGTTGGAGATCAGCTCTGGGTTAGTGTTGGAGATCAGCTCTGGGTTAGTGTTGTAGTTCAGCCCTGGGTTAGTGTTGGAGATCAGCTCTTGGTTAGTGTTGAAGGTCAGCTCTGGGTTAGTGTTGAAGGTCAGCTCTGGGTTAGTGTTGGAGGACAGCTCTGGGTTAGTGTTGGAGGTCAGCTCTGGGTTAGTGTTGGAGGTCAGCTCTGGGTTAGTGTTGGAGGTCAGCTCTGGGTTAGTGTTGGTCAGCTCTGGGTTAGTGTTGGAGGTCAGCTCTGGGTTAGTGTTGGAGGTCAGCTCTGGGTTAGTGTTGGAGGTCAGCTCTGGGTTAGTGTTGGAGGACAGCTCTGGGTTGGAGGACAGCTCTGGGTTAGTGTTGGAGGTCAGCTCTGGGTAAGTGTTGGAGGACAGCTCTGGGTTAGTGTTGGAGGACAGCTCTGGGTTAGTGTTGGAGGACAGCTCTGGGTTAGTGTTGGAGGACAGCTCTGGGTTGGAGTTCAGCTCTGGGTTAGTGTTGGAGGTCAGCTCTGGGTAAGTGTTGGAGGACAGCTCTGGGTTAGTGTTGGAGGACAGCTCTGGGTTAGTGTTGGAGGACAGCTCTGGGTTAGTGTTGGAGGACAGCTCTGGGTTGGAGGACAGCTCTGGGTTAGTGTTGGAGGACAGGTCTGGGTTAGTGTTGGAAGTCAGCTCTGGGTTAGTGTTGAAGGTCAGCTCTGGGTTAGTGTTCAGCTCTGGGTTAGTGTTGAAGGTGTGCTGTCAGTCTCATGCAGCATCATCTGAACATGTGCTTCTATTGTAATTGTCACATAGAAAAGTTCATGCTCAGGGTAGAAGAGACAGTTAATAATGCTCAGGGTAGAGGAGACAGTAAATAATGCTCAGGGAAGAATAGACAGTTAATAATGCTCAGGGTAGAGGAGAGTTAATAATGCTCAGGGTAGAGGAGAGTTAATAATGCTCAGGGTAGAGGAGACAGTTAATAATGCTCAGGGTAGAAAAGACAGTTAATAATGCTCAGGGTAGAGGAGAGTTAATAATGCTCAGAGTAGAAGAGACAGTTAATAATGCTCAGGGAAGAATAGACAGTTAATAATGCTCAGGGAATAAGAGACAGTTAATAATGTTCAGGGTGGAAGATAATTAATAATGCTCAGAGAATAAGAGACAGTTAATAATGCTCAGGGAATAAGAGACAGTTAATAATGTTCAGGGTAGAAGAGACAGTTAATAATGTTCAGGGTAGAAGAGACAGTTAATAATGCTCAGGGAATAAGAGACAGTTAATAATGCTCAGGGAATAAGAGACAGTTAATAATGTTCAGGGTAGAAGAGACAGTTAATAATGTTCAGGGTAGAAGAGACAGTTAATAATGTTCAGGGTAGAAGACAGTTAATAATGCTCAGGGAATAAGAGACAGTTAATAATGGTCAGGGTAGAAGACAGTTAATAATGTTCAGGGTAGAAGAGAATTAATAATGCTCAGAGAATAAGAGACAGTTAATAATGCTCAGGGAATAAGAGACAGTTAATAATGTTCAGGGTAGAAGAGACAGTTGATAATGCTCAGGGAATAAGAGACAGTTAATAATGCTCAGGGTAGGGGAGAGTTAATAATGCTCAGGGTAGAGGAGAGTTAATAATGCTCAGGGTAGAAGAGACAGTTAATAATGCTCAGGGTAGAAGAGACAGTTAATGATGCTCAGGATAGAAGAGACAGTTAATAATGCTCAGGATAGAAGAGACAGTTAATAATGCTCAGGATAGAAGAGACAGTTAATAATGTTCAGGGAACAAGAGACAGTTAATAATGTTCAGGGTAGAAAAGACAGTTAATAATGCTCAGGGTAGAAGAGACAGTTAATAATGCTCAGGGAAGAAGAGACAGTTAATAATGCTCAGGGTAGAAGAGACAGTTAATAATGTTCAGGGTAGAAAAGACAGTTAATAATGCTCAGGGTAGAAGAGACAGTTAATAATGCTCAGGGTAGAAGAGACAGTTAATAATGCTCAGGGTAGAAGAGACAGTTAATAATGTTCAGGGTAGAAAAGACAGTTAATAATGCTCAGGGTAGAGGAGAGTTAATAATGCTCAGGGTAGAAGAGACAGTTAATAATGCTCAGGGTAGACGAGACAGTTAATCATGCTCAGGGTAGTGGAGACAGTTAATAATGTTCAGGGAACAAGAGACAGTTAATAATGTTCAGGGTGGAAGAGACAGTTAATAATGTTCAGGGTAGAAAAGACAGTTAATAATGCTCAGGGTAGAAGAGACAGTTAATAATGCTCAGGGTAGAAGAGACAGTTAATAATGCTCAGGGTAGAAGAGACAGTTAATAATGCTCAGGGTAGAAGAGACAGTTAATAATGCTCAGGGTAGAAGAGACAGTTAATAATGCTCAGGGTAGAAGAGACAGTTAATAATGCTCAGGGTGGAAGAGACAGTTGATAATGCTCAGGGAATAAGAGACAGTTAATGTTCAGGGTAGAAGAGACAGTTAATAATGCTCAGGGTAGAAGAGACAGTTAATAATGCTCAGGGAATAAGAGACAGTTAATAATGTTCAGGGAATAAGAGACAGTTAATAATGTTCAGGGTGGAAGAGACAGTTAATAATGCTCAGGGTGGAAGAGACAGTTGATAATGCTCAGGGAATAAGAGACAGTTAATGTTCAGGGTAGAAGAGACAGTTAATAATGCTCAGGGAATAAGAGACAGTTAATAATGTTCAGGGAATAAGAGACAGTTAATGTTCAGGGTAGAAGAGTACATCTGAAACCCTGTCTCTGTAGCGGCCCCTGTATGCTGCTGGTGCTGACCAAGGAAAATGCTGTGGAGGAGTGGCGGTCCATGATGGGCCCCACAGACCCTGGCCTGGCCCAGGTTACGGCCCCGGGGTCCCTGAGGGCCCGCTTCGCCTTAGACATCCTCCACAACTCCCTTCACGGCTCCTCCAATCAGGAGCATGCTCAGGAGAAGATACACTTCCTGTTTGGTGATATCATCACCTCAGACAGAGACCTGACCAGCAATGGGGAACTGGATCCCACAACGCGAGGTAACCAATCACACTTCAGTTACGACACTGAACAAAAAATAGAAATGCAAGGTTCCGTGTTTCATGAGCTGAAATAAAACATCCCAGAAATGTTCCATATGCACAGAAAACGTATTTCTCTCAAATTCTGTGCACAAATTTGTTGACATTACTGTTAGTGAGCATTTCTCCTTTGCCAGAGGAGCATTTCTGTCTGTAATATAGCTCCTTCTGATTGGCTGGGCCTATGCCCTCCCAGGCCCACCAATGGCAGCGCCAATGCCCAGTCATGTGAAATCCATAGATTATGGCCTAATTTATTTATTTCAATTGACTGATTTCCTTATGAACTGTAACTCAACTAAATCTTTGAAATTGTTGCATGTTGTGTTTATATTTGTTCAGTATATCCGACTAGACGGACCATGAAAAACAGGGTCGCTAGTGGAGAGCAGTTAGGTGCCAGTGTATAGTTGAATCCCCAACAGGTCTATCTGGCTCGATAAACCAAGTCAAGACTGATAAACAAGAAACAGCCTTTTCAACAGTAAAGCTGTCCAATGTTTTCTTTCAGGAAAACAGCAGGACAGTTTTGCAGATCTCATGGCTTCAGACAAATCAGGTTGTACAACTGCAGAAATGACAGAGCATGTTGAGCCAGGAAGTCCAGAGAGCCATCAAGAGCATGTTGAGCCAGGAAGTCCAGAGAGCCATCAAGAGCATGTTGAGCCAGGAAGCCCAGAGAGCCATCAAGAGCATGTTGAGCGGGCCACATCCACGTCAGACACACCTAGTGTCACAAGCAAAGAAGGGGAAGGTAAGAATGAGACTGCATATTGAACATGGGATATAAATCTGTGCTGAAGGTAAAGCACTGCATTCAGTTGAGTTGATCCTTCTACATATTACAGGTGATCAGACACCAGTCTGAAGAAGAAGGATCAACAGATGCCCAGTAGAGATCCCCAGGACAGATCCCCATGACAGGTCCCCAGGACAGGTCACCAGTAGAGATCCCCAGGACAGGTCGCAAGTAGAGATCCCCAGGACAGGTCACCAGTAGAGATCCCCAGGACAGATCCCCAGGACATGTCACCAGGACAGATCCCCAGGACAGGTCGCCAGGACAGATCCCCAGTAAAGATCCCCAGGACAGGTCACCAGTAGAGATCCCCAGGACAGGTCACCAGTAGAGATCCCCAGGACAGGTCCCCAGTAGAGATCCCCAGGACAGGTCCCCAGTAGAGATCCCCAGGACAGATCCCCAGGACAGGTCACCAGGACAGATCCCCAGGACAGGTCGCCAGGACAGATCTCCAGTAGAGATCCCCAGGACAGGTCCCCAGTAGAGATCCCCAGGACAGGTCACCAGTAGAGATCCCCAGGACAGGTCACCAGTAGAGATCCCCAGGACAGGTCCCCAGTAGAGATCCCCAGGACAGGTCACCAGTAGAGATCCCCAGGACAGGTCACCAGTAGAGATCCCCAGGACAGGTCACCAGTAGAGATCCCCAGTAGAGATCCCCAGGACAGATCCCCAGTAGAGATCCCCAGGACAGGTCACCAGTAGAGATCCCCAGGACAGGTCACCAGTAGAGATCCCCAGGACAGATCCCCAGGACAGGTCACCAGGACAGATCCCCAGGACAGATCCCCAGGACAGGTCCCCAGGACAGATCCCCAGTAGAGATCCCCAGGACAGGTCACCAGTAGAGATCCCCAGGACAGGTCACCAGTAGAGATCCCCAGTAGAGATCCCCAGGACAGATCCCCAGTAGAGATCCCCAGGACAGGTCACCAGTAGAGATCCCCAGGACAAGTCACCAGTAGAGATCCATAGGACAGGTCACCAGTAGAGATCCCCAGGACAGGTCACCAGTAGAGATCCCCAGGACAGATCCCCAGGACAGGTCACCAGTAGAAATCCCCCGGACAGATCCCCAGGACAGGTCACCAGGACAGATCCCCAGGACAGGTCACCAGGACAGGTCCCCAGTAGAGATCCCCAGTAGAGATCCCCAGGACAGGTCACCAGTAGAGATCCCCAGGACAGATCCCAAGTAGAGATCCCCAGGACAGGTCACCAGTAGAGATCCCCAGGACAGGTCACCAGTAGAGATCCCCAGTAGAGATCCCCAGGACAGGTCACCAGTAGAGATCCCCAGTAGAGATCCCCAGTAGAGATCCCCAGGACAGGTCACCAGTAGAGATCCCCAGGACAGGTCACCAGTAGAGATTCCCAGGACAGGTCACCAGTAGAGATCCCCAGGACAGATCCCCAGGACAGGTCACCAAGACAGATCCCCAGGACAGGTCACCAGTAGAGATCCCCAGGAGAGATCCCCAGGACAGATCCCCAGTAGAGATCCCCAGGACAGGTCACCAGTAGAGATCCCCAGGACAGGTCCTCAGTAGAGATCCCCAGGACAGGTCACCATTAGAGATCCCCAGGACAGGTCACCAGTAGAGATCCCCAGGACAGGTCACCAGTAGAGATCCATAGGACAGGTCACCAGTAGAGATCCCCAGGACAGGTCACCAGTAGAGATCACCAGTACAGATCCCCAGGACTCTGATCGTCAAAGTTAAGACTGAATGGCCTTCGTCTTTCAGATACAACAAATCAACAATACCACTTGTAGGGCTACAGTACATTATCATGTTACTTCATTTGAACGTTGCGAAAAATGAAATAAAAATCTTACTGCAGATTTTTACATTTTAGTGTATCAATGTCTACATCCTCATCAACACAATCTAATCGTATTAGTCACATGCACCGAGTACAACAGGTGAAATGCTTACTTACGAGCCCCTAACCAACAGTACACTTTCAAAAAAATATGAAAAAGAATTAGAGATAAAAGTAACAAGTAATTAAAGAGCAGCAGTAAAATAACAATATATACAGGGGGGGTGCCGGTTAGTTGAGGTACTATGTACATGTAGGTGGAGTTATTAAAGTTCTGCATACGTGACAACAGAGAGTAACAGTGGTGTGGAGAGAGGGAGGGGGGTGGGCAATGCAAATAGTCTAGGTAGCCATTTGATTAGATGTTCAGTAGTCTTATGGCTTGGGGGTAGAATCTGTTTAGAAGCCTCTTGGACCTAGACTTTTGAACATACTGGGCTGTTCGCACTACCCTCTGTAGTGCCTGGCGGTCAGAGGCCGAGCAGTTGCCATACCAGGCAGTGATGCAACCAGTCAGGATGCTCTCGATGGTGCAGGGCCCCTAATGCATTTTTCAGAAAATGGCGGAAAATATGCAGCCAAAGTCCGAGGAGAGCGGATACAAATGTACAAACTAATTATGACAAATGTTAAGAAAATGTTGAGCAATGTAATAAAGTAATGACTTTTTAAATAAAAGTTACACGTTATGTTGGCTGACAATTTGATAGCTATGCTGTCCTTACGAACCGCATAGCATATCATTACAGCAGTATGTATGTTAGCTAGCTACATAATGTTAGTTGACTACTAAATACATAGAACTTGCCAGTATATTAACTATATGCTATCTCACTAAACTACCCAATGTTCATTGACCTGATTTTTTTATTGCAACAATGATACCAATATTTATTTATGATTTTTTTTTCTCCCCAATTTCGTGCTTTTCAATTGATAATTACAATCTTTTCCCATCGCTACAACTCCCGTATGGACTCGGGAGAGGCAAAGGTCGAGAGCCGTGCACCCTCCGAAACACGACCCAACCAGGCCGCACTGCATCTTGACACAATGCCCACTTAACCCAGAAGCCAGCCTCACTAATGTGTCGGAGTGCACTGCGCCCAGCCCGCCACAGCATTTGCTAGTGCGCGTTGGGACTAGAACACCTCTGCTGGCCAAACCCTCCCCTAACCCGGATGACGCTGGGCCAACTGTGTGCAGCCCCAATGGGTCTCCCGGTCGTGGTCGGCTGCGATAGAGCCTGGACTCAAACCCAGGATCTCCAGTGGCACAACGAACACTGCGCCACTCAGGAGGCAACATTACACAGTCCCCAAGTCCAGAACAGACCATGGGAGGCACACAGTACTACATAGAGCCATGACTACATGGAACTCTATTCCACAGTACTACATAGAGACATGACTACATGGAACTCTATTCCACAGTACTACATAGAGCCATGACTACATGGAACTCTATTCCACAGTACTACATAGAGACATGACTACATGGAACTCTATTCCACAGTACTACATAGAGCCATGACTACATGGAACTCTATTCCACAGTACTACATAGAGCCATGACTACATGGAACTCTATTCCACAGTACTACATAGAGCCATGACTACATGGAACTCTATTCCACAGTACTACATAGAGACATGACTACATGGAACTCTATTCCACAGTACTACATAGAGCCATGACTACATGGAACTCTATTCCACAGTACTACATAGAGCCATGACTACATGGAACTCTATTCCACAGTACTACATAGAGCCATGACTACATGGAACTCTATTCCACAGTACTACATAGAGCCATGACTACATGGAACTCTATTCCACAGTACTACATAGAGCCATGACTACATGGAACTCTATTCCACAGTACCACATAGAGCCATGACTACATGGAACTCTATTCCACAGTGCTACATAGAGACATGACTACATGGAACTCTATTCCACAGTACTACATAGAGCCATGACTACATGGAACTCTATTCCACAGTATTACATAGAGCCATGACTACATGGAACTCTATTCCACAGTACTACATAGAGCCATGACTACATGGAACTCTATTCCACAGTACTACATAGAGCCATGACTACATGGAACTCTATTCCACAGTACTACATAGAGCCATGACTACATGGAACTCTATTCCACAGTACTACATAGAGCCATGACTACATGGAACTCTATTCCACAGTACTACATAGAGACATGACTACATGGAACTCTATTCCACAGTACTACATGGAACTCTATTCCACATCAGGTAACTGAAGCAGCAGTAGAATCAGATTTAAAAAACAGGTAAAAATACACCTGATGGAACAACGGGGACTGTGAAGAGACACACAGACGCTAACACACACACATGGATTTAGTACTGTAAATATGTGGTAGTAGTGGCCTTAGGGCACACAATTAGTGTGTTGTGAAGTCTGTAAAGAATGTATTGTAAATGTTTTTAAAATTGTACAAATTACATTTATTTATAAAGTCCTTCTTAGATCAGCTGATATCTCAAAGTGCTGTACAGAAACCCAGCCTAAAACCCCAAACAGCAAGCAATGCAGGTGTAGAAGCACGGTGGCTAGGAAAAACTCCCTAGAAAGGCCAAAACCTAGGAAGAAACCTAGAGAGGAACCAGGCTATGTGGGGTGGCCCGTCCTCTTCTGGCTGTGCCGGGTGGAGATTATAACATGTTCATAAATGACCAGCAGGGTCAAATAATAACTGCCTTAATTTTGCCGGACCCCAGGAAGTGTAGCTGCTGCCTATAATAAATACAAATACAGAAATACAGGGACATTCCTGGGAATAATAAAACAGCAGCGAACCCATCATTTAGATGTAACAAGGCAATGAAACATCGATGTTCAGAGACATGACTTCTAATCATTTTTACAACTTTTTACATTTCACAAGTTTGAGAGATTTATTAAAATTGAAAGAAGTTTAATGGAAAAAACCTACAAAACAAGGAAGTTCCCCACCCCATTTACATTTGTGAATATAATATTTGGCCAAGAGAATAATAATGTTAATAAAATAGTTATGATCGGAATAACAAGGATAAACATTATAAGGTCATTTTGAATATTTTACACACAACCATTCATGAATTTCAATCCATAGTTGACTAGAATGGCAGCATAAAAAAAGCCTCTATAGATTCTGAAATCAGAGGAACAAAAAACAGAAGGCATTTTGTCATGTGTCTTTTTGTGCATGAAATCATTAACAGGGTAAAATATAATTTGTTTCTTTAACTTTTGGGATAACTGGACAATTAAGGTAAAAGGTATTCGCTTCTGACCATATCATGGGTTGGTCACTTCCAATATATTGAATTATAAATCACCCAAAAAATGACTTCATTAACAGCCAATCGTATCCACTTATTGTCCAAAAGGTTCAAGCCATTAATTTGTCAACTTGGAAAAGAGAGAACAACCTCATAATATAAAGTGTTCTTAATAAGTCCAAGTAAAAGGAAGTGGAAGAACCGAGGAGAACTCCAAGGTGAAGGTACGTCAGTTTCTGATCGCACCATCCGTCGCTTTTGAGCGGCTCCACGGAAGAAGACCAAGGAGGTCTCCACTTTTGAAATAAAAAATAAATATAAAAGCCAGACTGGAATTTGATAAAATGCATATTGACACAATCCTTCTGGGAGACTAACCCTAACCCTTAGGACAGATGAGTCAAAACTGGAGCAGTTTAACAAGTCACATCAGCTCTACGTTCACAGATGAAGAAATTAAGTTTTCAAAGGAAAGACCACCACTCCTACAGTGAAATATGGAGGGGGCTGGGTTGTGTTTAGGGGCTGCTGTGCTGCACCTGGCACAGGGTGCCTTGAATCCTTGCAAGGAAGAATGAAATGACAAGACTATCAAGGCATTCTGGAGCGAAACGTACTGCCCAGTGTCAGAAAGCTCTGTCTCAGGTCATGGGTCCTCCTACAGGATAATGACCCAAAACACACAGATAAAAGCACCCACAGTTAAGAAAACATTGGACTATTCATTCTAAGAGTCCAGATCTGAATCCTACCGAACATCTATGGAAAGAGCATCTATACTTCAGGAAAATATATCTATATTCTACAGCGCCATTTACTTTGTATGTATTCTTATCTTTGAATATTTCTTATCGTTGTTGCCTTGTCGAGAAGGAGCCTGCAAGCATTTCGTTAGACGCTGTACATACTACTAATAAAACTTGAAACAGTAATTTCCAAAAATTCCATTTATTTTCTTTGGTTGCAAAGAAAAAGTTTGTTGAGAGCAATATTTACAAAGATGAAAAATAATACCCAGAAACAGCTGATCCAACAAAGTACACTACTCATGATAATTTGTTTCATTATGATAGTAGACCATAGGTATATATGGGACGTCACTTGATTTCCTCCAGGAATTATCTGCCAAAGTAGTCCTCTATGCGTCTCTTTTTGCTGGGGCTCTCTTCTACACCACTTCCTGGTTGGTTGCTAGGGTCATCCCAGGCCCCCACAGCCTCCAATAGGAGGGCTTCATCCATATCATCCTCCCCCTCAGTGAACGACTTCTGGAACATCTCTGTGATCCTCCTCTGCTGGGAGTCCTGAAATACATAACACATTCACACACTTCATAACACATACACACACACACTTCATAACACACACACACACACACACTTCATAACACACAGAAACACTTCATAACACACACACACACACACTTCATAACACACACACTTCATAACACACACACTTCATAACACACACTCACACACACACACACACACACACTTCATAACACACACACACACTTCATAACACACACACTTCATAACACACACACACACACACACACACTTCATAACACACACACACACTTCATAACACACACACACACACACTTCATAACACACACACACTTCATATCACGCACACACTTCATAACACACACCCACACACACACACACTTCATAACACACACACACACACACACACACTTCATAACACACACACACACACACTTCATAACACACACACACACTTCATAACACACACACACACTTCATAACACACACACACTTCATAACACACACACACACACACTTCATAACACACACACACACTTCATAACACACGCACACTTCATAACACACAGACTTCATAACACACACACACACACACACACACACACACACACACTTCATAACACACACACACACTTCATAACACACACACACACTTCATAACACACACACTTCATAACACACACACACACACACACACACTTCATAACACACACACTTCATAACACACACACACACACACACTCCATAACACACACACACACACTTCATAACACACACACACACTTCATAACACACACACACACACTTCATAACACACACACACACACTTCATAACACACACACACTTCATAACACACACACACACTTCATAACACACACACACACACTTCATAACACACACACACACACACACTTCATAACACACACACTTCATAACACACACACACACACACACAAACACTTTGTATGCCTCTCAAATGGCACCCTATTCTCTATATAAGTGGTTCTCAACCAGGGCACCAGTACGTCTGGGGGTTCTCAACCAGGGCACCAGTACGTCTAATAATAGAATGCAAACACTTCCTGTAGTTGTTGACCGTCTCTCACATCACTGTGGTTTGGCTCTTCCATGCAGAACTACTTCAGCAACATGTGTGGGTTTTCCAGCATGAACTGGTCATTTCAAGTCCTGCCACAACATCTCTATTGGGATTAGATCTGAACTTTGACAAGGCCATTCCAAAACTTCAAATGTGTTGCTTTTTAACCATTTTCATGTAGACTTGATTGTGTGTTTTGGATCATTGTCTTGCTGAATGACCCAGCTGTGCTTCAGCAAATAAACAGATGGCCTGACATTCTCCTGTAGAATTCTCTGATACAGAGCAGAATTCCATGGTTCCTTCTATTAAGGCAAGTCGTCCAGGTCCTGAGGCAGCAAAGCCTCCCCAAACCATCACACTACCACTACCGTGCTGGACCGTTGGTTTGAGGTTCATAATGCAGTGCTTGGTTTTCCTCAGACATAAATGGGACCCATCTCAACCAAAATAATTGACTCAAATGTGCCAAAAAGCACCTTGTCCCCTGTTGATGGGGGGCATTGTCATCTTGGAAGAGACCAATAGAAATTATTCACCATTGGTTGAAGGTTTATTGGTGTTTACTTTGTCCTCTGAGGGGTTGAGAGGTCCTAAACCATGCCAGTGATGTAGTGTAGGAGCCTGATAGGTCAGCAGCCAACCTGACTATTCCATGACTAGAGTAGCCCATCTGTGGACTGACGTGTGTAGCCCATCTGTGGACTGACGTGTGTAGCCCATCTGTGGACTGACGTGTGTAGCCCATCTGTGGACTGACGTGTGTAGCCCATCTGTGTACCAAACACCAACAGTGCCCCTCACCTTGGAGTGGAAGCTGGCAGACTCTGCCTTCTCTGACAGGTTGGATTCTGATAGCCCCACCTTCTCCAGAACATGCATCTTCTCCTGGATCATGGGCCTACAGAGATACAAAAATCAATCAATATCTTTATTGTCCCATTTGGTCAAATGGTTCCTTCAGAACTATCAACCGAATAGATAGTAGAGTATAGAGGTTAGTTCAGACTGATTAAAGAGGAGGAGCCGGCGTACCACAGGTAGTCATCTGCGGTTCCCTTGGCGACCAGGTAGTGAATGTCCACGTTGCTGGTCTGACCGATACGATGCACTCTGTCCTCAGCCTGGATCAATATCTGATAGATTCCAGAGGGCATCATTAGAAGGATGGTAGACAGTACAGGAGGATATATGAACACAGAGCAGCTGTAGCATGCTGTAGATTTCACTAGTATTCACAACTTTTCTGTCAACCAAGACCCTGACACTCTGTTTGGTGAAACCACTGGGTAAGGAGTTAGAGGTCAGGAACCTTCCCCCAGAGCCGGGGTTAGACAGGTCATTACCCTAAGACTACTAAGAACAGCCGATCTGCCAACTTCTGTCTGTAGGGTCCCAACAGTTTGGGCTACACACTAATATGACCCCTCTGTGGAAAGGTGAGACTCTCACTAACACGTTGGTTGTTTCACCACAGGAAGTGTTACATAGCGGATGCAGTCTGTTGTTTCACCACAGGAAGTGTTACATAGCGGATGCAGTTGATTGAGACGCAGACAACCATCGTAAACTGACCGATTTTGAAGGGGAATTTCATATTATGCTAATTAGATTTCCGCAAAGGCCGACTCTAGGGGGTTAAACGGTTGGTCAAGACCTTACCCCAGGGTTAGAGGTTAGACAGGCCATTACCCCGGGGTTAGAGGTTAGACAGGTCCTTACCCCGGGGTTAGAGGTTAGACAGGTCCTTACCCCAGGGTTAGAGGTTAGACAGGCCATTACCCCGGGGTTAGAGGTTAGACAGGTCCTTACCCCAGGGTTAGAGGTTAGACAGGCCATTACCCCGGGGTTAGAGGTTAGACAGGTCATTACCCCAGGGTTAGAGGTTAGACAGGCCATTACCCCGGGGTTAGAGGTTAGACAGGTCCTTACCCCAGGGTTAGAGGTTAGACAGGCCATTACCCCGGGGTTAGAGGTTAGACAGGTCCTTACCCCAGGGTTAGAGGTTAGACAGGCCATTACCCCGGGGTTAGAGGTTAGACAGGTCCTTACCCCGGGGTTAGAGGTTAGACAGGTCCTTACCCCGGGGTTAGAGGTTAGACAGGTCCTTACCCCAGGGTTAGAGGTTAGACAGGCCATTACCCCGGGGTTAGAGGTTAGACAGGCCATTACCCCGGGGTTAGAGGTTAGACAGGCCCTTACCCCAGGGTTAGAGGTTAGACAGGCCATTACCCCGGGGTTAGAGGTTAGACAGGTCATTACCCCGGGGTTAGAGGTTAGACAGGTCCTTACCCCAGGGTTAGAGGTTAGACAGGTCCTTACCCCAGGGTTAGAGGTTAGACAGGCCATTACCCCGGGGTTAGAGGTTAGACAGGTCCTTACCCCAGGGTTAGAGGTTAGACAGGCCATTACCCCGGGGTTAGAGGTTAGACAGGTCATTACCCCAGGGTTAGAGGTTAGACAGGCCATTACCCCGGGGTTAGAGGTTAGACAGGTCATTACCCCGGGGTTAGAGGTTAGACAGGTCCTTACCCCAGGGTTAGAGGTTAGACAGGCCATTACCCCGGGGTTAGAGGTTAGACAGGCCATTACCCCGGGGTTAGAGGTTAGACAGGCCATTACCCCGGGGTTAGAGGTTAGACAGGTCATTACCCCGGGGTTAGAGGTTAGACAGGTCCTTACCCCAGGGTTAGAGGTTAGACAGGCCATTACCCCGGGGTTAGAGGTTAGACAGGCCATTAACCCGGGGTTAGAGGTTAGACAGGTCCTTACCCCGGGGTTAGAGGTTAGACAGGTCCTTACCCCGGGGTTAGAGGTTAGACAGGTCCTTACCCCGGGGTTAGAGGTTAGACAGGTCCTTACCCCAGGGTTAGAGGTTAGACAGGTCCTTACCCCGGGGTTAGAGGTTAGACAGGCCATTACCCCGGGGTTAGAGGTTAGACAGGTCATTACCCCGGGGTTAGAGGTTAGACAGGTCCTTACCCCGGGGTTAGAGGTTAGACAGGTCCTTACCCCGGGGTTAGAGGTTAGACAGGTCCTTACCCCGGGGTTAGAGGTTAGACAGGTCCTTACCCCAGGGTTAGAGGTTAGACAGGCCATTACCCCGGGGTTAGAGGTTAGACAGGTCCTTACCCCAGGGTTAGAGGTTAGACAGGTCCTTACCCCGGGGTTAGAGGTTAGACAGGTCCTTACCCCAGGGTTAGAGGTTAGACAGGCCATTACCCCGGGGTTAGAGGTTAGACAGGCCATAACCCCGGGGTTAGAGGTTAGACAGGTCCTTACCCCAGGGTTAGAGGTTAGACAGGCCATTACCCCGGGGTTAGAGGTTAGACAGGTCATTACCCCGGGGTTAGAGGTTAGACAGGTCCTTACCTCAGGGTTAGAGGTTAGACAGGTCCTTACCCCAGGGTTAGAGGTTAGACAGGCCATTACCCCGGGGTTAGAGGTTAGACAGGCCATTACCCCGGGGTTAGAGGTTAGACAGGCCATTACCCCGGGGTTAGAGGTTAGACAGGTCATTACCCCGGGGTTAGAGGTTAGACAGGTCCTTACCCCGGGGTTAGAGGTTAGACAGGTCCTTACCCCAGGGTTAGAGGTTAGACAGGCCATTACCCCGGGGTTAGAGGTTAGACAGGTCCTTACCCCAGGGTTAGAGGTTAGACAGGTCCTTACCCCGGGGTTAGAGGTTAGACAGGTCCTTACCCCAGGGTTAGAGGTTAGACAGGCCATTACCCCGGGGTTAGAGGTTAGACAGGCCATTACCCCGGGGTTAGAGGTTAGACAGGTCCTTACCCCAGGGTTAGAGGTTAGACAGGCCATTACCCCGGGGTTAGAGGTTAGACAGGTCATTACCCCGGGGTTAGAGGTTAGACAGGTCCTTACCCCAGGGTTAGAGGTTAGACAGGTCCTTACCCCAGGGTTAGAGGTTAGACAGGCCATTACCCCAGGGTTAGAGGTTAGACAGGCCATTACCCCGGGGTTAGAGGTTAGACAGGTCCTTACCCCAGGGTTAGAGGTTAGACAGGTCCTTACCCCAGGGTTAGAGGTTAGACAGGCCATTACCCCGGGGTTAGAGGTTAGACAGGTCCTTACCCCAGGGTTAGAGGTTAGACAGGTCCTTACCCCAGGGTTAGAGGTTAGACAGGCCATTACCCCGGGGTTAGAGGTTAGACAGGCCATTACCCCGGGGTTAGAGGTTAGACAGGTCCTTACCCCAGGGTTAGAGGTTAGACAGGTCCTTACCCCGGGGTTAGAGGTTAGACAGGTCCTTACCCCAGGGTTAGAGGTTAGACAGGCCATTACCCCGGGGTTAGAGGTTAGACAGGCCATTACCCCGGGGTTAGAGGTTAGACAGGTCCTTACCCCAGGGTTAGAGGTTAGACAGGCCATTACCCCGGGGTTAGAGGTTAGACAGGTCATTACCCCGGGGTTAGAGGTTAGACAGGTCCTTACCCCAGGGT
The DNA here is from genome assembly GCF_057628025.1 of Oncorhynchus mykiss. Classification (NCBI taxonomy): domain Eukaryota; kingdom Metazoa; phylum Chordata; class Actinopteri; order Salmoniformes; family Salmonidae; genus Oncorhynchus; species Oncorhynchus mykiss. Next base: position 57,521,755 of record NC_143043.1, read on the forward strand.
TAGAGGTTAGACAGGTCCTTACCCCAGGGTTAGAGGTTAGACAGGCCATTACCCCGGGGTTAGAGGTTAGACAGGTCCTTACCCCAGGGTTAGAGGTTAGACAGGCCATTACCCCGGGGTTAGAGGTTAGACAGGTCCTTACCCCAGGGTTAGAGGTTAGACAGGTCCTTACCCCAGGGTTAGAGGTTAGACAGGCCATTACCCCGGGGTTAGAGGTTAGACAGGTCCTTACCCCAGGGTTAGAGGTTAGACAGGTCCTTACCCCGGGGTTAGAGGTTAGACAGGCCATTACCCCGGGGTTAGAGGTTAGACAGGTCATTACCCCGGGGTTAGAGGTTAGACAGGTCCTTACCCCGGGGTTAGAGGTTAGACAGGTCCTTACCCCGGGGTTAGAGGTTAGACAGGTCCTTACCCCAGGGTTAGAGGTTAGACAGGCCATTACCCCGGGGTTAGAGGTTAGACAGGTCCTTACCCCAGGGTTAGAGGTTAGACAGGCCATTACCCCGGGGTTAGAGGTTAGACAGGTCATTACCCCAGGGTTAGAGGTTAGACAGGCCATTACCCCGGGGTTAGAGGTTAGACAGGTCCTTACCCCAGGGTTAGAGGTTAGACAGGCCATTACCCCGGGGTTAGAGGTTAGACAGGTCCTTACCCCAGGGTTAGAGGTTAGACAGGCCATTACCCCGGGGTTAGAGGTTAGACAGGTCCTTACCCCGGGGTTAGAGGTTAGACAGGTCCTTACCCCGGGGTTAGAGGTTAGACAGGTCCTTACCCCAGGGTTAGAGGTTAGACAGGCCATTACCCCGGGGTTAGAGGTTAGACAGGCCATTACCCCGGGGTTAGAGGTTAGACAGGCCCTTACCCCAGGGTTAGAGGTTAGACAGGCCATTACCCCGGGGTTAGAGGTTAGACAGGTCATTACCCCGGGGTTAGAGGTTAGACAGGTCCTTACCCCAGGGTTAGAGGTTAGACAGGTCCTTACCCCAGGGTTAGAGGTTAGACAGGCCATTACCCCGGGGTTAGAGGTTAGACAGGTCCTTACCCCAGGGTTAGAGGTTAGACAGGCCATTACCCCGGGGTTAGAGGTTAGACAGGTCATTACCCCAGGGTTAGAGGTTAGACAGGCCATTACCCCGGGGTTAGAGGTTAAACAGGTCATTACCCCGGGGTTAGAGGTTAGACAGGTCCTTACCCCAGGGTTAGAGGTTAGACAGGCCATTACCCCGGGGTTAGAGGTTAGACAGGCCATTACCCCGGGGTTAGAGGTTAGACAGGCCATTACCCCGGGGTTAGAGGTTAGACAGGTCATTACCCCGGGGTTAGAGGTTAGACAGGTCCTTACCCCAGGGTTAGAGGTTAGACAGGCCATTACCCCGGGGTTAGAGGTTAGACAGGCCATTAACCCGGGGTTAGAGGTTAGACAGGTCCTTACCCCGGGGTTAGAGGTTAGACAGGTCCTTACCCCGGGGTTAGAGGTTAGACAGGTCCTTACCCCGGGGTTAGAGGTTAGACAGGTCCTTACCCCAGGGTTAGAGGTTAGACAGGTCCTTACCCCGGGGTTAGAGGTTAGACAGGCCATTACCCCGGGGTTAGAGGTTAGACAGGTCATTACCCCGGGGTTAGAGGTTAGACAGGTCCTTACCCCGGGGTTAGAGGTTAGACAGGTCCTTACCCCGGGGTTAGAGGTTAGACAGGTCCTTACCCCGGGGTTAGAGGTTAGACAGGTCCTTACCCCAGGGTTAGAGGTTAGACAGGCCATTACCCCGGGGTTAGAGGTTAGACAGGTCCTTACCCCAGGGTTAGAGGTTAGACAGGTCCTTACCCCGGGGTTAGAGGTTAGACAGGTCCTTACCCCAGGGTTAGAGGTTAGACAGGCCATTACCCCGGGGTTAGAGGTTAGACAGGCCATAACCCCGGGGTTAGAGGTTAGACAGGTCCTTACCCCAGGGTTAGAGGTTAGACAGGCCATTACCCCGGGGTTAGAGGTTAGACAGGTCATTACCCCGGGGTTAGAGGTTAGACAGGTCCTTACCTCAGGGTTAGAGGTTAGACAGGTCCTTACCCCAGGGTTAGAGGTTAGACAGGCCATTACCCCGGGGTTAGAGGTTAGACAGGCCATTACCCCGGGGTTAGAGGTTAGACAGGCCATTACCCCGGGGTTAGAGGTTAGACAGGTCATTACCCCGGGGTTAGAGGTTAGACAGGTCCTTACCCCGGGGTTAGAGGTTAGACAGGTCCTTACCCCAGGGTTAGAGGTTAGACAGGCCATTACCCCGGGGTTAGAGGTTAGACAGGTCCTTACCCCGGGGTTAGAGGTTAGACAGGTCCTTACCCCGGGGTTAGAGGTTAGACAGGTCCTTACCCCAGGGTTAGAGGTTAGACAGGCCATTACCCCGGGGTTAGAGGTTAGACAGGCCATTACCCCGGGGTTAGAGGTTAGACAGGTCCTTACCCCGGGGTTAGAGGTTAGACAGGCCATTACCCCGGGGTTAGAGGTTAGACAGGTCATTACCCCGGGGTTAGAGGTTAGACAGGTCCTTACCCCAGGGTTAGAGGTTAGACAGGTCCTTACCCCAGGGTTAGAGGTTAGACAGGCCATTACCCCAGGGTTAGAGGTTAGACAGGCCATTACCCCGGGGTTAGAGGTTAGACAGGTCCTTACCCCAGGGTTAGAGGTTAGACAGGTCCTTACCCCAGGGTTAGAGGTTAGACAGGCCATTACCCCGGGGTTAGAGGTTAGACAGGTCCTTACCCCAGGGTTAGAGGTTAGACAGGTCCTTACCCCAGGGTTAGAGGTTAGACAGGCCATTACCCCGGGGTTAGAGGTTAGACAGGCCATTACCCCGGGGTTAGAGGTTAGACAGGTCCTTACCCCAGGGTTAGAGGTTAGACAGGTCCTTACCCCGGGGTTAGAGGTTAGACAGGTCCTTACCCCAGGGTTAGAGGTTAGACAGGCCATTACCCCGGGGTTAGAGGTTAGACAGGCCATTACCCCGGGGTTAGAGGTTAGACAGGTCCTTACCCCAGGGTTAGAGGTTAGACAGGCCATTACCCCGGGGTTAGAGGTTAGACAGGTCATTACCCCGGGGTTAGAGGTTAGACAGGTCCTTACCCCAGGGTTAGAGGTTAGACAGGTCCTTACCCCAGGGTTAGAGGTTAGACAGGCCATTACCCCGGGGTTAGAGGTTAGACAGGTCCTTACCCCAGGGTTAGAGGTTAGACAGGCCATTACCCCGGGGTTAGAGGTTAGACAGGTCCTTACCCCAGGGTTAGAGGTTAGACAGGTCCTTACCCCAGGGTTAGAGGTTAGACAGGCCATTACCCCGGGGTTAGAGGTTAGACAGGTCATTACCCCGGGGTTAGAGGTTAGACAGGTCCTTACCCCAGGGTTAGAGGTTAGACAGGTCCTTACCCCAGGGTTAGAGGTTAGACAGGTCCTTACCCCGGGGTTAGAGGTTAGACAGGTCATTACCCCGGGGTTAGAGGTTAGACAGGTCCTTACCCCGGGGTTAGAGGTTAGACAGGTCCTTACCCCGGGGTTAGAGGTTAGACAGGTCCTTACCCCGGGGTTAGAGGTTAGACAGGTCCTTACCCCGGGGTTAGAGGTTAGACAGGTCCTTACCCCGGGGTTAGAGGTTAGACAGGTCCTTACCCCGGGGTTAGAGGTTAGACAGGTCCTTACCCCGGGGTTAGAGGTTAGACAGGTCCTTACCCCAGGGTTAGAGGTTAGACAGGTCCTTACCCCGGGGTTAGAGGTTAGACAGGCCATTACCCCGGGGTTAGAGGTTAGACAGGTCATTACCCCGGGGTTAGAGGTTAGACAGGTCCTTACCCCGGGGTTAGAGGTTAGACAGGTCCTTACCCCGGGGTTAGAGGTTAGACAGGTCCTTACCCCGGGGTTAGAGGTTAGACAGGTCCTTACCCCGGGGTTAGAGGTTAGACAGGTCCTTACCCCGGGGTTAGAGGTTAGACAGGTCCTTACCCCAGGGTTCCAGAATAGCTCAGCAAACACCACCAAAGCAGCAGAGTGCAGGGTGATGCCCATGTTCGCTGCAGTGATAGAGAGCACCGCTACACAGCTCTTGTCAGTGAACTGGAACCGGTCACACAGTTGCTGCCGCTCTGACGACGGGGTGGAGCCGTCTATACGGATGTAGTCGATACCCTGAAATAACATGAACAACAGAAACACACAAGACAGTCATGTTTCATCTTTATTGAATAATAAAATATACAGTCTACCAGCAGTGAAGCCGCTCAACATTTACATTCAGTCATCTAACAGACTTCCATCCAGAGCGACCCACAGGACAGGCCAGGGTCAAGCTCCCTGCTCAAGGGCACTTCGACAGATCTCCCACAAGGTCAAAAACGGGGGGCTGAATCAGCCACCGGCCCTCCAAGACCCCCCCCCCCCCATCACAGTTCTCCAAGAGCTACCTCTCAACCATCCTTGAACCCCCCCCCCTCCCCAAAAAATAACCTCTCCCTCCATTCCCCACACCCAATTCCACATCCCACAATGCACCAACAACCAACAAAAGAGAAAAAAAAGAAAGACAAAAGAAAACAATGTAAATAACTTTCAATGGTTTGTTTTCTTTTAACTTTGCTGTGATGTTTAACATACAATTTCAATCTACAGATTCTACAGAATCTACAGAATCTACAGAGTTACTAAAGAGTATTAGTATATTAGTAATTGACTGACCCGGTCTCTCCAGATGTCCTAACAGTACTATTTCTAGGGTCAATTTTAGATCAATGCTGTGCATTTTCAGCCATTCCTGAACCTGAGACCAGAAACAGGCTACCTGAGGGCAATACCAAAATAAATGGTCTTGATTCTGTATCCTCACAACAAAATCTGCAGAGCTGCGATGACCGTATGCCCCAAATATTCAACATTTTGTTGGTGGCAAGAATTCTGTACAATAATTTTAGCTGAAAATCTTGAAGTCTTGAATCTCACGTTGTTTCAAAAATCTCTTTCCAGCTATTTTTCAATGTGTATGGCACAGCTGTAAACATCCTAGTCCTCAACTGAAACGGGTATACTTTCCTATTTATGCTATTTTTGTTCATGTTTTAAACATTTAGAAGAAAAGCCAGTAATCCACCTAAAGATAAATTAAAACCCCTCGTGCCATTAGGCACCCAGTTTCCAGGAGATTCATGGCATAAGGCATAAATATGTACGGATGTCAATATGCACTAGAAAAGTGAGTCATCTAAACCAAAGTCTTTATCTTGTGTGGATAAACTTTAAGTCTGTTTAGCAGACATCCTGTTCTCCTCACCTTCTCTCCCAACTCCTTGGTGATAAAGTCCAGGACCAGCTTGTGATGAGCAAACACCAGGAACTTCTCTCTTCCGCACTCTAGCATGTCCATGATGTACTCCCTGAGCAACAAAAACAAAACAGAACTGGTTTAAAACAGCATGCTCTCAGCAGTGTACTCTCAATGTGGGGTAAACACTTTCAACTCACATGATGGCTTTAATCTTGGCCTCAGCAGTGTGGTTAAAGAACACCAGAAGAGCCTCCTTCATCTTCTGGAACAGAACAAAAAACCCAACAGGAGACGAATGTGTTTAACAAGACAAGGTGAAACTAGATGAACGTTAACAATGGAATGCTCTCTAGAAACACGCCTCATCTAGCGTCAAAATTAGCTGTAAGAGTATCGTTTTTATTAATAATCTCTCTTCCCCTGAACTCACGTTGTTGTTGTGTTGTCCCTTGGCCAGATCCTTGGCTGCGGCAGACAGAGCTGCCTTGGTGCGGGTGTTGATACCGTCTGTGGTCACCGTGACAACCTTGCGTTGCTTGGCAGGAAGCTGAGAGAGAACCTCTGACTTGAGACGGCGTAGCATTAGACTCTCCTCTAACATCAGCTTCAGTTCTCCTAGGTTACTGGAGCCAGAGTAGTCCCAACCCCACGGCAGCTAGCAGGAGAACAACAAGTCCTAGGTTACTGGAGCCAGAGTAGTCCCAACCCCACGCCAGCTAGCAGGAGAACAAAAAGTCCTATGGTTTCCAATGAATTTAGGGATTTACCCAACTAAAATAAATCTTGGTCGACCAAGAGTCGTCGGTTCTTTCGACCAATCGATTGGTAGGTATTTTTCCATATATTGACACATCCTGTGTGGTTTAATCAACTATATGCACTGAGCTTGTCTGATGCACAGAAGCAAACTGACAAAATAATGAAGACACACAAATGACTAGAGGGAGTCCGACTGCAATTGACTGTATTTATTATGGATGCCCACTCTACTCTTCCTGGGGCCAGCCAAATTAAGGCAGTTTCTACAATTTTAAAAACATTACAATACATTCAGTGTGTCCTCAGGCCCCTACTCCCCCACTACCACATATATACAGTACTAAATCCATGTGTACATGTGTGTATAGTGCGTATGTTACGGAGTACGTGTCTATGTTTGTGTTGCTTCACAGTCCCCACTGTTCCATAAGGTGCATTTGTATGTTTTTTTAAATCTGATTCTACTGCTGCATCAGTTACCTGATGTGGAATAGAGTTCCATGTAGTCATGGCTCTATGTAGTACTGTGTTCCTCCCAGAGTCTGTTCTGGACTTGGGGACTGTGAAGAGACCTCTTGAGGCATGTCTTGTGGGGTATGTATGGGGTTCTGAGCTGTGTGCTAGTAGTTTAGACAGACAGCTCGGTGCATTCAACATTCAACATTCAATACCTCTCATAAATACAAGTAGTGATGAAGTCAATCTCTCCTCCACTTTGAGCCAAGAGAGATTGACATGCATATTATTAATATTAGCTCTCTGTGTACATCTAAGGGCCAGCCGTGCTGCCCTGTTCTGAGCCAATTGCAAATTTCCTGAGTCCCTTTTTGTGGCACCTGACCAGACGACTGAATAGTAGTCCAGGTGTGACAAAACTAGGGCCTGTAGGACCGGCCTTGTTTACAGTGCAGAGCAGGGCTTTATTGTGGACAGACTTTTCCCCCATCCTAGCTACTGCTGTTTCAATATTTTTTGACAGTTTACAATCTAGTGTTACTCTAAGCAGTTTAGTCACCTCAACTTGTTCAATTTCCACATTATTATTTATTACAATATTTAGTTGAGGTTTAGTGAATGTTTTGTCCCAAATACAATGCTTTTAGTTTTAGAAATATTTAGGGCTAACTTATTCCTTGCCACCCATTCTGAAACTAACTGCAGTTTTTTGTTAACTTCTCTAGGATAGGGGGCAGCATTTGGAATTTTGGATGAAAAGCATGCCCAATTTCAACTGCCTGCTACTCATCCCCAGAAGATATGCATATTATTAGTAGCTTAGTAGCTAGAAACACTCTGAAGTTTCTAAAACTGTTTGAATCATGTCTGTGACTATAACAGAACTTATGTAGCAGGCGAAACCCAGAGGACAAACCATTCAGATTTTTCTTTTTTTTTTTGAGATCACCCTCTTTTCAATGAGGTTTCATTGGGATTCCAGATTTCTAAGGGACTTGCTTGCAGTTCCTACCGCTGGATGTCACCAGTCTTTAGAAATTGGTTGAGGTTATTCCTTTGTGTAATGAAGAAGTACGGCCATCTTGAAAAAGTGTCACTTCATGTGTACTGTTTGATAGAGACGCAAGACCAGAAAGCATGTTTGAGTTTGTTGTCTTCCTGTAATGAACACAGATCATCCCGTCTTCAATTTTATCGATAATTTACTTTAAAAAATACCTAAAGTTGTATTACAAAAGTAGTTTGAAATGTTTTGGCAAAGTTTACAGGTAACTTGAGAGATATTTTGTCGTCACGTTGCGCAAGTTGGAACCGGTGTTTTTCTGGATCAAACGCGCCAAATAATGGGCATTTTGGAGATATAACGACGGAATTAATCGAACAAAAGGACCATTTGTGATGTTTATGGGACAAATTGGAGTGCCAACAGAAGAAGTTTTGTCAAAGGTAAGGGATGAGTTATATTTTTATTTCTGTGTTTTGTGTCGCGCCTGCAGGGTTGAAATGTTCTCTCTTGTTTAATTTGGTGCTATCCTCAGATAATAGCATTGTTTGCTTTCGCCGATTTCCTTTTTGAAATCTGACATGTTGACTGGATTCACAACACGTGTAGCTTTAATTTGGTATCTTACATGTGTGATTTCACGAAAGTTAGATTTTTATAGGAATTTATTTGAATTAGGCGCTCTGCATTTTCTCTGGCTTTTGGCCAGAGAGGTTGTGTTGCAGTCATTTCAGTCGCTGCAGTAGCTGACGTGTATAGTGTTGAGTCATCCGCATACATAGACACAATTTACTCAAAGCCAGTGGCATGTCGTTAGTATAGATTGAAAAAAGTAAGGGGCCTAGACAGCTGCCCTGGGGAATTCCTGATTCTACCTGGATTATGTTGGAGAGGCTTCCATTAAAGAACACCCTCTGTGTTCTGTTAGACAGTTAACTCTTTATCCACCATGTAGCTGGGGGTGTAAAGCCATGACACACATGTTGTTCCAGCAGCAGACTATGATTGATAATGTCAAAAGCCGCATTTAACAAAATAGCCCCCCCAATCTTTTTATCATCAATTTCTCTCAGCCAATCATAAGTTATTTGTGTAAGTGCTGTGCTTGTTGAATGTCCTTCTCTATAAGCATGCTGAAAGTCTGTCAATTTCTTCATTGTGAAATTGAGCCAGTGAAGGGGGCTTTGCTATTCTTAGGCAGCGGAATGACTTTAGCTTCCCTCCAGTTCTGAGGGCCACACACTCTCTAGTAGGCTTAAATTGAAGATATGGCAAATAGGAGTGGCAATATAGTCTGCTATTATTCTCAGTAATTTTCCATCCAAGTTGTCAGATAACTTTACGGAATTTAAAATTACAATGCTTGCCTTTCATAATTTGATGAGATATACTTGATGTGTAGTGTCAGCATTTGTTGCTGGCATGTTATGCCTAAATTTGCTAATCTTGCCAATGAAAATAAATCATTAAAGTATTTGGCAATATCAGTGTGTTTTGTGATGAATGAGCCATCTGATTCAATGAATGATGGAGCTGAGTTTGCCTTTTTTCCCAGAATTTTATTTAAGATGCTCCAGAGTTTTTAACTATCATTCTTTGTCATTTATCTTTGTTTCACATGATTTCTCAGTTTGCAATACGTTTGCCAATTGGTTGTGCCGCCAGACTTATTTGCCATTCCTTTTGCCTCATCCCTCTCAACCATCAACATTTTCAATTTTCATCAATCCATGGGGATTTAACAGTTTTTACAGTCATTTTCTTAATGGGTGCATGTTTATTAGTAACAGGAATAAGCAATTTCATAAATGTGTCAAGTGCAGCGTCTGGTTGCTCCTCATTACCCACCTCGGACCATAAATATTCTTTACATCAATAACATAGGAATCACTATGTGCAGACGCCGTGATCTGAGCTATCCGATTGGCCAAAATTTGAAAACTTTGCCTTCCCGGCGCTAGGGCTGCTGAATCAAGCGCACCTACCGCCAACGGCACTAGGGCTGCTGAATCAAGCGCACCTACCGCCAACGACACTAGGGCTGCTGAATCAAGCGCACCTACCGCCAACGACACTAGGGCTGCTGAATCAAGCGCACCTGCCGCCAACGACACTAGGGCTGCTGAATCAAGTTGAATCAAGATTGACCAGGTATGCCTTGGAGATCGCCCACGAATGCCTTGGAGATCGCCCACGAATGCCTTGGAGATCGCCCACGAATGCCTTGGAGATCGCCCACGAATGCCTTGGAGATCGCCCACGAATGCCTTGGAGATCGCCCACGAATGCCTTGGAGATCGCCCACGAATGCCTTGGAGATCGCCCACGAATGCCTTGGAGATCGCCCACGAATGCCTTGGAGATCGCCCACGAATGCCTTGGAGATCGCCCACGAATGCCTTGGAGATCGCCCACGAATGCCTTGGAGATCGCCCACGAATGCCTTGGAGATCGCCCACGAATGCCTTGGAGATCGCCCACGAATGCCTTGGAGATCGACCACGAATGCCTTGGAGATCGACCACAAATGCCTTGGAGATCGCCCACGAATGCCTTGGAGATCGGCTGGTTGGTGACCACTGCTGTAGATACTGTATGTATTGATTATAGACCTCATTAAGGGCTGTTTTCTCTTCTCCTCACTCTGCTGCTGCCTCCGCCACATTGTTCTCAACACCAATATGCTGGTTAGCTTTGCTATTGTGCACATAGCAACAGGGTCTAGGAAAAGGCACCAATTCAACAGCGCACTGATGTTTCAGAACCACGGACAGCGACCTCAGCGCCGGTGAAAGCGTATTTGTTATAAATTTATATTATTTGTATTAGTGTTGCAGCGTTGTTCTTATGAAATACAACCATATATAACTTCAGTAGCACACGTCTTAGTGATGGAATGTTCCATCCCCACGGCCTCCACAATGGATCAGTCCACTCAGACAGGAGCCAATCAGACAGGTGTCTTGTACACCATGAAATTATTATTTTTTGCTACTGCTCGACTAAAATAAATCTAGGTTGACCAATGGCCTATCGACTAAACAGCCCTGGTTGAATTCATCGTGAACTGGATCTATTCTAATCCCACAAATATCTGCACATATAAACCCCTGGGGACCTGAGGGGAGTCAAGTGTAGGCTGAACTTATAGTAGAGCAACAGGCGGGTCTAGGATACTGTAGAGCAACAGGCGGGTCTAGGATACTGTAGAGCAGCAGGCGGGTCTAGGATACTGTAGAGCAACAGGCGGGTCTAGGATACTGTAGAGCAGCAGGCGGGTCTAGGATACTGTAGAGCAACAGGCGGGTCTAGGATACTGTAGAGCAACAGGCGGGTCTAGGATACTGTAGAGCAACAGGCGGGTCTAGGATACTGTAGAGCAACAGGCGGGTCTAAGATACTGTAGAGCAACAGGCGGGTCTAGGATACTGTAGAGCAACAGGCGGGTCTAGGATACTGTAGAGCAACAGGCGGGTCTAGGATACTGTAGAGCAACAGGCGGGTCTAGGATACTGTACTGTAGGCTAAACTTACCTGTCGGGCATTGCAATACCTGGTCCCAAAGTCACGGAAGTGGGGGAACAGGGAGGGCTTGACAGCCAGGATCTGACTGTAGAGCTCTGAGGGTCTGGACATGGCAGGAGTCCCCGACAGCAGGATCACACGCTTAGCTTCCTGAGATTGAGAACATAGTAGAAACTGAAGACAACACTATCTAACTAATCACAGTCTTAGCTACCTGAAAACAGTGACAACACACTAATAAGAACACAGTCCAACCCAACAGTCTTAAGAGATCAAATGAAAACTTCACTATTACCTTTGTTAAATTGTTACATAGAATATATAAATTGTAGCCTAAATACCAAGGATCCTGAGAGTAAAAGAGAATCATCCACACCTTGAGCAGTGGCAAGGCAGCCTTAAAGCGGGCAGTCTTCATGTTCTTCAGAAAGTGGGACTCATCCATTATGAGGACATTGAAGGGGTTAGCAGCCTGCTGCTTGTCCATCCTGCTCAGTAGATCATAGCTGATGATGTTGACCAGACCACCCCTCAGGTTGTCTTTCCCCTTGACAATCACATTGATACTGTCAGGCTGCACGGAGGGCAGCCACTGCCTGAAGGCCTAGAGAGGAGGGGAGATGTGAACAATGGCATACTGTAGAGTTGACAACTGTGGTCACTGGATGCTGAGCAAACTGTCACTGACTACAGTTACTGCTCCAGTCCTACACATTCTAGAGCACGTCTGGGAGGAACAGTCGAGTTAACAAGAGTCCTACACATTCTAGAGCACGTCTGAGAGGAACAGTCGAGTTAACAAGAGTCCTACACATTCTAGAGCACGTCTGAGAGGAACAGTCGAGTTAACAAGAGTCCTACACATTCTAGAGCACATCTGAGAGGAACAGTCGAGTTAACAAGAGCAAAATCTGGACATTTCTGGCATGCCCAAGACTAGACCTTCCTCTTTGACTGCAAACCTGATGGGCCAATTAAAATGAGAACTAGAGCCCCCTGCTCCAGTTTGACAACATCCTCTACACTTCAAGGATATATTTTAAAACCACTAACAGACACCCTGACGGAACAGAACACACCAGAACCACGAGGAATAACAAGAAACCAGAGAGACCCATAGGACACGGTGACACATAGGACATGCAGTCAGAGTGGATGAATAGGACAAAGGACTGATGGAGACCAACTTTCCTTGCATTGCAAACAAATAATTCACAAGACAAAACTCTAATCAATACAGTAATAAACAGAACACAATCATTTACAGCCTCTGGGTGTTCCATGTCCACATAATGTACTGTTTCATTTACTGGGTGCTCGCCAGACAAAGAAAATGGTTCTTGGTTTCTTCTTTAAAAGAAATGACCTAATGGAGCTACAGGACTAGTAGGGATTACAGTGCTTAGAAACAAAACACTTTGCCAATACCAATCCACTTAGTCCTCTTTACTCGAATCACCTCCAGATTCCACTAACACTAATGTGTAAAGAACAGCATACCCCTGGACATGACTGACACGGTGTCTATCTAAACAGAAAGAACAGAACCGATTAATGAAGAACCATCAGGGGAAAAACAACACTAACTTTGTATTCCTCGATAACGTACCACTCCATGACTATTATTGAACACTGAGAAAAAACGCAATTTATAATTTTAATAAATGTCATAGTCTAGGCCTATAGCTAATAAGAAATGCCAAGGTCTATAGATAATAATAGATGTGATTGTACCTCAGCCCAGGTGAATTTGACAGAAGAAGGGGCCACCACTAATAAAGGCCACTCTTTCCTGTAGTAGGCAGCTATGCAAATGGCCTGAACTGTCTTCCCCAGTCCCATGTCATCAGCCAGGAGGAGGCGGCCATCTTTGGACACCGCAAAGCTGGAGGAGACAACCAGGGTTTAATACAACTACAGTCAAAGTCGGGAAGTTTACATACACCTTAGCCTAATACATTTAAACTCAGTTTTTCACAATTCCTCACATTTAATCTTAGTTAAAATTCCCTGTTTTAGGTCAGTTAGGATCACCACTTTATTTTAAGAATGTGAAATGTCAGAATAATAGTAGAGAGAATGATTTATTTCAGCTTTAATTTCTTTCATCACATTCCCAATGTATTTGGTAACATTGCCTTTAAATTGTTTGACTTGAGATGTTGCTTCAATATATCCTCATAAATGTTCCTCCCTCATGATGCCATTTACTTTGTCAAGTGCACCAGTCCCTCCTGCAGCAAAGCACCCCCCACAACATGATGCTGCCACCCCCACAACATGATGCTGCCACCCCCACAACATGATGCTGCCACCCCCACAACATGATGCTGCCACCCCCACAACATGATGCTGCCACCCCCACAACATGATGCTGCCACCCCCACAACATGATGCTGCCACCCCCACAACATAATGCTGCCATCCCCGTGCTTCACGGTTGGGATGGTGTTCTTCGGCTTGCAATCCTCAACCATTTTCCTCCAAACTTAACAATGGTCATTATGGCCAAACTGTTCTATTTTTGTTTCATCAGATCAGAGGACATTTCTCCAAAAAGTACGGTCTGGCTTTTATATGTCGGTTTTGGAGCAGTGATTTCTTCCTTGCTGAGCGGCCTTTCAGGTTATGTCGATATAGGACTCATTTTACTGTGGATATAGACTTTTGTACCCGTTTCCTCCAGAATCTTCACAAAGTCCTTTGCTGTTGTTCTGGGATTGATTTGCACTTTTCACACCAAAGTACGTTCATGTCTAGAAGGCAGAACGCATCTCCTTCCTGAGCGGTATGACGGCTGCGTGGTCCCATGGTGTTTATACTTAAGTTCTATTGTTTGTACAGTTGACCGTGGTACCTTCAGGTGTTTGGAAATTGCAACAAAGGATGAACCAGACTTGTGAGGGTCTTCATCTGTTTTTATGAGGTCTAGTTTGATTTATTTTGATTTTCCCATGATGTCAAGCAAATAGGCACTGAGTTTGAAGGTAGAAATACATCCACAGGTACACCTCCAATTGACTCAGATGATGTCAATTAGCCAATCAGAAGCTCCTAAAACCATGACATCCTTTTCTGGAATTTTCCAAGCTGTTTAAAGGCACAGTCAACCCACTGGAATTGTGATTTAGTGAATTATAAGTGAAATAATTTGTCTGTAAACAATTGTTGGAAAAATTACTTGTGTCATGCACAAAGTAGATGTCCTAACCGACTTGCCAAAACTATAGTTTGTTAACAAGATATTTGTGGAGTGGTTGAAAAACGAGTTTTAATGACTCCAACCTAAGTGTACGTACTTCAACTGTACATACAAACAGACCATTAATCAAGAACCATCTTGGGAACAAAACAAACGTTGTCTGGAGAAGAAGACAATCAAGGTGTCATACAAACAAACAGACTGATTATCACAATATGAAACTATATAAGAACCAGATACATAAGATTTGTATACATTAGGCACAAAACGAAGGGGGAAATATTGGAAATGTCCCATATGAAACACTGATTTCCCCTTTCCGTTGCTAAACATTTTTGCTATGGTGTGCCCTAATGAATACAACCCAGTACGCTGCTGCTACTGTTATTATCTATGCATTTTAATAACTCTACCTACATGTACATATTACCTCAATTACCTCGACACCGGTGCCCCCGCACATCGACTCTACACCGGTACCCCCTATATATAGCCCCACTATTGTTATTTACTGTTGCTCTCTATTTCTGATTTGAGTTGTATGGTCATGATAACAGTGAGACTAACACCTACTTGACACCGTCTCTCTGGAAGGGCATGAGACGACGTGTCAATGAGGGGTCAATGGAAGACAGGTCAGCTTCAGGAACCTCTGATGGCCATGTCTGGCTGCCTTCAAACAGGGCAGAGAACACCTGGATCACACCCCTAGGGAGAGGCTCAATCTCTACTGATGGAATGGCACTGAGAGCATCCACTGGGAAGTAGGACAGGGAACAGAGTCACACTGAATACAGAACACACAGAACATTCACTGAATACAGAACACACCCCATTCGCTGAATTCAAAACACACCCCATTCACTGAATACAAAACACACACCATTCACTGAATATACAGGGCCTTTGGAAAGTACTCAGCCTCCTTGACTTCTTCCACATTTTGTTACGTCACAGCCTTATTCTAAAATGGATTAAATAAATAATATCCCTCAATCTACACACAACACCCCATAATGACAACGCAAAACAGATGTTGAAATTTGCAAATGTATTAATACTAAAAAACAGAAAAACCTAAATCATATCCAATCAATTGAATTTACCACAGGTGGACACCAATCAAGTTGTAGAAACATTCAGGATGATCAATGGAAACAGAATGCACCTGAGCTCAATTTCAAGTCTCATAGCAAAGGATCTGGTGACTTATGTAAATAAGGTATCTGTTTTTTTATACATTTGCAAACATTTAAAAAAAAAAAAGTTTTTCTCGTCGTCATTATGGGGTAGTGGGTGGAGATTGATGAGGAAAACATGTATTTAATGAATTTTAGAACAAGACATTTTCGGAAAAAGTCAAGGGGTCTGAATACTTTACGAATGTATTTACCGAATGTAGAACACAGAATGTAGAACACAGAACACTCATGAATATAGAACACAGAATGTAGAACACAGAATGTAGAACACAGAACACTCATGAATATAGAACACAGAATGTAGAACACAGAATATAGAACACAGAATGTAGAACACAGAACATTCATGAATATAGAACACAGAATGTAGAACACAGAACATTCATGAATATAGAACACATAATGTAGAACACAGAACATTCATGAATATAGAACACAGAACACTCACTGACTATAGAACACAGAACATTCATGAATATAGAACACAGAACATTCATGAATATAGAACACAGAACACTCACTGACTATAGAATGCAGAGTCGCAGACAATTCAGCAGAGAAGGCTAGCGGATACATGACCATGAAGTGTCAAAGCAATGACCACAACAGGATAATACTTACTAAGTCTTTTATAATCCTCAAGCAAGAAATTCCACTTTCTTGTCTTCATATCTTAACAAAAGAGAGAATATATAATATCACACAGCACTATCTAAAACATGATACTGATGAATATATGAAAATTAAATAAAACGCTTGAAAATAGGAAAATTAACGAACTGTTGCTGTCATGAAATTGTCAGCCGGTTATTGTCATGCAAATTCCAGTCTCACGGTCATTGATCGTTAATAACATAAATATGTTTAACAGCTCTTATGCGCCATGGGCTAGTTCATTTAGCAGACCAGATATGCTTATAAGTCTCGTACCATTATTTTATATTATTGTAAGAATAATATAATTGAACTTAGCTGAATGAAATAAATGATATTTTTCCCATTCCAGAGCGAGTGTACATATTGAGCGTAAAAGTAGGTAGATTTAGATGTGAATGATACAAACCTTAGAAATCAAAACATACAGGCTGCATGATGCGACTACAGGCTGTTGACCATTTGAAAACCTCAGTTCGTTAAATAAATTCTATGTATTATAATAAGTTAAAATAAAAAAAGTGCTCATACAGTATTGTTGTAATTCATTATTACATATACACATACACAAATAAAAACTGGCCGATAAATCGGTATCGGCTTTTTTTGGGTTCTCCGATAAATCGTATCAGCATTGAAAAATTATAATCGGTTGACCTCTAGCTGTAACCCAACAAAATGTGGAAAAAGTCAAGGGGTCTGAATACTTTCTGAAGGCCCTGTAGGTACCCCAAAAAATATAAAAAATTCTGCCGTGCAAAATATGTGGTAGACAATAGAGCCCTGAGTACCAGGCCATTAGGACCTGATGGAGGAACAATAGAACCCTGAGTACCAGGCCATTAGGACCTGATGGAGGGACAATAGAACCCTGAGTACCAGGCCATTAGGACCTGATGGAGGGACAATAGAGCCCGGAGTACCAGGCCATTAGGACCTGATGGAGGGACAATAGAACCCTGAGTACCAGGCCATTAGGACCTGATGGAGGGACAATAGAGCCCGGAGTACCAGGCCATTAGGACCTGATGGAGGGACAATAGAGCCCGGAGTACCAGGCCATTAGGACCTGATGGAGGGACAATAGAACCCTGAGTACCAGGCCATTAGGACCTGATGGAGGGACAATAGAGCCTGGAGTACCAGGCCATTAGGACCTGATGGAGGGACAATAGAACCCTGAGTACCAGGCCATTAGGACCTGATGGAGGGACAATAGAGCCCGGAGTACCAGGCCATTAGGACCTGATGGAGGGACAATAGAACCCTGAGTACCAGGCCATTAGGACCTGATGGAGGGACAATAGAGCCCGGAGTACCAGGCCATTAGGACCTGATGGAGGGACAATAGAGCCCGGAGTACCAGGCCATTAGGACCTGATGGGGGGACAACAGACCCCTGAGTACCAGACCATTAGGACCTGATGGAGGGACAAGAGACCCCTGAGTACCAGGCCGTTGGTGACCTGATGGAGGGACAACAGAGCCCTGAGTACCAGGCCATTAGGACCCGATGGAGGGACAATAGAGCCCTGAATACCAGGCCATTAGTGACCTCATGGTCATTAGCGACTTGGGTAAGTCTACTACCAACACATGTCCAGAGTGCATAAGAGAATATTACCATGTCTGAATGGTCACGTGGAATTTGACTGCGGCCATGACTGCCGGTGTGGTGGTAATACTGTCACCGCAACAGCCCTAAACAGGTTTCACTTACCATAGTTCTTGGAAGGCATCTGTTTGAAAGCAGCGATGACGTCAACATGGTACCCAACGTCGACCTCGAAGCGTGATCGTGACACCAGGGTGGCGTGGCCCTGTACGGTGGCCCCTGGTCTCTGCCAGCCACTACACAGCTTCAGCAGGGCCCCAAGCGCAGCAGTGTCACGGGACCGGCTAGACGCCGGCGCCACGTCAATACCCCCCACCAGAGGTTTCAGACATATACAGGAGATGGAGCCGGACTCCTCCACTACAACAGGAAATACATGGGCCTTCTTAGAAGGTCCCAAATGGCACTCTATTCCGTATACAGTGCACTACTTTGGAGCCCTATAGGGAAGAGAGTGTCTATTTGGACAATACATCTTCACTTGACCAATACATGTGATTATCTTCTTAAAGTATATGATGTGTGTAGGCCTATCTCATACTCAGCTGACGATAGTCCTCAAGGCTGAAGTTCCACATCTTGGTAGCAGGGTCTGTTGGGAGATACAAGATAAACAACAACAGCACATAGATTACGTACACTTGTTTACTAAGGGTATAGAATAGAAAATAAATATTAGTTATTGCTCTATATAGGGCTGTAATTCAACCTTTCAACCGGACAAATCACCAGGATGAATTTAAATACATCCATTAAAACTCACCATAGTTCCGAGAAGGGATGTTTTTGAACACAGCAATCAGCTCAGCATGGTAACCGACTTCCACTCTGAACCGCTCCTCTGAGTGAGAGACACATTTCCCTCTGACTGTGACGGCAGGGCTCTTCCCAGGTAGAGAGTTACTAACATCAGTACCGCTGGAGGGAGCAGCACTCTGGACAGATGGTGATGTGGCTCCATGTTTGCTTCCTTGCTTATAGAAACTACCAATGGCACATCCAGAATGGGAAGACAGCCCAGAAGAAGAGGTCTTTGGATGAGGTTTAGAAACAGAGAAACTGCCAGTTGCACTTGTAGAAGTAGGATACGGACCAGGTAACACTGCTTTATTCGGCTGTGGAGGTTTGAACACAGAGGAGACGTTCTGGCCTGATGATGATGACTTGGCTCCATATGAACTACCAGTACCAGTGGAACTTCCAGAAAAGGAAGATGGGCCACCTGTTGTCTTTGGCTGAAGTGCTTTGAACACTGAGGGGCTTCCTCCTGTAGACACATCTAACCCTTTCAATGAATGTTGTCCCTTTGGGAGAGGTAGTGGGTCTATTACTTTAATCTGAGGAGACAAGGACAAAAACAACAGTACATTATAACAGTACATTAGAAACTAAAATCATTGCCAACAGACAAACCAAACACAAATATAACTGTACAAAACGTCAAGGTATCACTCCTCACCTGTTTAGTGGCAGTATTGGTGAATAGTGAATTCTGTCCAGACTTGTCCCTTGGGCTAGAAAACAACTGGTCAGGTCTCCTGTCTTGACCCCGTGGAACATAATTCTGAAGCACAGTATTAGGTGGATGATGAGTTAGTCCTGGTCGGGGAGTTGAGTTAGAAGGTGGACCAGAGTGAGTGTTAATGCATTGCTGAGGAGCACTGGCAGGGTTGTTGAGCCCTGATATGGGCGTCTGGTTGTTAGACTGAGCAGCCTGTTTCTGTGCTCTAATCGCTAAAGCTCTCCGTCTGTTCTCCTCTATCTTCTGCTGCTGCTCTGCCGTTAAAGAGCTAGACATGGTTAATTATTAGCTCGCTATATTGCCTGCTTATTTGTTGGCAAGATAGGTTGTAGCTAGCGAGCTATCGTTAGCTTGCTAACAAGTCGGAAAAGATCACAGCCCATATCCGTAAGCGAAATATGAATAAACAAGTAGCAGAGTTATCTAGCTAGATCTAAATACGACATATTTTCGCTAACGACCTACGCTAAAACAACAAAAGCAGAAGTTCTTCGTAAGTATATTGAGCAGTTTCTTGTTTGGAACTCCTGCGGAGGAAGTGACGTAGGGCAAATGTTCGGCGCTTTTCTTTTAAGTTCAAAGTTTTTTAATTCTTTCAATACTTAAAAAAAAAATGTTATTTTATTGTTTCAATACTTTTTTTAAATGTTTTTTTTATTCTTTAAATACCATTAGTTTTACAATAAGAAACAGGAATATGTGCAGTGATACTATATATAAATATAGTGACTGGTATAGTAGTGGTTGTGTCTACAGTAGTAATGGTTATAGTAATGGTAGTGACTGGTTATAGTTCTAGTAGTGGTAGTGACTGGTTATAGTAGTGGTAGTGACTGGTTATAATTATAGAAGTGGTAGTGAATGGTTATAGTTATAGTAATGGTAGTGACTGGTTATAGTAGTGACTGGTTATAATAATGGTAGTGACTGGTTATAGTAGTGGTAGTGACTGGTTATAGTAGTGGTAGTGACTGGTTATAGTGGTGGTAGTGACTGGTTATAGTTATAGTAGTGACTGGTTATAGTTATAGTAGTGGTAGTGACTGGTTATAGTTATAGTAGTGGTGGTAGTGACTGGTTATAGTAGTGGTAGTGACTGGTTATAGCAGTGGTAGTGACTGGTTATAGTAGTGGTAGTGACTGGTTATAGTAGTGGTAGTGACTGGTTATAGTTATAGTAGTGGTAGTGACTGGTTATAGTAGTGGCAGTGACTGGTTATAGTAGTGGTAGTGACTGGTTATAATAATGGTAGTGACTGGTTATAGTAGTGGTAGTGACTGGTTATAGTTATAGTAGTGACTGGTTATAGTTATAGTAGTGGTAGTGACTGGTTATAGTTATAGTAGTGGTGGTAGTGACTGGTTATAGTAGTGGTAGTGACTGGTTATAGTTATAGTAGTGGTGGTAGTGACTGGTTATAGTAGTGGCAGTGACTGGTTATAGTAGTGGTAGTGACTGGTTATAATAATGGTAGTGACTGGTTATAGTAGTGGTAGTGACTGGTTATAGTAGTGGTAGTGACTGGTTATAGTTATAGTAGTGGTAGTGACTGGTTATAGTTACAGTAGTGGTAGTGACTGGTTATAGTTCTAGTAGTGGTAGTGACTGGTTATAGTAGTGGTAGTGACTGGTTATAATTATAGAAGTGGTAGTGAATGGTTATAGTTATAGTAATGGTAGTGACTGGTTATAGTAGTGACTGGTTATAATAATGGTAGTGACTGGTTATAGTAGTGGTAGTGACTGGTTATAGTAGTGGTAGTGACTGGTTATAATTATAGAAGTGGTAGTGAATGGTTATAGTTATAGTAATGGTAGTGACTGGTTATAGTAGTGACTGGTTATAATAATGGTAGTGACTGGTTATAGTAGTGGTAGTGACTGGTTATAGTAGTGGTAGTGACTGGTTATAGTGGTGGTAGTGACTGGTTATAGTTATAGTAGTGACTGGTTATAGTTATAGTAGTGGTGGTAGTGACTGGTTATAGTAGTGGTAGTGACTGGTTATAGTTATAGTAGTGGTGGTAGTGACTGGTTATAGTAGTGGTAGTGACTGGTTATAGTAGTGGTAGTGACTGGTTATAGTAGTGGTAGTGACTGGTTATAGTAGTGGTAGTGACTGGTTATAGTTATAGTAGTGGTAGTGACTGGTTATAGTAGTGGCAGTGACTGGTTATAGTAGTGGTAGTGACTGGTTATAATAATGGTAGTGACTGGTTATAGTAGTGGTAGTGACAGGTTATAGTAGTGGTAGTGACTGGTTATAGTTATAGTAGTGGTAGTGACTGGTTATAGTTATAGTAGTGACTGGTTATAATTATAGTAGTGGTAGTGACTGGTTATAGTTATAGTAGTGGTGGTAGTGACTGGTTATAGTAGTGGTAGTGACTGGTTATAGTTATAGTAGTGGTGGTAGTGACTGGTTATAGTAGTGGTAGTGACTGGTTATAGTTATAGTAATGGTAGTGACTGGTTATAGTTATAGTAGTGGTAGTGACTGGTTATAGTAGTGGTAGTGACTGGTTATAGTAGTGGTAGTGGTAGTGTCTACAGTAGTAATGGTAGTGACTGGTTATAGTAGTGGTAGTGACTGGTTATAGTAGTGGTAGTGACTGGTTATAGTAATGGTAGTGACTGGTTATAGTAATAGTAGTGGTAGTGACTGGTTATAGTTATAGTAGTGGTAGTGTCTGGTTATAGTTATAGTAGTGGTAGTGACTGGTTATAGTTATAGTAGTGGTAGTGACTGGTTATAGTTATAGTAGTGGTAGTGACTGGTTATAGTAGTGGTAGTGACTGGTTATAGTTATAGTAGTGGTAGTGACTGGTTATAGTAGTGGTAGTGACTGGTTATAGTTATAGTAGTGGTAGTGACTGGTTATAGTAGTGGTAGTGACTGGTTATAATTATATAAGTGGTAGTGAATGGTTATAGTTATAGTAATGGTAGTGACTGGTTATAGTAGTGGTAGTGACTGGTTATAATTATAGAAGTGGTAGTGAATGGTTATAGTTATAGTAATGGTAGTGACTGGTTATAGTAGTGACTGGTTATAGTAATGGTAGTGACTGGTTATAGTAATAGTAATGGTAGTGACTGGTTATAGTTATAGTAGTGGTGGTAGTGACTGGTTATAGTAGTGACTGGTTATAGTAATAGTAATAGTAGTGACTGGTTATAGTTATAGTAGTGGTGGTAGTGACTGGTTATAGTAGTGACTGGTTATAGTAATGGTAGTGACTGGTTATAGTAATGGTAGTGACTGGTTATAGTTATAGTAGTGGTAGTGACTGGTTATAGTAATGGTAGTGACTGGTTATAGTAATAGTAATGGTAGTGACTGGTTATAGTAATAGTAGTGGCAGTGACTGGTTATAGTAGTGGTAGTGACTGGTTATAGTAATGGCAGTGACTGGTTATAGTAATAGTAGTGGTAGTGACTGGTTATAGTTATAGTAGTGGTAGTGTCTACAGTAGTAATGGTAGTGACTGGTTATAGTAGTGGTAGTGACTGGTTATAGTAATGGTAGTGACTGGTTATAGTAGTGGTAGTGACTGGTTATACTTCAAATAGTGGTAGATAGATGGGACAATTGATTGATTGATTGATTGATTGATTGATTGATTGGTTGGTTGGTTGAATTAGATATCCTGAACATGTGAAAGTTGGTTTTATACCTAACTTGAATGGTTGAAGAGTTACTGTTGGTGTGTTATTTTATGCTAATAATGCAATGTTATATTTTTATAGTTGATTAAAGAAATCTTGTTGTGCTTTGCCTTCAGCACGTTTAATTTGAAAATTGTGGCGTCTGTTGTGTTATTTGTGGGCTATGCTGGACATACGGACCCTACATTGACAGGCATGCCGATGTCTAGCTTCCTCCTTTTGTTATTCTGAGCAGATTGTTCTCCGGCTCTGCATCACTCCTTGCTGTGGTGACGTGCTGTGCTTGGGAGCTGTCCCAGGAATCATGGCACTGAAACTGCAGCGTGAGCACAAAATCAACAGCCAATGATCACACAGACAGACACCTAGAAGGAATGCGTGCGCCTAACATTAGGACAGTCCGAAAGCTGGGATGAAATATAGTTAATGGATACACACGCACCATTGTGTTCTTTGAGCACGGGAATTCGGTGGTTACGAAAACGACGGTGATGTATTGAAAACTAACGACAGCTATGCTCCCTGGAAGCTTTGAACAGCACGCCAACGACAGACAGAGTTTCGCTTTGGATAGTTCTCTATGAACAGATTCTTTGATTCACCATTTGTGATGAATGGCACATCTATGAGAAACCCATACAGATATTCTCAACCAGACATCAACAATGAACCAATGGGATGATGCTTCTGATGTTTCTTGGACCACTCTGGAAGATACTGTGGGAGTAGATTCATCTTTGGGGATGAAATTATGAAAGCCTGTTTTAACTATTTATTGATGTTCTAGCCGAAACAACCCGAATATCCAATGTGTTCTGATACTTGTTTGCGCCAATGGAATATGTTATTAATGGGAAAGGTGCCAAGGCAGTTTGGACTTTTTTAGGGGGTAACACTTCCTGTAAGTAGACATCACATTTTATTCAATGATTTGTAGAGGAGCTTTTTAGCCTTAGTGTCACCGCATGGTGCTGCTAATTCCTCAGTGATGCTGCGTGGTCCAGACATGCTGAAGAGCCGCTGCTGCGTCCTATTTGGTGACCTGAAGGTGCTGTTACTCCGGCCCCCGTCTCCGGTAACGGTATTGATCCCCATGACCGGACACGTACCGGACAGCCATGGGGTCCCTTCAGACGTCAGTGGACCGGACGACAACACGTTAACGGCCCATCAGGGTCCGGGGGACATACGGACTGCCCCGCCACCGGGGGGTGCCAGCGGGCCGGAGAGAGACAGGCTGGCGGGGGGCTCAGGCTGGGTTGATGCGGCAGAGCCACCGGGGGTATTACACTGCAGCAGCTCCTCTGATAGCTGGGCTAAGGACAAGCTGGAACAGAGGTTCTCCTTGTGCAGTTATAGTGAGAGTGGCAGCCTCAGGACACCTGTCTGCAGGATCTGCTTCCAGGGACCTGAAACGGTGATATTGGATAGACCCTTAACACAACACTGGCTTTGTTTTGCTGTTATGATCTGAGTCCTCAGGTGGCATCTCCCAAGAGCCACGGTAGGGTTGGTGTCAGAATCATCAGCTGTCATGTGGCTGAGGAGCTTTTCATCTCAGTAAAGGCTACTTATTCTAGAAGGTGTGACATTTTGTCTGAATTAATGGCCCTTAGACGTTCCTTTGAGTAATAATCCTACACCGCTCCAGTAGCCTCAGAATGGCTCCCCTGCAACCCGCCTCCATCTGTAAGGCATGCCTGGAGAGAGCCCAAATAAGTGGGTGGTCTGTGGTCTCTGGGTAAACAGGGGTCACCATATCAGTGATCGCTGGGCAGAAAAAACCCTCTGTCCCCCTGGTTGATTAATTAGAGACAAACAGAACTACCAAAACAGATTATAGACTGACATTGAGTGTGAACATAAAACAGAGAAACAATTACATGCAGGAGAAATCCAATAATGTTTCCCACTCATTCACACACTGCCTGAAACAGTACAGGACACTGGGAAGTCAGGAACTGTACCTAGGACTATATTCTCCCATCTTTAGTCATGCTATTGTTTGTCTTGGAGACGATATTGATTAATATGTCTCACTACACTATTCAGGAGGAACATGAGAGACTAATTTAAGGTTGAGAGAAATCATGAAACTCATCATGTAATGCAAACTGGAACCCTTTGTTTTTCACATCTTCCAACAAGTTCCAACTTCCATTCTTCACTTTAGTTATCAGGTTGTCCTCTCAACCAGTTGTTCTGTTCTTAGCTGGAGTGCTGACTAGTTATCAGGTTGTCCTCTTAACCAGTTGTTCTGTTCTTAGCTGGAGTGCTGACTAGTTATCAGGTTGTCCTCTTAACCAGTTGTTCTGTTCTTAGCTGGAGTGCTGACTAGTTATCAGGTTGTCCTCTCACCCAGTTGTTCTGTTCTTAGCTGGAGTGCTGACTAGTTATCAGGTTGTCCTCTCACCCAGTTGTTCTGTTCTTAGCTGGAGTGCTGACTAGTTATCAGGTTGTCCTCTTAACTCACCCAGTTGTTCTGTTCTTAGCTGGAGTGCTGACTAGTTATCAGGTTGTCCTCTTAACCAGTTGTTCTGTTCTTAGCTGGAGTGCTGACTAGTTATCAGGTTGTCCTCTTAACCAGTTGTTCTGTTCTTAGCTGGAGTGCTGACTAGTTATCAGGTTGTCCTCTCACCCAGTTGTTCTGTTCTTAGCTGGAGTGCTGACTAGTTATCAGGTTGTCCTCTCACCCAGTTGTTCTGTTCTTAGCTGGAGTGCTGACTAGTTATCAGGTTGTCCTCTTAACCAGTTGTTCTGTTCTTAGCTGGAGTGCTGACTAGTTATCAGGTTGTCCTCTTAACTCACCCAGTTGTTCTGTTCTTAGCTGGAGTGCTGCTCATTATTGGCATTTTTCTCCTGCAGTCAAGTTACAGCACTTGACACAGCTGGGTTTGCATCCCAATGGCACCCTAATACCTTTATAGTGGACTACTTTTGACCAGGGCCGATAGGGAATAGTGTGCCGTTTGGGACCCTTAGTGTAAAGAATGAGAGTACCCAGTAGTTGAGAGGCGATGTGACATGAAGTGACCCTCTGAAATCCCTGGAGTTTAATAATAAATCATATGTTAAATTCACCCCCGACACTAGAAACCTTTTTCACTGTTAAAGCTTTGAAGTTTTTTTTCTCAGACAGGAAATTGATATTCAACACAAGCCAGAGAGGAAGCACGCATAGAGAGGAGGGATTCTTCAAGGCCACACTTCACTTAGAGTGATTCACACGGTGCTTGTTTTATTCAGTAGTGTTCTCTCACTGTGTGTCCTAAATGGCAGCCTATTCCCTGTATAGTGCACTACTTTTGTCCAGTGTCAAAAGTACAGTGTCTCTGTATTTCCTCTCTACTCTGTATTTCCTCTCTACTCTGTATTTCCTCTGTATTTCCTCTGTATTTCCTGTCTACTCTGTATTTCCTCTGTATTTCCTCTCCACTCTGTATTTCCTCTCTACTCTGTATTTCCTCTGTATTTCCTGTCTACTCTGTATTTCCTCTCTACTCTGTATTTCCTCTGTATTTCCTCTCTACTCTGTATTTCCTCTCTACTCTGTATTTCCTCTGTATTTCCTCTCTACTCTGTATTTCCTCTCTACTCTGTATTTCCTCTCTGTGTCACGCCCTGACCATAGTTTACTTTGTATTTTCTATGTTTTGATTGGTCAGGGTGTGATCTGAGTGGGCATTCTATGTTTCATGTCTTGTTTGTCTATTTCTATGTTCAGCCTGATATGGTTCTCAGTCAGAGGCAGGTGTTCGTCATTGTCTCTGATTGGGAACCATATTTAGGTAGCCTGGGGTTCACTGTGTGTTTGTGGGTGATTGTTCCTGTCTATGTGTTTTCACCAGATAGGCTGTTTAGGTTTTCGTTACGTTCATCACGTTCTTTATTTTGTAGTGTTTGTATTGATTCGTGTTTTACGTTTTGTTCATTAAAACATGGATCGCAATCTACACGCTGCATTTTGGTCCGATCCTTGTTCTACCTCTTCATCAGAGGAGGAGATAGAAGAAAACCGTTACAGAATCACCCACCACAAAAGGACCAAGCAGCGTGTCAACAGGCAGGAGCAGCGCGAGGAGAAGCGCAATAAGGATTTCTGGACATGGGAGGAAATCCTCGACGGGAGAGGACCCTGGGCTAAACCAGGGGAGTGTAGCCGCACTAAGGTGCAGCGGGAGAAGAAACAACAGGAACAGCCCAAGGAGGAGTACAGTATGGAGTATACGACTTGGGAGGAGATCGACAGGTGGGCGGCCGACCCAGGGAGAGTGCCGGAGCCCGCCTGGGATTCGCTGGAGCAGTGCGAGGAAGGTTACCGTAGAATGGAGGCGGTGAAAGCAGAGAGGCGCTGGTATGAGAAGGCAGCACGGCGACGCGGAAGGAAGCCCGAGAGGCAGCCCCAAAAATTTCTTGGGGGGGGGCTAACAGGGAGTATGGCTATGCCAGGTAGGAGACCTGGGCAGACTCCCTGTGCTTACCGGGGGGCTAGAGAGACCGGACAGGCACCGTGTTATGCAGTGGTGCGCACGGTGTCTCCAGTGCGGGTGCATAGCCCGGTGCGGTATATTCCAGCTCCGCGTGTCTGCCGGGCTAGATTGAGCGTCGAGCCTAATGCCATGAAGCCGGCTCTACGCAGCTGGTCCCCAGTGCGTCTCCTTGGGCCGGCTTACATGGCACCAGCCTTGCGCTCGGTGTCTCCGGTTCGCCTGCATAGCCCAGTGCGGGCTATTCCACCTCGCCGCACTGGCAGGGCGACCGTGAGCATTCAACCAGGTAAGGTTGGGCAGGCTCGGTGCTCAAGAGCTCCAGTGCGCCTGCACGGTCCGGTTTTTCCAGTACCACCTCCACACCCCAGCCCTCCGGTAGCAGCTCCCCGCACCAGGCTTCCTGTGCGTGTCCTCGGCCCAGTACCACCAGTGCCAGCACCACGCATCAGGCCTACAGTGCGCCTCGCCTGTCCAGCGCTGTCGGAGCCCTCCTCCTCTCCAGCGTTGTCGGAGTCTCCCGCCTGTTTAGCGCTGTTAGAGCCTTCCTTCTCTACAGCGCTGCCGGAGTCTCCCGCCTGTTCAGAACTGCCAGTTAGCAAAGAGCTGCCAGTTAGCATAGAGCTGCCAGTTAGCATAGAGCTGCCAGTTAGCATAGAGCTGCCAGTTAGCATAGAGCTGCCAGTTAGCACGGAGCTGCCAGTCTGCAAGGAGCTGCCAGTCTGCAAGGAGCTGCCAGTCTGCAAGGAGCTGCCAGTCTGCAAGGAGCCGCCAGAGCTGCCTGTCTGCAGGATGCCGCCAAAGCTGCCAGTCTGCAAGGAGCCGCCAGAGCTGCCAGTCTGCAAGGAGCCGCCAGAGCTGCCAGTTAGCATGGAGCAGCCAGGGCCGCCAGTCAGTATGGAGCAGCCAGGGCCGCCAGTCAGCATGGAGCAGCCAGGGCCGCCAGTCAGCATGGAGCAGCCAGGGCCGCCAGTCAGCATGGAGCAGCCAGTCAGCATGGAGCAGCCAGAGCTGCCAGTCAGCATGGAGCAGCCAGTCAGCATGGAGCAGCCAGGGCCGCCAGTCAGCATGGAGCAGCCAGGGCCGCCAGTCAGCATGGAGCAGCCAGGGCCGCCAGTCAGCATGGAGCAGCCAGGGCCGCCAGTCAGCATGGAGCAGCCAGGGCCGCCAGTCAGCATGGAGCAGCCAGGGCCGCCAGTCAGCATGGAGCAGCCAGTCAGCATGAAGCAGCCAGTCAGCATGGAGCAGCCAGAGCAGCCAGTCAGCATGGAGCAGCCAGAGCTGCCAGTCAGCATGGAGCAGCCAGTCAGCATGGAGCAGCCAGAGCTGCCAGTCAGCATGGAGCAGCCAGTCAGCATGGAGCAGCCAGAGCTGCCAGTCATCATGGAGCAGCCAGTCAGCATGGAGCAGCCAGAGCTGCCAGTCGACCAGACTCTCCCAGATCTGCCAGTCGACCAGACTCTCCCAGATCTGCCAGTCGACCAGACTCTTCCAGATCTGCCAGTTGTCCAGACTCTTCCAGATCTGCCAGTCGTCCAGACTCTTCCAGATCTGCCAGTCGACCAGACTCTTCCAGATCTGCCAGTCGACCAGACTCTTCCAGATCTGCCAGTCGACCAGACTCTTCCAGATCTGCCAGTCGACCAGACTCTTCCAGATCTGCCAGTCGTCCAGATTCTCCCAGATCCGCCAGTCGACCAGATTCTCCCAGATCCGCCAGTCGACCAGATTCTCCCAGATCCGCCAGTCGACCAGATTCTCCCAGATCCGCCAGTCGACCAGATTCTCCCAGATCCGCCAGTCGACCAGATTCTCCCAGATCCGCCAGTCGACCAGATTCTTCCAGATCTGCTAGTCGACCAGGATCTGCTGAAACCGCCAGCCAGCCAGGTTCTGGTAGTTTCTACTACCTGCCTGGGCTTCTTCTCAGTGCTGAGCTTCTTCTCAGTGCTGAGCTTCTTCTCAGTGCTGAGCTTCCTCTCAGTGCTGAGCTACCCATCTGTCCCGAGTTACCTCTGTCCCGAGCTGTCCCTCTGTCCCATGTTATCATTGTGGTGGGTAACCTATTTAGGGACGTTTAGGAGGGGGATTAAAACTGTCATGGAGTGGGGTCCACGTCCAGCGCCAGAGCCGCCACCGCGGACAGATGCCCACCCAGACCCTCCCCTATAGGTTCAGGTTTTGCGGCCGGAGTCCGCACCTTGGGGGGGGGGTACTGTCACGCCCTGACCATAGTTTACTTTGTATTTTCTATGTTTTGATTGGTCAGGGTGTGATCTGAGTGGGCATTCTATGTTTCATGTCTTGTTTGTCTATTTCTATGTTCAGCCTGATATGGTTCTCAGTCAGAGGCAGGTGTTCGTCATTGTCTCTGATTGGGAACCATATTTAGGTAGCCTGGGGTTCACTGTGTGTTTGTGGGTGATTGTTCCTGTCTATGTGTTTTCACCAGATAGGCTGTTTAGGTTTTCGTTACGTTCATCACGTTCTTTATTTTGTAGTGTTTGTATTGATTCGTGTTTTACGTTTTGTTCATTAAAACATGGATCGCAATCTACACGCTGCATTTTGGTCCGATCCTTGTTCTACCTCTTCATCAGAGGAGGAGATAGAAGAAAACCGTTACACTCTGCTCTGTATTTCCTCTGTATTTCCTCTCTACTCTGTATTCCCTCTGTATTTCCTCTCTACTCTGTATTTCCTCTCTACTCTGTATTTCCTCTCTACTCTGTATTTCCTCTGTATTTCCTCTCTACTCTGTATTTCCTCTCTACTCTGTATTGCCTCTACTCTGTATTTCCTCTGTATTTCCTCTCTACTCTGTATTTCCTCTCTACTCTCTATTTCTTCTCTACTCTTTATTTCCTCTGTATTTCCTCTCTGCTCTGTATTTCCTCTGTATTTCCTCTCTACTCTGTATTTCCTCTCTACTCTGTATTTCCTCTGTATTTCCTCTCTACTCTGTATTTCCTCTCTACTCTGTATTTCCTCTCTACTCTGTATTTCCTCTGTATTTCCTCTCTACTCTGTATTGCCTCTACTCTGTATTTCCTCTGTATTTCCTCTCTACTCTGTATTTCCTCTCTACTCTCTATTTCTTCTCTACTCTTTATTTCCTCTGTATTTCCTCTCTGCTCTGTATTTCCTCTGTATTTCCTCTCTACTCTGTATTTCCTCTCTACTCTGTATTTCCTCTGTATTTCCTCTCTACTCTGTATTTCCTCTCTACCCTGTATTTCCTCTGTATTTCCTCTGTATTTCCTCTGTATTTCCTCTCTACTCTGTATTTCCTCTCTACTCTGTATTTCCTCTGTATTTCCTCTCTACTCTGTATTTCCTCTCTACTCTGTATTTCCTCTCTACTCTGTATTTCCTCTGTATTTCCTGTCTTCTCTGTATTTCCTCTCTACTCTTTATTTCCTCTGTATTTCCTGTCTTCTCTGTATTTCCTCTCTACTCTGTATTTCCTCTATATTTCCTCTCTACTCTGTATTTCCTCTCTACTCTGTTTCCTCTGTATTTCCTGTCTTCTCTGTATTTCCTGTCTACTCTGTATTTCCTCTCTACTCTGTATTTCCTCTGTATTTCCTCTCTACTCTGTATTTCCTCTCTACTCTGTATTTCCTCTCTACTCTGTATTTCCTCTGTATTTCCTCTCTACTCTGTATTTCCTCTCTACTCTGTATTTCCTCTCTACTCTGTATTTCCTCTCTACTCTGTATTTCCTCTCTGCTCTGTATTTCCTCTGTATTTCCTCTCTACTCTGTATTTCCTCTCTACTCTGTATTTCCTCTGTATTTCCTGTCTTCTCTGTATTTCCTCTCTACTCTGTATTTCCTCTGTATTTCCTCTGTATTTCCTGTCTACTCTGTATTTCCTCTCTACTCTGTATTTCCTCTCTACTCTTTATTTCCTCTGTTTTTCCTGTCTTCTCTGTATTTCCTCTCTACTCTGTATTTCCTCTCTACTCTGTATTTCCTCTCTGCTCTGTATTTCCTCTCTGCTCTGTATTTCCTCTCTACTCTGTATTTCCTCTCTGCTCTGTATTTCCTCTCTACTCTGTATTTCCTCTCTGCTCTGTATTTCCTCTCTGCTCTGTATTTCCTCTCTGCTCTGTATTTCCTCTCTACTCTGTATTTCCTCCCTGCTCTGTATTTCCTCTCTGCTCTGTATTTCCTCTCTGCTCTGTATTTCCTCTCTACTCTGTATTTCCTCTCTGCTCTGTATTTCCTCTCTACTCTGTATTTCCTCTGTATTTCCTCTCTACTCTTTATTTCCTCTCTGCTCTGTATTTCCTCTGTATTTCCTCTCTACTCTGTATTTCCTCTCTACTCTGTATTTCCTTTCTGCTCTGTATTTCCTCTCTGCTCTGTGACTGAGATGCTGCTCCTGTTGTCATAGACACCAGCATCCTGTTTCTATTGATCCAGTCCCTCTAAACAAAAAGGCTATGTAATCCTGTTCAACATACAACAACAGTCAAAAGTTTGGGCACACCTACTCATTCAAGTTTTTTTTTCTTTTTTTCCCTACATTGTAGAATAATAGTGAACACATCAAACATATGCAATAACACATATGGAATCATGTAGTAACCAAAAAGTGTTAAACAAATCAAAATATATTTTATATTTAGCTAACCTTTGCCACCCTTTGCCTTGATGGCAGCTTTGCACACGCTTGGCATTCTCTCAACCAGCTTCATGAAGTAGTCACCTGGAATGCATTTCAATTAACAGGTGTGCCTTGTTAATTTGTGGAATTTCTTTCCTTATTTTCCTTTCCTTGAGTGAATCAGTTGTATTGTGACAAGGTAGGGGTGGTATACAGGAGACAGACCTATTTGGTTAAAGACAAAGTCCATATTGTGGCAAGAACAGCTCAAATAGGCAAAGAGAAATTACAGTTACTTTAAGACATGAAGGTAGTCAATCCGGAAAAATTCAAGAACTTTGAAAGTTTCTTCAAGTGCAGTCACAAAAACTATCAAGCACAATGATGAAACTGGTTTTCACGAGGACTGCCACAGGAATGGAAGACCCAGAGTTTCCTCTGCTGCAGAGGATAATTTCATTAGAGTTATCAGTCTCAGAAATTGCAGCCCAAATCAATCAAATGTATTTATTAAGCCCTTTTTATATCAGCCGATGTCACAAAGTGTTGTACAGAAACCCAGCCTAAGACTCCAAATAGCAAG
Organism: Oncorhynchus mykiss; assembly: GCF_057628025.1. Taxonomy (NCBI): domain Eukaryota; kingdom Metazoa; phylum Chordata; class Actinopteri; order Salmoniformes; family Salmonidae; genus Oncorhynchus; species Oncorhynchus mykiss. The sequence goes on from NC_143043.1 coordinate 57,554,342, forward strand.
CAATGCAGGTGTAGAAGCACGGTGGCTAGGAAAAACTCCCTAGAAAGGCCAGCACCTAGGAAGAATCTTGATGTAAGAAGGGCTTTATAAATAAATGTGATTGAGAGAGAGAAAGAGAGAGAATCAGAGGGAGCATACATAAATTCACACAGGACACTGGATAAGACAGGAGAAATACTCCAGATATAACAGACTGACCCTAGCCACCTGACACATAAACTACTGCAGCATAAATACTGGAGACTGAGAGAGGAGGGGTCAGGAGACAAAGATTTCCCCCATGGCACGAACCTGAAGGGGGCACCAACCCAGACAGGAAGATCACGTCAGAGACTCAACCCACTCAAGTGACGCACCCATCTCCACATGTATGGTTCCCACCGTGAAGCATGTAGAAGGAACTGTGATGGTGTGGGGGTGCTTTGCTGGTGACACTGTCTGTGATTTATTTAGAACTCAAGGCCCATTTAACCAGCATGACTACCACAGCATTTTGCAGCGATACACCATCCCATCTGGTTAGCGCTTAGTGGGACTATCATTTGTTTTTCAACAGGACAATGACCCAACACACCTCCAGGCTGTGTAAGGGCTATTTGACCAATAAGGAGAGTGATGGAGTGCTGCATCAGATGACCTGGCCTCCACAATCACCCGACCTCAACCCAATTGAGATGGTTTGGGATGAGTCGGACCGTAGAGTGATAGAAAAGCATCTAAGTGCTCAGCATATGTGGGAACTCCTTCCAGACTGTTGCAAATGCAGGTGAAATTGGTTAAGAGAATGCCAAGAGTGTACAAAGCTGTCATCAAGGCAAAGGGTGGTAACTTTGAAGAATCTGAAATATAAAATATATTTTGATTTGTTTAACAGTGTTTTTGGTAACTACATGATTCCATGTGTTATTTCATAGTTGTGATGTCTTCACTATTATTCTACAATGTAGAAAATAGTAAAAAAATAATGTTTTACTTTTGACTGGTACTGTATTATGCCAGTGAGGAATTATGGGCCTTTGGTTTCAACTGCTGTGTAATGTAATGTGTCCCACAGGGGGAGCTGCTGAGCCCATGTCGCTGCAGTGGGTCGGTTCGCTGTATCCACCAGCCCTGCCTCATCAAGTGGATCAGTCAGAGAGGATCCTGGGCCTGTGAGCTCTGCTACTACAAGTACCAGGTCATCAGCATCAGCACCAGGAACCCGCTACAGGTGAGCTACCACGCCAGCAATGAAATCTCTTTTAAAAACAAAATACACCCTATTGAACAGCGGGAATGTGACGAGACAGACACACAGGCACAGACACGCGCATACACACACAGGTACAGTACAGACACACGCATATATACACACACACACAGGTACAGACACACGCATACACACACACATTGATCCTGTAGATAAGGGGTAGTAGAGTGGTGGCCTGAAGGCACACACTGAATCAAATCAAATCAAATGTATTTATATAGCCCTTCTTACATCAGCTGATGTCACAAAGTGCTGTACAGAAACCCAGCCTAAAACCCCAAACAGCAAGCAATGCAGATGTAGAAGCACGGTGGCTTGGAAAAACTCCCTAGATGTGTTGTGAAATCTGTTGTGAATGTATTGTAATGTTTTTATAATTATATAAACTGCCTTGGCAGGAACTAATGGGATCCATAATAAACCCCAGGAAGAGTAGCTGCTACCTTGGCAGGAACTAATGGGATCCATAATAAACCCCAGGAAGAGTAGCTGCTACCTTGGCAGGAACTAATGGGGATCCATAATAAACCCCAGGAAGAGTAGCTGATGCCTTGATGGGAACTAATGGGGATCCATAATAAACCCCAGGAAGAGTAGCTGCTGCCTTGGCAGGAACTAATGGGGATCCATAATAAACCCCAGGAAGAGTAGCTGCTGCCTTGGCAGGAACTAATGGGGATCCATAATAAACCCCAGGAAGTGTAGCTGCTGCTTTGGCAGGAACTAATGGGGATCCATAATCAACCCCAGGAAGAGTAGCTGCTGCCTCGGCAGGAACTAATGGGGATCCATAATAAACCCCAGGAAGAGTAGCTGATGCCTTGGCAGGAACTAATGGGGATCCATAATAAACCCCAGGAAGAGTAGCTGCTGCCTTGGCAGGAACTAATGGGGATCCATAATAAACCCCAGGAAGAGTAGCTGCTGCCTTGGCAGGAACTAATGGGGATCCATAATAAACCCCAGGAAGAGTAGCTGCTGCCTTGGCAGGAACTAATGGGGATCCATAATAAACCCATTACAGCAGTAGATCTAATTTTCAAACAGACAATGGTGCATTTGTGTTTACAGTATCTCCGTCCCTCCCTCCCTCAGTGGCAGTCCATCTCCCTGGCGGTGATAGAGAAGGTTCAGATAGCTGCAGCGATTCTGGGGTCTATGTTCCTGGTGGCCAGTCTGTCCTGGCTGGTCTGGTCCTCCTTCAGCCCCTCGGCACGCTGGCAGAGACATGACCTGCTTTTCCAGATCTGCTACGGCATGTACGGATTCATGGACATCGTCTGCTTCGGTGAGGCTGAGCCCTATTCTAGTTTACAACCGTGGCTCACTGACAGTCAATGTAATGGATGGCAGTTGCTTGTTCTTCAGATTATCTCACTCTGAAATCCCCTTACTGTATGTGAGTGGAATGCTATAGACACTGAGAGAATGAATGGCAGAAATTATGAATTATCAATTTGATAGATCTGTATAGTTTTGCCTACAGGTCTAACGTGAGAATACTTTGTCATTATATATTGATTTAGCTCATCTGGGCTTCAATCCTTTACTCCAGAGGTAGGCAACTCAGTTCCTGGAAGTGCTTCAGGAACTATAGGATTTTGTCCCCACTAGGCATCACACCAGAACAGATAATTGATCAGATCAGTGAATGACTAAATTCAACACACCTGGTCTTCCAGGTCAGTTCAATCAAAAACATGAAGTGGCTCCAGTGCCTGTGATCCTCCAGGACCAGGGTTGTCTACGCCTGATGTAGGACCAAGGTTGTCTACCCCTGATGAAGATAGTGACTGTGGCCCTCCATGACCAGGGTTGTCTACGCCTGATGTAGGACCAAGGTTGTCTACCCCTGATGAAGATAGTGACTGTGGCCCTCCAGGACCAGGGTTGTCTAATCCCGATGTAGGACCAGGGTTGTCTAACCCTGATGTAGGACCAGGGTTGTCTAACCCTGATGTAGGACCAGGGTTGTCTAACCCTGATGTAGGACCAGGGTTGTCTAACCCTGATGTAGGACCAGGGTTGTCTAACCCTGATGTAGGACCAGGGTTGTCTACCCCTGATGTACTCTGTTGAGTCTTTAGTTTTAAACATACTGTAACATTCCTTTCTGCAGATAAACTCATCCTCTGCAGTGTTTTATATACACTGACTAGAGTCCTTGTTAGGGCTGGAGAGTGAGAGTCTGTCTGATAGATGACTGACCAGAGTCCTTGTTAGGGCTGGAGAGTGAGTCTGTCTGATAGATGACTGACGAGAGTCCTTGTTAGGGCTGGAGAGTGAGACTCTGTCTGATAGATGACTGACGAGAGTCCTTGTTAGGGCTGGAGAGTGAGAGTCTGTCTGATAGATGACTGGAACGTAAAACCCCAAACAGCAAACAATGCAGATGTAGAAGCACCTCTGCTGTTTCTACAGTAGATGGAAGCATAGTCTCCAACTCAGCACGTCTTTCAATCCTCAATTCCTCCTTTTTGATATGTAACTCTAGCAAGAAAACCACATCTTCTGACAATCTCTTTAAATGTTGACGAATCTTCTGCTTTTTTTGAGCCATCATGGAGTTGGTGTACATTCCATGTGATAAGTAGTATTTTGTTGGTCTTTACTTAGAATCAAAGTTAGCCTAGTTCGTTCCATCTATCATTGAATAACCCGATAAAACATTTTAGCAGACATACCATATGAAGGCGGTGGACGTGCCGTGGATATGGGAGAACCATAGTGTGAATACATAGTTATTGTATACATTACATAAATAAAACGTGTGAACGTGTAGGCTGAGCAGACATTTAACAGAGATCACACAAAAAAAACATTACGTTTCTCTCCTAATGTACCAAAAGCCTGTGGATTATGTCATTGTAAATACATTGGAGAAGTACTGCCACTTAAGTACTGTGGTCAGTCTGTAAAACCTTGTGAATTAAATTGAAGTATAGTGGCTGGTGGGCTCTACTTGGGAGAGTGGATCCACCGAAAGACCGAAGTGAGATGAGTGGAAACACCACACATACTTCAGAGAAGTGTCTGATCCCCTCCCAGCCACCCCTTCCGTCCCCCCCTCCCAGCCCCCTCACCCAGCTAGCCTGCCCTCCCAGCCCCCCCTCCCAGCCCGCCCTCCCAGCCCCCCCTCCCAGCCCCCTCACCCAGCCATCCCTCCCAGCCCCCTCACCCAGCCATCCCTCCTAGCCCCCTACCCAGCCACCCCTCCCAGCCACCCCTCCCAGCCACCCCTCCCAGCCACCCCTGCCAGCCACCCCTCCCAGCCACCCCTGCCAGCCACCCCTCCCAGCCACCCCTCCCAGCCACCCCTCCTAGCCACCCCTCCCAGCTACCCTCCCAGCCACCCCTCCCAGCCACCCCTCCCAGCCACCCCGTCCTCATCCCTCGGAGAGAGCCCATCTCCATTCTCACCAATAAACACAATTGGATCTTAGGTATAATGGCAAACAAGGAATACTAATTACTCAACATTCTCTACTAATCTGTCCAGAACTCTTATTCATTTTACAGCAGATTTACAAGCCAAGCCTGTCCCTACCTCCCATCCTTGCCCACCTTTGCACATCCAAGCCAAGACAAGCCTGTCCCTACCTCCCATACTCGCCCACCCTTGCCCACCCATGCCAAGACAAGCCTGTCCCTACCTCCCATCCTCATCACCCAAGCCAAGACAAGCCTGTCCCTACCTCCCATCCTTGCCCACCTTTGCCCACCCAAGCCAAGACAAGCCTGTCCCTACCTCCCATCCTCACCCACCCAAGCCAAGACAAGCCTGTCCCTACCTCCCATCCTTGCCCACCTTTGCCCACCCAAGCCAAGACAAGCCTGTCCTTAACTCCCATCCTCGCCCAACCAAGCCAAGACAAGCCTGTCCCTACCTCCCATACTTGCCAACCCTTGCACACCCAAGCCAATCCAATCTTGGCCTATCAGCTAAGCCGAGAGCCCATGTGCTATTTAAGAGTGTCTGGCCCACTGCTCCAGTTGTCTTGATAGATGTGGAGGGTTAACTCCTTTAGTTGTATTGAGAAATGTGGAGGGTCAACTCCTCTAGTTGTCTGGATAGATGTGGAGGGTCAACATCTTTAGTTGTCTTGATAGATGTGGAGGGTTAAACTCCTCTAGTTGTCTTGATAGATGTCGAGGGCCAACTCCTTTAGTTGTCTTGATAGATGTGGAGGGTCAACTCCTTTAGTTGTATTGAGAAATGTGGAGGGTCAACTCCTCTAGTTGTCTTGATAGATGTCGAGGGCCAACTCCTTTAGTTGTCTTGATTGATCTGGAGGGTCAACTCCTTTAGTTGTCTTGATAGATGTGGAGGGTCAACTCCTTTAATTGTCTTGATAGATGTGGAGGGTCAACATCTTTAGTTGTCTTGATAGATGTGGAGGGTCAACTCCTTTGTCTTGATAGATGTGGAGGGTCAACATCTTTAGTTGTCTTGATAGATGTGGAGGGTCAACTCCTTTAGTTGTCTTGATAGATGTGGAGGGTCTACACCTTTAGTTGTCTTGATTGATGTGAAGGGTCAACACCTTTAGTTGATTTCTAGACAAACAATCCTTTATCTGATTTCCCTGGTTTCGTTTTGCTCCACCTTTTATGTTTGCTTCCTGTCTAAGTTTGGTGTGGTTTTTCTTTTGTTTGCCTCTTCTTGAGCAAATGTTATGGGTGCTCATGTTGGGTGTCTTTCAGTTCCTGTTGTTGTTGCTAGTCAACTTTCAGGGGACACCCCCATGAGTATCTTTCAGAAACCCTCCTAAAACCCCACCTGTTTTGTTTTGGTTGTTGTCAGTGACTCTTTGTTAGTTGTAATTAGTAACATCCACTAATTAATACATACCATACGAAATGTAACATGTCATACTAAATTAACTGTCTGCAATTTATATACAGAATAATACAAAATGCTCTGAGACCACGTTGCGTCAATATTCTCAAGGACAATGTTCTCATGTTTCGTCTTATTCTGTTTTCTTGTTGGTCCCATTCATCTTCTAAAGTTTGCAAATTTGTTTCCTAAATGCTATTTTTTTTGTCTTGTTCATTCATGTGCACACCTTGTTTTGTGCATTTATGATACGATAGCCTCTACTGTCTTTTAGAGCTAATCAATTTCTTACAAACAGATTGTAGCAAGTTGTTGTGAGCGTTGAACGTATTAGCTGTGTTTTACCGGATAGGATTTAGTTGTTCATTACTCTCGTCTCCAAGTGGCTCTTTGTCTTTTCCTGTTAGGGAAGCCATGACTTGTTGGATTATTGCTCTGTTTTAGAAACTGATTGGGTCGCTGTTGGACAAAACAAATCACTCACACTCTCCCAGTTATGTGAGGATGTGTTGATTTATCAAGTTGAGTCTTGATTTCAACTCTGTCTGGTTTCTTCATACAACCACAGTTGTGTTGGTACACACAGAGCTACTCCCTCCCCATGCATCAACAACCAATCAGACAGAGGTACTCACTCCCCATACATCAACAACCAATCAGACAGAGCTACTCATTCCCCATGCATCAACAACCAATCAGACAGAGCTACTCACTCCCCATGCATCAACAACCAATCAGACAGAGCTACTCCCTCCCCATGCATCAACAACCAATCAGACATAGCTACTCACTCCCCACGCATCAACAACCAATCAGGCAGAGCTACTCACTCCCCATGCATCAACAACCAATCAGACAGAGCTACTCACTCCCCAATGCGCCAAAAACCAATCAGACAGAGCTACTCCCTCCCCATGCATCAACAACCAATCAGACATAGCTACTCACTCCCCACGCATCAACAACCAATCAGGCAGAGCTACTCACTCCCCATGCGTCAACAACCAATCAGACAGAGCTACTCACTCCCCACGCATCAACAACCAATCAGACAGAGCTACTCCCTCCCCAATGCGCCAACATTCTGAGGACGCACCAATAATCACTTCTAACACCTGAGATGAGATATTATCGGGAACCCCTCTGTACGAATGTTTCACCTGTGGAAATCCCAGAACACAGATGTTGGCATGTCTCACTCACTGTCACAAACAGTGTATAGTATCATATTTATAATGTCTTATGGGAAGGTTTATGGATCATATCAGAGCCATTTACTTCAAATGTGTCTAGATGTATCTATGCAGTAGGACTCTATGCAGTAAGACTCTATGCAGTAAGACTCTATGCAGTAAGACTCTATGCAGTAGGACTCTATGCAGTAGGACTCTATGCAGTAAGACTCTATGCAGTAAGACTCTATGCAGTAAGACTCTATGCAATAGGACTCTATGCAGTAAGACTCTATGCAGTAAGACTCTATGCAGTAAGACTCTATGCAGTAGGACTCTATGCAGTAGGACTCTATGCAGTAAGACTCTATGCAGTAAGACTATGCAGTAAGACTCTATGCAGTAAGATCCTGACTGTGCTTCTGATTGTTTAATGCAAGATCATCTGACTAATATTCATATCTCTTATCTTCCCGCTGCAGCTCTAATCATCCATGAAGGACCTTCAGTGTTCCGTATCTTTAACCGGTGGCAGGCTGTCAACCAGCAGTGGAAGGTTCTCAACTATGACAAGACCACTGACAGTGAGAGCCTGAAGACAGCAGCCACAGTGCGGACTCTCTCTCAGCCTCAGTCTAGCCAGAGAAACCAGGCTGGGACAGGATTAGGACCCTCCTCTGCCACCTCCCCTCTGGCTGCTGCCACCACAGCACCGGACTTAGCTACAGCATCACCAGCTACAGCGATTGGGCAGGTCACACAGGGTTCCACTGAGCAGGCCAGGGGGACAGCTGGACCAGACCAACACTGTGCTGCCTACAATATCCTCCACCTTCTCAGCCACCTGAGGCAGCCAGAGGCCCACGGCTACCCCAGCCACAGCACCCGGGAGCTGGTCATGAGAGTCACTACAGTCTGAGGCTCTGACTGAGGCCTTGTCAAGGAGAGATTTGACATTGAAATGGAAGGCCTTGGTCTAAAAGGACCAACAATGTTTAAAATGCACCGTTGATGACCTTAAAAACATGATCCCCCCTGTGGAAACATCAGTGGGGGGGTGTTTTCTGTCTATAGTAAAGCCCTTTTGTGTGGAAAAACTCATTCTGATTGGCTGAGCTCCCCGGTGGGTGGGCCTATGCCCTCCCTAACCCACCCATTGCTGAGCCCCTGCCCAGTCATGTGAAATCCATAGATTAGGGACTAAAACATTTATTTCAATTGACTGATTTCCTGATATGAAGTGTAACTCAGTAAACTCTTTGAAATTGTTGCATGTTAGCTTTCCTATTTTTGTTCAGTTTATTAGACTGGAGTGGATGAACACGTGTAGGTAGTCTACAAGACACTACAGGAGACTCTACAAGAGACTACAGGAGACTCTACAAGAGACTACAGGAGACTCTACAGGAGACTACAGGAGACTCTACAGGAGACTCTACAGGAGACTCAAGGAGACTCTACAGGAGACTACAGAAGACTCTACAGGAGACTCTACAGGAGACTCTACAGGAGACTACAGGAGACTCTACAGGAGACTACAGGAGACTCTACAGGATACTCTACAGGAGACTACAGGAGACTCTACAGGAGACTCTACAGGAGACTACAGGAGACTACAGGAGACTCTACAGGAGACTCTACAGGAGACTACAGGAGACTCTACAGGAGACTACAGGAGACTCTACAGGAGACTCTACAGGAGACTACAGGAGACTCCACAGGAGACTCCACATGAGACTCTACAGGAGACTACAGGAGACTCTACAGGAGACTCTACAGGAGACTACATGAGACTACAGGAGACTCCACAGGAGACTCCACATGAGACTCTACAGGATACTACAGGAGACTCTACAGGATACTCTACAGAAGACTCCACATGAGACTCTACAGGATACTACAGGAGACTCTACATGAGTCTCTACAGGAGACTTTTGAAGTATCTCCATCATATTAAAACGTTGTGACAGGTTGTGTTTATCACATAAATGCTAATACGTTTCATTTAAAAAGTTAAATGACACATATTTAGGCTATATTGAAGCGTTATTCAAATGATATTTTCACTGCAGTTTACAGTCTAGAGTATAATTGTACTCACTAGAAAACAATAATGCAATATGTATTGTATTGTGGTGCTGTAGGTGTTCGAATCGATGCGACCTGCACATTCATTCATTCAAAACCTATTTTTTAAGAGGCTAAAATCATGATTTGGTCAAACAGTAAAGTACATTATCCTCATATAGTGAAAGTGTCTGCCCGCCTGCCCCTGTACCTGTTTTGCTTCTGTGTCAAGTGAGTCACTCTCTTTCTCTCCTTTCCTGGGGGAGAAAAATGCTGGAGATAGTGATCTGAGTTTAAACTCAGTTGGTGAATCAGCCTATGACATTTAGAGCACATAAAGATGAAGCCAAATTCATCTCTGTTGAACAAAAAAAACATCTGAACATTCGGGAGCCCAAATGCAACAGTAAAATATAAAAATAACATAACAACCATCATGACAATCACTGGATTAGAATGCACATTTTCTACATTCAAATATTTTTCATCACAACATGAAAAGATGAAGCAACTTATTTCTCCAGTAACATCTCTGTAGTCGATTACACATGTTAATAAAGCACTTAATGACTTCATGAAATGAGTTATATTGCGTGATACCTCAAAAACAAATAACTTGGACAAAATAATAGGCTGGTGCCCCTAACAAAAACTTAATGGGGCAAATGTTAGTCTAGAGTTACAAGGTGAATGTCCTCCTTGTTAGTCTGGAGTTAGAAGGTGAATGTCCTCAATGTTAGTCTAGAGTTACAAGGTGAATGTCCTCCTTGTTAGTCTGGAGTTACAAGGTGAATGTCCTCCTTGTTAGTCTGGAGTTACAAGGTGAATGTCCTCTTAGTCTGGAGTTACAAGGTGAATGTCCTTCATGTTAGTCTGGAATTACAAGGTGAATGTCCTCCATGTTAGTCTGAAACTACAAGGGGAATGTCCTCCATGTTAGTCTGGAGCTACAAGGGGAATGTCCTCCATGTTAGTCTGAAACTACAAGGGGAATGTCCTCCATGTTAGTCTGGAGCTACAAGGGGAATGTCCTCCATGTTAGTCTGGAGTTACAAGGGGAATGTCCTCCATGTTAGTCTGGAGCTACAAGGTGAATGTCCTCCATGTTAGTCTGGAGTTACAAGGGGAATGTCCTCCATGTTAGTCTGGAGTTACAAGGTGAATGTCCTCCATGTTAGTCTGGAGTTACAAGGTGAATGTCCTCCATGTTAGTCTGGAGTTACAAGGGGAATGTCCTTTTAGTCTCGAGCTACAAGGGGAATGTCCTCCATGTTAGTCTGGAGTTACAAGGTGAATGTCCTCCATGTTAGTCTGGAGTTACAAGGTGAATGTCCTTCATCTTAGTCTGGAGTTACAAGGGGAATGTCCTCTTAGTCTGGAGTTACAAGGTGAATGTCCTCCATGTTAGTCTGGAGTTACAAGGGGAATGTCCTCCATGTTAGTCTGGAGTTACAAGGGGAATGTCCTCCATGTTAGTCTATAGCTACAAGGTGAATGTCCTCCATGTTAGTCTGGAGTTACAAGGTGAATGTCCTTCATGTTAGTCTGGAGTTACAAGGTGAATGTCCTCTTAGTCTGTAGTTACAAGGTGAATGTCCTCCATGTTAGTCTGGAGCTACAAGGTGAATGTCCTCTTAGTCTGGAGTTACAAGGTGAATGTCCTCCATGTTAGTCTGGAGTTACAAGGTGAATGTCCTTCATGTTAGTCTGGAGTTACAAGGTGAATGTCCTTCATGTTAGTCTGGAGTTACAAGGTGAATGTCCTTCATGTTAGTCTGGAGTTACAAGGGGAATGTCCTCCATGTTAGTCTATAGCTACAAGGGGAATGTCCTCCATGTTAGTCTGGAGTTACAAGGGGAATGTCCTCCATGTTAGTCTGGAGTTACAAGGGGAATGTCCTCTTAGTCTGGAGCTACAAGGTGAATGTCCTCTTAGTCTGGAGCTACAAGGTGAATGTCCTCCGTGTTAGTCTGGAGTTACAAGGGGAATGTCCTCCATGTTAGTCTGGAGCTACAAGGTGAATGTCCTCCATGTTAGTCTGGAGCTACAAGGGGAATGTCCTCCATGTTAGTCTGGAGTTACAAGGTGAATGTCCTCCATGTTAGTCTGGAGCTACAAGGTGAATGTCCTCCATGTTAGTCTGGAGTTACAAGGTGAATGTCCTCCATGTTAGTCTGGAGTTACAAGGTGAATGTCCTCTTAGTCTGGAGTTACAAGGTGAATGTCCTCCATGTTAGTCTGGAGTTACAAGGGGAATGTCCTCCATGTTAGTCTGGAGTTACAAGGGGAATGTCCTCCATGTTAGTCTGGAGTTACAAGGGGAATGTCCTCCGTGTTAGTCTGGAGTTACAAGGGGAATGACCCTAATAAAGTTTATAAATGTTTGTGAAGGTTTGGTGTGGTCTGGCTATCAGCCGACTAAACTATGGTGTGAAGGCAGTATCTAAAAATATCATGTATATCTTTATAAAAAATATATTATTGTAGAAAATGAACAAATTTGCCTCCTTCTGTAATTCATGTTGGTGTCGTAGCCACAGGCATATCTCTCTCTCTCTGGGGCCAGACCTTAGCTCCTCATCCTATAGATCTCTCTCTCTCTCTCTCTCTCTCTCTCTCTCTTTCTCTCTCTCTCTCTCTCTCTCTCTCTCTCACCTCTCTCTCTCTCTCTCTCTCTCTCTCTCTCTCTCTCTGTCTCTGTCTCTCTTCTCACTCCTCTCTCTCTCTCTCTCTCTCTCCCCCCCCTCTCTCTCTCTCTCTCTGTCTCTGTCTCTCTTCTCACTCCTCTCTCTCTCTCTCTGGGTCTAAGCTTCTCTTCCTTTCTATTTATTTTTTAAATATGAATATCACACAGTGGACATCTAAGTCTACAGGCCTATACATACAATGCCCTTATGCCCTCTGACAGCTGAACCGTGAGCTGGACAATTATTGTTTAATGGAAGTAGAAACCAATAAAACAATAGGCTATAAAGTTTTGAATATGTTCTGATGGCCTAATGGGTTATGCACCCAATGCATATAGATGACCGGTAAATTCATCAAAAGTCCAATGAATTAAAATCTTCCCGGGGCACTTGTCCGGCGCCACATTTTTTAAACGGAAACCCTGCTATTTAGGATAATTGTATTGTCATAAAATAAAAGTCATACTTTTATATAACAATATTAAACAACTCACCTAGAAGTGTTTCCTTCAGTCTGATTACTATAATCTAATGAGTTGCAATGTCCCAGAAATGGGGCGGCAGATAGCCTAGTGGTTAGAGCGTTGGACTAGCAACCAAAGGGTTTTAAGATCGAATCCATGAGCTGACAAGGTAAAAATCTGTTGCTCTGCTCCTGAACAAGGCTGTTAACCCACTGATCCTAGGCCGTCATTGTAAATGTTCTTGTTCCTAGTTAAATAAAGGTCAAATAAAAAAATGGTTCACCTGTCTTGGAGTACCTGATGGTCAAGTGCCAACCTGTCTACCTCCTGAGGGAATTTCAGCTGTTATTGTGACTGTTGTATACATTCCACAAGAAAAATAACAAGATGGCACTTATCAAACTGTATGAGGTTTGAAGAAGCTGGAAAACGTGTTGTTGGTATTCCTCGTCATTAAGACACGTGATGCCAATCTTCCATCAACACTTGTCCTTCGCGGCTAGAGGTGATAAACTCATAGACCACTATTACTAGGGGTGATAAACTCATAGACCACTATTACTAGGGGTGATAAACTCATAGACCACTGTTACTCTACCCACAACCACTATGGGGCGATAAACTCATAGACCACTGTTACTAAGGGTGATAAACTCATAGACCACTGTTACTAGGGGTGATAAACTCATAGACCACTGTTACTATGGGGCGATAAACTCATAGACCACAGTTACTAGGGGTGATAAACTCATAGACCACTGTTACTAGGGGTGATAAACTCATAGACCACTGTTACTAGGAGTGATAAACTCATAGACAACTGTTACTAGGGGTGATAAACTCATAGACCACTGTTACTAGGGGGTGATAAACTCATAGACCACTGTTACTAGGGGTGATAAACTCATAGACCACTGTTACTATGGGGCGATAAACTCATAGATCACTGTTACTAGGGGTGATAAACTCATAGACCACTGTTACTATGGGGCGATAAACTCATAGATCACTGTTACTAGGAGGTGATAAACTCATAGACCACTGTTACTAGGGGTGATAAACTCATAGACCACTGTTACTAGGGGTGATAAACTCATAGACCACTGTTACTATGGGGCGATAAACTCATAGACCACTGTTACTAGGGGGCGATAAACTCATAGACCACTGTTACTCTACCCACAACCACTAGGGGCGATAAACTCATAGACCACTGTTACTCTACCCACAACCACTAGGGTGCGATAAACTCATTTGGCAAATCAGATCATGACTCCGTACTCCTGCATAACCTCAAACAGGAATTACCCTTGACTCGCTCTGTTGAGGAATGGTAATCAGAATGATAGATTATGCTACAGCACTGCTTTGCTAGCGCTGATTGGAATATAATCCGAGACTCCCCCAACAACATCGACGTGCTAACCACTTCCATCACAAGCTTCATTAGGAAATACAACAGCGATGTTTTCCCCACAGTAATAGTTTGCTGCTTCCCCAATCAAAAGCCCTGGATTAACACAGAGGTTGGAGTTTACCTAAAGGAGGACAGGACTACTGCAACAAAGGTATATTGCAGACAACCCTGAGGCTACGGCTAAGGACAGGAACAAGTGCAACAAGTCCTGCCATGACCTCCGCAGAGTCTTTAAACAGGCAAAAGGACAATATAGGAATAAGGTGGACTCATATTACATAGGCCCTCTGCATGTGTCAGGGGCTACAGTCCATTACGGATTACAAAGGAAGACCCAGGTGTGATCCGCCCAATGATGCCTATCTACCAGATTAACTCAATGCATTTTATGCACGCTTCGACAATAACTAAACTGTACTGTGGGTGAGGGCCCCCAGCGACCCAGAGGACTGGGTGATCTCGCTCTCCGAGGTCGAAGTAAGTAAGGTCTTCATCCACATGAACACTTGCAAGGCTGAGGGGCCAGACAGTGTTCCAGGGCGCGTCCTCAGGGCATATGCAAAACAGCTGGCAGGCACATTCAATCCCCACATGTCTTAAACTGACCACCATCATTCCTGTTCCTAAGAACTCTAAGGTGTCATTTCACAATGACCACCAACCACCCTGTCGCATTCACATCTGTAATCAGCCGAAGACAATGGCCTCCCGCAAAGCAGTCTACACTCCCAACAAGAGGCCCGGAGCGGATACAAACAACTAATAGTTTTGCTGTCCTGGAGCCTGATCTTCCTGCACCTTCGTCACTGGGGGTGCTTGTGTCTGGAGCCTGATCTTCCTGCACTTTCATCACTGGGGGTGCTTGTGTCTGGAGCATGATCTTCCTGCACCTTCGTCACTGGGGGTGCTTGTGTCTGGAGCCTGATCTTCCTGCACCTTCATCACTGGGGGTGCCTGTGTCTGGAGCCTGATCTTCCTGCACCTTCGTCACTGGGGGTGCTTGTGTCTGGAGCCTGATCTTCCTGCACTTTCATCACTGGGGGTGCTTGTGTCTGGAGCATGATCTTCCTGCACCTTCGTCACTGGGGGTGCTTGTGTCTGGAGCCTGATCTTCCTGCACCTTCGTCACTGGGGGTGCCTGTGTCTGGAGCCTGATCTTCCTGCACCTTCGTCACTGGGGGTGCCTGTGTCTGGAGCCTGATCTTCCTGCACCTTCGTCACTGGGGGTGCCTGTGTCTGGAGCCTGATCTTCCTGCACCTTCATCACTGGGGGTGCCTGTGTCTGGAGCCTGATCTTCCTGCACCTTCGTCGTCTGTGGCCGTAGTGACTATTACTACGAATTCAAAGTCGACGTCTCCAACCTTCCGTCCCTGCTCTGGATCCTGCAACTCCTGTGGGTGGAATACGCCCGCAACACCCTCCCCTGCTCAGCCACTGGTCTCTCGCCTTTCCAGTGTTCGATGGTTTATCAGCCCCCGTTCTTCACTGACGAAGAGGTCAGCATAACCTTGGCCCAGATGTTTGTCCGCCGCTGTCGCCGTACCTGGTCTGCTCTTCTCAACACCACCTCCAGGTATCAATGACAGGTGGACTACCACCGGACCCCGGCTCCCCGTTATCGTCTTGGGCAGAGGGTATGGCTGTCCACTCGGGATCTGCCCCTCCTGGTGGAGTCTTGCAAACTTTCCCCCCGTTTTATCGGCGCTTTCCCCATCTCTGAGGTCCTCAGCCCTTCTGCTGTGTGTCTTCTGCTGCGCACCCTCCGTATACATCCCGCTATTCATGTAGTATCAAGGATTAAACCTCTGTCTACTCTTTCCAACGCCGTTACCCCAGTCAACCAGGTATGTGCCCAGGTAGGGGGGGTACTGTCACACTCTGATCTCTTTCACCTGTCTTGTGCTTGTCTTCACCTCCTCCAGGTGTCACCCATTTTCCCCCATTATATCCTGTGTATTTATACCTGTGTTTTCTGTCTGTCTGTTGCCAGTTCGACTTGTCTCGTCAAACCTACCAGTGTGTTTTTCCGAACTCCTGTTATCTTTAGTCCCTTTTTTTTAGTTCTTTCGGTTTTGACCATTCTGCCTGCCCTGACCCGGAGGCTGCCTACCGTTCTGTACTTTATGGACTCTGCCTGCCCTGACCCGGAGGCTGCCTGCCATTCTGTACTTTATGGACTCTGCCCTGGATTACCGACCGCTGCCTGCCCTGACCCTGAGGCTGCCTGCCGTTCTGTACCTTATGGACTCTGCCTGCCCTGACCCGGAGGCTGCCTGCCGTTCTGTACCTTATGGACTCTGCCTGCCCTGACCGGGAGGCAGCCTGCCGTTCTGTACCCTACGAACTCTGCCCTAGATTACCGACCTCTGCCTGCCCTGACCCTGAGCCTGCCTGCCATTCTGTACCCTACGAACTCTGCCCAAGATTACCGACCTCTGCCTGCCCTGACCCTGAGCCTGCCTGCCGTTCTGTACCTTACGAACTCTGCCCTAGATTACCGACCTCTGCCTGCCCTGACCCTGAGCCTGCCTGCCGTTCTGTACTTTATGAACTCTGCCCTAGATTACCGACCTCTGCCTGCCCTGACCCTGAGCCTGCCTGCCATTCTGTACCCTACGAACTCTGCCCAAGATTACCGACCTCTGCCTGCCCTGACCCTGACTGCCGTTCTGTACCTTACGAACTCTGCCCTAGATTACCGACCTCTGCCTGCCCTGACCCGGAGGCTGCCTGCCGTTCTGTGCCTTACGAACTCTGCCCTAGATTACCGACCTTTGCCTGCCCTGACCCTGAGCCTGCCTGCCGTTCTGTACTTTACGGACTCTGCCCTGGATTTCCGACCTCTGCCTTGACCTGTCGTTTGCCTGCCCCCTGTTTTGTAAATACACTTCTGTGATTCGAACTGTGTGCATCTGGGTCTTATCCTGAGTTCTGATAGATTTAGACCTGGGACACCAGGTGAGTGATATTAATGATCAGGTAGAACAGAAAACCAGCAGACCTCGTAGGGTCAGATTTGAATACTCCTGATGTAGAGGATAGGTGTTGACTATACAGTACAATCTACAGAGCCAACATTGACACAATCAATTTACTAAACAGTCTCCATATATATTATTAGTATTTTTGAGGTCATCTGAGGTCATCTGATGCCGCACTACATCGCTCTCCTTCTTTGTCAAATAGCCCTTTCACAGCCTGGAGGTGGGTTTTGGGTCATTGTCCTGTTGAAAAAACAAATGATAGTCCCACTAAGTGCAAACCAGATAGGATGGCGTATCGCTGCAGAACACTGAGGTAGCCATGCTGGTTAAGTGCGCCTTGAATTCTAAATAAATCACTGACAGTGTCACCATGCTTCATGGTGGGAACCACACATTCGGAGATCATCGGCTCACCTGCTCTGTGTCTCACGAAGACACGGCGGCTGGAACCAAAAATCTCACATTTGGACTCATCAGACCAAAGGGCAGATTTCCACCTGTCTAACGTCCATTGCTCAGGTTTCTTGGCCCAAGCAAGACTCTTCTTCTTATTGGTGTCCTTTAGTAGTGGTTTCTTTGCAGCAATTCGACCATGAAGGCCTGATTCACGCAGTCTCCTCAACAGTTGATGTTGACATGTCTGTTACTTTAACTCTATAAAGCAATTTATTTGAGCTGTAATCTTATTCTCTGCAGCAGAGGTCACTCTGGGTCTTCCTTTCCTGTGGCGGTCCTCATGAGAGACAGGTAACTCTAATGATCTTATCCTCTGCAGAGGTAACTCTGGGTCTTCCTTTCCTGTGGCGGTCCTCATGAGAGACAGGTAACTCTAATGATCTTATCCTCTGCAGCAGAGGTAACTCTGGGTCTTCCTTTCCTGTGGCGGTCCTCATGAGAGACAGGTAACTCTAATGAACTTATTCTCTGCAGCAGAGGTAACTCTGGGTCTTCCTTTCCTGTGGCGGTCCTCATGAGAGCCAGTTAACTCTAATGAACTTATTCTCTGCAGCAGAGGTAACTCTGGGTCTTCCTTTCCTGTGGCGGACCTCATGAGAGACAGTTTCATCATAGCGCTTGAGGGTTTTTTCACTGGTCACCATAACATAGCACACGCTCCAGCGGGTATATTTCACTGGTCATCCCCAAAGCCAACACCTCCTGGGAATCATACTTAGGTAGCCCTTTCCCTGTTGTGATTGTGGGTAGTTGTCTTTGTTAGGGTGCACTTCAAGAACCTTCAAAGTTCTTGAAATTTTCCAGATTGACTGACCTTCATGTCTTAAAGTAATGATGGACTGTCGTTTCTCTTTGCTTATTTGAGCTGTTTGTGCCATAATATGGACTTGGTCTTTTACCAAATAGAGCTATATTTTGTATACCACCTTGTCACAACACAACTGATTGGTTCAAATGTATTAAGAAGGAAAAAAATTCCACAAATTAACTTTTAACAAGGCACACCTGTAAATTTAAATACATTCCAGGTGATTACCTCATCTAGCTGGTTGAGAGAATGCCAAGAGTGAGCAAAGATGTCATCAAGGCAAAGGGTGGCTACTTTGAAGAATCTCAAGCGTAAAATATATTTAGATTTGTTTTCCATTTTTCGGTTACAACATGATTCCATGTGTGTTATTTCATAGTTTTGACGTCTTCACTATTATTCTACCACATAAAAAATGTAGAAATAAAGAAAAACCCTTGAATGAGTAGGTGTGTCTAAACTTTGGACTGGTACTGTACATCAAAAAAAATAATTCTAAAAGTAGTTCACTGGGCCTTTACTAGTCCTGTATTAACAGAACTTTACTAGTCCTGTATTAGTGGACTGATATAGGCGTCTATAGCAGTCCGTTTTTAAGCACCTACCCCAGATTACTTCATGCGGCTATGGTAGTAGGAACAGTAAGGACAGATACCACACTCTTCAAGACACTCTGACCTCCTAAACGGCACCCTATGGGCCCTGGTCAAAAGTAATGCACTACAAAGGGGTGCCATTTGGGACAGGAGTGGAGTCTCTCTCACTGCTACCATGTAAGGTTAAAACCAGACATTTGGGACAGGAGTGGAGTCTCTCCCATTGCCTCCACCTAAGGGTAAAACCAGACATTTGGGACAGGAGTGGAGTCTCTCTCACTGCCTCCCCCTAAGGGTAAAACCAGAGAGCTGTGAGGCTGAACTTCCACAGAATCCTGCTAAGTTTATACCAACCAACCAACCCGGTTCACCAACTACTTCTCAGACAGAGTTCAGTGTGTCAAATCGGAGAGCCTGTTGTCCGGACCTCTGTCAGTCTCTATGGGTGCCACAGGGTTAAATTCTCAGGCCGACTCTTTTCTCTGTATATGTCAATGATGTGGCTCTTGCTGCTGGTGAGTCTCTGATCCACCTCTACGCAGACGACACCATTCTGTATACTTCTGGCCATTCTTTGGACACTGTGCTAACAAACCTCCAAACAAGTTTAAATGCCATACAACACTCCTTCCGGGGCCTCCAACTGCTCTTAAATGCTAGTAAAACTAAGGGCATGCTCTTCAACCGATTGCTGCCCGCACCCTCCCGCCCGACTAGCAACACTACTCTGGACGGTTCTGACTTAGAATATGTGGACAACTGCTAGGTGTCTGGTTAGACCTATTTCGCAACAAAGCCTTCTTCACTCATGCTGCCAAACATACCCTCGTCAAACTGACTATCCTACCGATCCTTGATTCTGCGATGTCATTTACAAAATAGCCTCCAACCCTCTACTCAGCAAACTGGATGCAGTCTATCACAGTGCCATCCGTTTTTGTCACCAAAGCCCCATATTCTACCCACCATTGCGACCTGTATGCTCTCGTCAGCTGGCCCTCGCTACAGATTCGTTGCCAAACCCACTGGCTCCAGGTCATCTATAAGTCTTTGCTAGGTAAAGCTCCACCTTATCTCAGCTCACTAGTCACCATAACACCCACCCATAGCACACGCTCCAGCGGGTATATTTCACTGGTCATCCCCAAAGCCAACAACTCCTGGGAATCATACTTAGGTAGCCCTTTCCCTGTTGTGATTGTGGGTAGTTGTCTTTGTTAGGGGCACTATAGCCCTTTCCCTGTTGTGATTGTGGGTAGTTGTCTTTGTTAGGGGCACTATAGCCCTTTCCCTGTTGTGATTGTGGGTAGTTGTCTTTGTTAGGGTGCACTTCAAGAACCTTCAAAGTTCTTGAAATTTTCCAGATTGACTGACCTTCATGTCTTAAAGTAATGATGGACTGTCGTTTCTCTTTGCTTATTTGAGCTGTTTGTGCCATAATATGGACTTGGTCTTTTACCAAATAGAGCTATATTTTGTATACCACCTTGTCACAACACAACTGATTGGTTCAAATGTATTAAGAAGGAAAGAAATTCCACAAATTAACTTTTAACAAGGCACACCTGTAAATTTAAATACATTCCAGGTGATTACCTCATCTAGCTGGTTGAGAGAATGCCAAGAGTGAGCAAAGATGTCATCAAGGCAAAGGGTGGCTACTTTGAAGAATCTCAAGCGTAAAATATATTTAGATTTGTTTTCCATTTTTCGGTTACAACATGATTCCATGTGTGTTATTTCATAGTTTTGACGTCTTCACTATTATTCTACCACATAAAAAATGTAGAAATAAAGAAAAACCCTTGAATGAGTAGGTGTGTCTAAACTTTGGACTGGTACTGTACATCAAAACATTTTTTTCTAAAAGTAGTTCACTGGGCCTTTACTAGTCCTGTATTAACAGAACTTTACTAGTCCTGTATTAGTGGACTGATATAGGCGTCTATAGCAGTCCGTTTTTAAGCACCTACCCCAGATTACTTCATGCGGCTATGGTAGTAGGAACAGTAAGGACAGATACCACACTCTTCAAGACACTCTGACCTCCTAAACGGCACCCTATGGGCCCTGGTCAAAAGTAATGCACTACAAAGGGGTGCCATTTGGGACAGGAGTGGAGTCTCTCTCACTGCTACCATGTAAGGTTAAAACCAGACATTTGGGACAGGAGTGGAGTCTCTCTCATTGCCTCCACCTAAGGGTAAAACCAGACATTTGGGACAGGAGTGGAGTCTCTCTCACTGCCTCCCCCTAAGGGTAAAACCAGAGAGCTGTGAGGCTGAACTTCCACAGAATCCTGCTAAGTTTATACCAACCAACCAACCCGGTTCACCAACTACTTCTCAGACAGAGTTCAGTGTGTCAAATCGGAGAGCCTGTTGTCCGGACCTCTGTCAGTCTCTATGGGTGCCACAGGGTTAAATTCTCAGGCCGACTCTTTTCTCTGTATATGTCAATGATGTGGCTCTTGCTGCTGGTGAGTCTCTGATCCACCTCTACGCAGACGACACCATTCTGTATACTTCTGGCCATTCTTTGGACACTGTGCTAACAAACCTCCAAACAAGTTTAAATGCCATACAACACTCCTTCCGGGGCCTCCAACTGCTCTTAAATGCTAGTAAAACTAAGGGCATGCTCTTCAACCGATTGCTGCCCGCACCCTCCCGCCCGACTAGCAACACTACTCTGGACGGTTCTGACTTAGAATATGTGGACAACTGCTAGGTGTCTGGTTAGACCTATTTCGCAACAAAGCCTTCTTCACTCATGCTGCCAAACATACCCTCGTCAAACTGACTATCCTACCGATCCTTGATTCTGCGATGTCATTTACAAAATAGCCTCCAACCCTCTACTCAGCAAACTGGATGCAGTCTATCACAGTGCCATCCGTTTTTGTCACCAAAGCCCCATATTCTACCCACCATTGCGACCTGTATGCTCTCGTCAGCTGGCCCTCGCTACAGATTCGTTGCCAAACCCACTGGCTCCAGGTCATCTATAAGTCTTTGCTAGGTAAAGCTCCACCTTATCTCAGCTCACTAGTCACCATAACACCCACCCATAGCACACGCTCCAGCGGGTATATTTCACTGGTCATCCCCAAAGCCAACAACTCCTGGGAATCATACTTAGGTAGCCCTTTCCCTGTTGTGATTGTGGGTAGTTGTCTTTGTTAGGGGCACTATAGCCCTTTCCCTGTTGTGATTGTGGGTAGTTGTCTTTGTTAGGGGCACTATAGCCCTTTCCCTGTTGTGATTGTGGGTAGTTGTCTTTGTTAGGGTGCACTTCAAGAACCTTCAAAGTTCTTGAAATTTTCCAGATTGACTGACCTTCATGTCTTAAAGTAATGATGGACTGTCGTTTCTCTTTGCTTATTTGAGCTGTTTGTGCCATAATATGGACTTGGTCTTTTACCAAATAGAGCTATATTTTGTATACCACCTTGTCACAACACAACTGATTGGTTCAAATGTATTAAGAAGGAAAGAAATTCCACAAATTAACTTTTAACAAGGCACACCTGTAAATTTAAATACATTCCAGGTGATTACCTCATCTAGCTGGTTGAGAGAATGCCAAGAGTGAGCAAAGATGTCATCAAGGCAAAGGGTGGCTACTTTGAAGAATCTCAAGCGTAAAATATATTTAGATTTGTTTTCCATTTTTCGGTTACAACATGATTCCATGTGTGTTATTTCATAGTTTTGACGTCTTCACTATTATTCTACCACATAAAAAATGTAGAAATAAAGAAAAACCCTTGAATGAGTAGGTGTGTCTAAACTTTGGACTGGTACTGTACATCAAAACATTTTTTTCTAAAAGTAGTTCACTGGGCCTTTACTAGTCCTGTATTAACAGAACTTTACTAGTCCTGTATTAGTGGACTGATATAGGCGTCTATAGCAGTCCGTTTTTAAGCACCTACCCCAGATTACTTCATGCGGCTATGGTAGTAGGAACAGTAAGGACAGATACCACACTCTTCAAGACACTCTGACCTCCTAAACGGCACCCTATGGGCCCTGGTCAAAAGTAATGCACTACAAAGGGGTGCCATTTAGGACAGGAGTGGAGTCTCTCTCACTGCTACCATGTAAGGTTAAAACCAGACATTTGGGACAGGAGTGGAGTCTCTCTCATTGCCTCCACCTAAGGGTAAAACCAGACATTTGGGACAGGAGTGGAGTCTCTCTCACTGCCTCCCCCTAAGGGTAAAACCAGAGAGCTGTGAGGCTGAACTTCCACAGAATCCTGCTAAGTTTATACCAACCAACCAACCCGGTTCACCAACTACTTCTCAGACAGAGTTCAGTGTGTCAAATCGGAGAGCCTGTTGTCCGGACCTCTGTCAGTCTCTATGGGTGCCACAGGGTTAAATTCTCAGGCCGACTCTTTTCTCTGTATATGTCAATGATGTGGCTCTTGCTGCTGGTGAGTCTCTGATCCACCTCTACGCAGACGACACCATTCTGTATACTTCTGGCCATTCTTTGGACACTGTGCTAACAAACCTCCAAACAAGTTTAAATGCCATACAACACTCCTTCCGGGGCCTCCAACTGCTCTTAAATGCTAGTAAAACTAAGGGCATGCTCTTCAACCGATTGCTGCCCGCACCCTCCCGCCCGACTAGCAACACTACTCTGGACGGTTCTGACTTAGAATATGTGGACAACTGCTAGGTGTCTGGTTAGACCTATTTCGCAACAAAGCCTTCTTCACTCATGCTGCCAAACATACCCTCGTCAAACTGACTATCCTACCGATCCTTGATTCTGCGATGTCATTTACAAAATAGCCTCCAACCCTCTACTCAGCAAACTGGATGCAGTCTATCACAGTGCCATCCGTTTTTGTCACCAAAGCCCCATATTCTACCCACCATTGCGACCTGTATGCTCTCGTCAGCTGGCCCTCGCTACAGATTCGTTGCCAAACCCACTGGCTCCAGGTCATCTATAAGTCTTTGCTAGGTAAAGCTCCACCTTATCTCAGCTCACTAGTCACCATAACACCCACCCATAGCACACGCTCCAGCGGGTATATTTCACTGGTCATCCCCAAAGCCAACAACTCCTGGGAATCATACTTAGGTAGCCCTTTCCCTGTTGTGATTGTGGGTAGTTGTCTTTGTTAGGGGCACTATAGCCCTTTCCCTGTTGTGATTGTGGGTAGTTGTCTTTGTTAGGGGCACTATAGCCCTTTCCCTGTTGTGATTGTGGGTAGTTGTCTTTGTTAGGGTGCACTTCAAGAACCTTCAAAGTTCTTGAAATTTTCCAGATTGACTGACCTTCATGTCTTAAAGTAATGATGGACTGTCGTTTCTCTTTGCTTATTTGAGCTGTTTGTGCCATAATATGGACTTGGTCTTTTACCAAATAGAGCTATATTTTGTATACCACCTTGTCACAACACAACTGATTGGTTCAAATGTATTAAGAAGGAAAAAAATTCCACAAATTAACTTTTAACAAGGCACACCTGTAAATTTAAATACATTCCAGGTGATTACCTCATCTAGCTGGTTGAGAGAATGCCAAGAGTGAGCAAAGATGTCATCAAGGCAAAGGGTGGCTACTTTGAAGAATCTCAAGCGTAAAATATATTTAGATTTGTTTTCCATTTTTCGGTTACAACATGATTCCATGTGTGTTATTTCATAGTTTTGACGTCTTCACTATTATTCTACCACATAAAAAATGTAGAAATAAAGAAAAACCCTTGAATGAGTAGGTGTGTCTAAACTTTGGACTGGTACTGTACATCAAAACATTTTTTTCTAAAAGTAGTTCACTGGGCCTTTACTAGTCCTGTATTAACAGAACTTTACTAGTCCTGTATTAGTGGACTGATATAGGCGTCTATAGCAGTCCGTTTTTAAGCACCTACCCCAGATTACTTCATGCGGCTATGGTAGTAGGAACAGTAAGGACAGATACCACACTCTTCAAGACACTGACCTCCTAAACGGCACCCTATGGGCCCTGGTCAAAAGTAATGCACTACAAAGGGGTGCCATTTGGGACAGGAGTGGAGTCTCTCTCACTGCTACCATGTAAGGTTAAAACCAGACATTTGGGACAGGAGTGGAGTGTCTCTCATTGCCTCCACCTAAGGGTAAAACCAGACATTTGGGACAGGAGTGGAGTCTCTCTCACTGCCTCCCCCTAAGGGTAAAACCAGAGAGCTGTGAGGCTGAACTTCCACAGAATCCTGCTAAGTTTATACCAACCAACCAACCCGGTTCACCAACTACTTCTCAGACAGAGTTCAGTGTGTCAAATCGGAGAGCCTGTTGTCCGGACCTCTGTCAGTCTCTATGGGTGCCACAGGGTTAAATTCTCAGGCCGACTCTTTTCTCTGTATATGTCAATGATGTGGCTCTTGCTGCTGGTGAGTCTCTGATCCACCTCTACGCAGACGACACCATTCTGTATACTTCTGGCCATTCTTTGGACACTGTGCTAACAAACCTCCAAACAAGTTTAAATGCCATACAACACTCCTTCCGGGGCCTCCAACTGCTCTTAAATGCTAGTAAAACTAAGGGCATGCTCTTCAACCGATTGCTGCCCGCACCCTCCCGCCCGACTAGCAACACTACTCTGGACGGTTCTGACTTAGAATATGTGGACAACTGCTAGGTGTCTGGTTAGACCTATTTCGCAACAAAGCCTTCTTCACTCATGCTGCCAAACATACCCTCGTCAAACTGACTATCCTACCGATCCTTGATTCTGCGATGTCATTTACAAAATAGCCTCCAACCCTCTACTCAGCAAACTGGATGCAGTCTATCACAGTGCCATCCGTTTTTGTCACCAAAGCCCCATATTCTACCCACCATTGCGACCTGTATGCTCTCGTCAGCTGGCCCTCGCTACAGATTCGTTGCCAAACCCACTGGCTCCAGGTCATCTATAAGTCTTTGCTAGGTAAAGCTCCACCTTATCTCAGCTCACTAGTCACCATAACACCCACCCATAGCACACGCTCCAGCGGGTATATTTCACTGGTCATCCCCAAAGCCAACACCTCCTGGGAATCATACTTAGGTAGCCCTTTCCCTGTTGTGATTGTGGGTAGTTGTCTTTGTTAGGGGCACTATAGCCCTTTCCCTGTTGTGATTGTGGGTAGTTGTCTTTGTTAGGGGCACTATAGCCCTTTCCCTGTTGTGATTGTGGGTAGTTGTCTTTGTTAGGGGCACTATAGCCCTTTCCCTGTTGTGATTGTGGGTAGACGTCTTTGTTAGGGGCCCTTGTAAGCTTCACGGTCGTTTTCTTTATTTCTTGTTTTGTTGGTGACACAATAAAAAGGAAAAATGTACGCTCACCACGCTGCACCTTGGTCTCATTCCGAAGACGGCTGTGACAGCTACCTACCTCATCCCCATATTGTTTTTATTTACTTTGTTGCTCTTTTCCCAGTATCTCTACTTACACATCATCTTCTGCACATCTATCACTCCAGTGTTAATGCAATATTGTAATTATTTTGCCTCTATTGCCTATTTATTGCCTTACCTCCCTACTCTTCTACATTTGCACACACTGGGCATAGATCTTTCTATTTTTCTAATCTATTGTATTACTGATTGTATGTTTGTTTATTCCAAGTGTAACTCTGTTTTGTTGTTTATGTTGCACTGCTTTGCTTTATCTTGGCCAGGTCACAGTTGTAAATGAGAACTTGTTCTCAACTGGCCTACCTGGTTAAATAAAGGGTTAGGGTTATATATATAAATACCTGGTTAAATAAAGGGTTAGGGTTATATATATTAATACCTGGTTAAATAAAGGGTTGGGGTTATATATATAATATATAAATACCTGGTTAAATAAAGGGTTAGGGTTATATATATAATATATAAATACCTGGTTAAATAAAGGGTTAGGGTTATATATATAAATACCTGGTTAAATAAAGGGTTAGGGTTATATATATAAATACCTGGTTAAATAAAGGGTAAGGGTTATATATATAATATATAAATACCTGGTTAAATAAAGGGTTAGGGTTATATATATAATATATAAATACCTGGTTAAATAAAGGGTTAGGGTTATATATATAATATATACATACCTGGTTAAATAAAGGGTTATTGTTATATATATAAATACCTGGTTAAATAAAGGGTTAGGGTTATATATATAATATATAAATACCTGGTTAAATAAAGGGTTAGGGTTATATATATAACATATAAATACCTGGTTAAATAAAGGGTTAGGGTTATATATATAATATATAAATACCTGGTTAAATAAAGGGTTAGGGTTATATATATAATATATAAATACCTGGTTAAATAAAGGGTTAGGGTTATATATATAATATATAAATACCTGGTTAAATAAAGGGTTAGGGTTATATATATAATATATAAATACCTGGTTAAATAAAGGGTTAGGGTTATATATATAATATATAAATACCTGGTTAAATAAAGGGTTAGGGTTATATATACAATATATAAATACCTGGTTAAATAAAGGGTTATATATATAATATATAAATACCTGGTTAAATAAAGGGTTAGGGTTATATATACAATATATAAATACCTGGTTAAATAAAGGGTTAGGGTTATATATATAATATATAAATACCTGGTTAAATAAAGGGTTAGGGTTATATATATAATATATAAATACCTGGTTAAATAAAGGGTTAGGGTTATATATATAATATATAAATACCTGGTTAAATAAAGGGTTATATATATAATATATAAATAGCTGGTTAAATAAAGGGTTATGGTTATATATATAATATATAAATACCTGGTTAAATAAAGGGTTAGGGTTATATATATAATATATAAATACCTGGTTAAATAAAGGGTTATATATATAATATATAAATACCTGGTTAAATAAAGGGTTAGGGTTATATATATAATATATAAATACCTGGTTAAATAAAGGGTTAGGGTTATATATATAATATATAAATACCTGGTTAAATAAAGGGTTAGGGTTATATATATAATATATAAATACCTGGTTAAATAAAGGGTTAGGGTTATATATATAATATATAAATACCTGGTTAAATAAAGGGTTATATATATAATATATAAATACCTGGTTAAATAAAGGGTTAGGGTTATATATATAATATATAAATACCTGGTTAAATAAAGGGTTAGGGTTATATATATAAATACCTGGTTAAATAAAGGGTTAGGGTTATATATATAATATATAAATACCTGGTTAAATAAAGGGTTAGGGTTATATATATAATATATAAATACCTGGTTAAATAAAGGGTTAGGGTTATATATATAATATATAAATACCTGGTTAAATAAAGGGTTATGGTTATATATATAATATATAAATACCTGGTTAAATAAAGGGTTAGGGTTATATATATAATATATAAATACCTGGTTAAATAAAGGGTTAGGGTTATATATATAATATATAAATACCTGGTTAAATAAAGGGTTAGGGTTAAATATATAAATACCTGGTTAAATAAAGGGTTATGGTTATATATATAATATATAAATACCTAGTTAAATAAAGGGTTAGGGTTATATATATAATATATAAATACCTGGTTAAATAAAGGGTTAGGGTTATATATATAATATATAAATACCTGGTTAAATAAAGGGTTATGGTTATATATATAATATATAAATACCTGGTTAAATAAAGGGTTATGGTTATATATATAATTACCTGGTTAAATAAAGGGTTATGGTTATATATATAATATATAAATACCTGGTGAAATAAAGGGTTAGGGTTATATATATAAATACCTGGTTAAATAAAGGGTTAGGGTTATATATATAATATATAAATACCTGGTTAAATAAAGGGTTAGGGTTATATATATAATATATAAATACCTGGTTAAATAAAGGGTTATTGTTATATATATAATATATACATACCTGGTTATATAAAGGGTTAGGGTTATATATATAAATACCTTGGTTAAATAAAGGGTTATGGTTATATATATATAATATATAAATACCTGGTTAAATAAAGGGTTAGGGTTATATATATAATATATAAATACCTGGTTAAATAAAGGGTTATGGTTATATATATATAATATATAAATACCTGGTTAAATAAAGGGTTAGGGTTATATATATAATATATAAATACCTGGTTAAATAAAGGGTTATGGTTATATATATATAATATATACATACCTGGTTAAATAAAGGGTTAGGGTTATATATATAAATACCTGGTTAAATAAAGGGTTAGGGTTATATATATAATATATAAATACCTGGTTTAATAAAGGGTTATATATATAATATATAAATACCTGGTTAAATAAAGGGTTATGGTTATATATATAATATATAAATACCTGGTTAAATAAAGGGTCATGGTTATATATATAATATATAAATACCTGGTTAAATAAAGGGTTAGGGTTATATATATAAATACCTGGTTAAATAAAGGGTTAGGGTTATATATATAATATATAAATACCTGGTTAAATAAAGGGTTAGGGTTATATATATAATATATAAATACCTGGTTAAATAAAGGGTTATGGTTATATATATATATAATATATACATACCTGGTTAAATAAAGGGTTAGGGTTATATATATAAATACCTGGTTAAATAAAGGGTTAGGGTTATATATATAATATATAAATACCTGGTTAAATAAAGGGTTAGGGTTATATATATAAATACCTGGTTAAATAAAGGGTTAGGGTTATATATATAATATATTAATACCTGGTTAAATAAAGGGTTAGGGTTATATATATATAAATACCTGGTTAAATAAAGGGTTATGGTTATATATATAATATATAAATACCTGGTTAAATAAAGGGTTAGGGTTATATATATAATATATAAATACCTGGTTAAATAAAGGGTTAGGGTTATATATATAATATATAAATACCTGGTTAAATAAAGGGTTATGGTTATATATATAATATATAAATACCTGGTTAAATAAAGGGTTAGGGTTATATATATAATATATAAATACCTGGTTAAATAAAGGGTTAGGGTTATATATATAATATATAAATACCTGGTTAAATAAAGGGTTAGGGTTATATATATAATATATAAATACCTGGTTAAATAAAGGGTTATGGTTATATATATAATATATAAATACCTGGTTAAATAAAGGGTTAGGGTTATATATATAATATATAAATACCTGGTTAAATAAAGGGTTAGGATTATATATATATAATATATAAATACCTGGTTAAATAAAGGGTTAGGGTTATATATATAATATATAAATACCTGGTTAAATAAAGGGTTAGGGTTATATATATAATATATAAATACCTGGTTAAATAAAGGGTTAGGGTTATATATATAATATATAAATACCTGGTTAAATAAAGGGTTAGGGTTATATATATAATATATAAATACCTGGTTAAATAAAGGGTTAGGGTTATATATATAATATATAAATACCTGGTTAAATAAAGGGTTAGGGTTATATATATATAATATATAAATACCTGGTTAAATAAAGGGTTAGGGTTATATATATAATATATAAATACCTGGTTAAATAAAGGGTTAGGGTTATATAAATAATATATAAATACCTGGTTAAATAAAGGGTTAGGGTTATATATATAATATATAAATACCTGATTAAATAAAGGGTTAGGGTTATATATATAATATATAAATACCTGGTTAAATAAAGGGTTAGGGTTATATATATAATATATAAATACCTGATTAAATAAAGGGTTATATATATAATATATAAATACCTGGTTAAATAAAGGGTTATATATATAATATATAAATACCTGGTTATATAAAGGGTTAGGGTTATATATATAAATACCTGGTTAAATAAAGGGTTAGGGTTATATATATAATATATAAATACCTGGTTAAATAAAGGGTTAGGGTTATATATATAAATACCTGGTTAAATAAAGGGTTAGGGTTATATATATAATATATAAATACCTGGTTAAATAAAGGGTTATGGTTATATATATAATATATAAATACCTGGTTAAATAAAGGGTTAGGGTTATATATATAATATATAAATACCTGGTTAAATAAAGGGTTAGGGTTATATATATATAATATATAAATACCTGGTTAAATAAAGGGTTAGGGTTATATATATAATATATAAATACCTGGTTAAATAAAGGGTTAGGGTTATATATATAATATATAAATACCTGGTTAAATAAAGGGTTAGGGTTATATATATAATATATAAATACCTGATTAAATAAAGGGTTAGGGTTATATATATAATATATAAATACCTGGTTAAATAAAGGGTTAGGGTTATATATATAATATATAAATACCTGATTAAATAAAGGGTTAGGGTTATATATATAATATATGAATACCTGGTTAAATAAAGGGTTAGGGTTATATATATAATATATAAATACCTGGTTAAATAAAGGGTTAGGGTTATATATATAATATATAAATACCTGGTTAAATAAAGGGTTAGGGTTATATATATAATATATAAATACCTGGTTAAATAAAGGGTTAGGGTTATATATATAAATACCTGGTTAAATAAAGGGTTAGGGTTATATATATAAATACCTGGTTAAATAAAGGGTTAGGGTTATATATATAATATATAAATACCTGGTTAAATAAAGGGTTAGGGTTATATATATAATATATAAATACCTGGTTAAATAAAGGGTTAGGGTTAAATATATAAATACCTGGTTAAATAAAGGGTTAGGGTTATTTATATAATATATAAATACCTGGTTAAATAAAGGGTTAGGGTTATATATATAATATATAAATACCTGGTTAAATAAAGGGTTAGGGTTATATATATATAATATATTAATACCTGGTTAAATAAAGGGTTAGGGTTATATATATAATATATAAATACCTGGTTAAATAAAGGGTTAGGGTTATATATATAATATATAAATACCTGGTTAAATAAAGGGTTATGGTTATATATATAATATATAAATACCTGGTTAAATAAAGGGTTAGGGTTATATATATAAATACCTGGTTAAATAAAGGGTTAGGGTTATATATATAAATACCTGGTTAAATAAAGGGTTAGGGTTATATATATAAATACCTGGTTAAATAAAGGGTTATGGTTATATATATAATATATAAATACCTAGTTAAATAAAGGGTTAGGGTTATATATATAATATATAAATACCTGGTTAAATAAAGGGTTAGGGTTATATATATAATATATAAATACCTGGTTAAATAAAGGGTTATGGTTATATATATAATATATAAATACCTGGTTAAATAAAGGGTTAGGGTTATATATATAAATACCTGGTTAAATAAAGGGTTAGGGTTATATATATAAATACCTGGTTAAATAAAGGGTTAGGGTTATATATATAAATACCTGGTTAAATAAAGGGTTATGGTTATATATATAATATATAAATACCTAGTTAAATAAAGGGTTAGGGTTATATATATAATATATAAATACCTGGTTAAATAAAGGGTTAGGGTTATATATATAATATATAAATACCTGGTTAAATAAAGGGTTATGGTTATATATATAATATATAAATACCTGGTTAAATAAAGGGTTATGGTTATATATATAATTACCTGGTTAAATAAAGGGTTATGGTTATATATATAATATATAAATACCTGGTGAAATAAAGGGTTATTGTTATATATATAATATATACATACCTGGTTATATAAAGGGTTAGGGTTATATATATAAATACCTTGGTTAAATAAAGGGTTAGGGTTATATATATAATATATTAATACCTGGTTAAATAAAGGGTTATGGTTATATATATATAATATATACATACCTGGTTAAATAAAGGGTTAGGGTTATATATATAATATATAAATACCTGGTTAAATAAAGGGTTATGGTTATATATATATAATATATAAATACCTGGTTAAATAAAGGGTTAGGGTTATATATATAATATATAAATACCTGGTTTGATAAAGGGTTATATATATAATATATAAATACCTGGTTAAATAAAGGGTTATGGTTATATATATAATATATAAATACCTGGTTAAATAAAGGGTTAGGGTTATATATATAAATACCTGGTTAAATAAAGGGTAAGGGTTATATATATAATATATAAATACCTGGTTAAATAAAGGGTTAGGGTTATATATATAATATATAAATACCTGGTTAAATAAAGGGTTAGGGTTATATATATAATATATAAATACCTGGTTAAATAAAGGGTTATATATATAATATATAAATAGCTGGTTAAATAAAGGGTTAGGGTTATATATATAATATATAAATACCTGGTTAAATAAAGGGTTATATGTAAATACCTGGTTAAATAAAGGGTTATATATATAATATATAAATAGCTGGTTAAATAAAGGGTTAGGGTTATATATATAATATATAAATACCTGGTTAAATAAAGGGTTAGGGTTATATATATAATATATAAATACCTGGTTAAATAAAGGGTTAGGGTTATATATATAATATATAAATACCTGGTTAAATAAAGGGTTATGGTTATATATATAATATATAAATACCTGGTTAAATAAAGGGTTATGGTTATATATATAATTACCTGGTTAAATAAAGGGTTATGGTTATATATATAATATATAAATACCTGGTGAAATAAAGGGTTAGGGTTATATATATGAATACCTGGTTAAATAAAGGGTTAGGGTTATATATATAATATATAAATACCTGGTTAAATAAAGGGTTAGGGTTATATATATAATATATAAATACCTGGTTAAATAAAGGGTTATTGTTATATATATAATATATACATACCTGGCTGTATAAAGGGTTAGGGTTATATATATAAATACCTTGGTTAAATAAAGGGTTAGGGTTATATATATAATATATTAATACCTGGTTAAATAAAGGGTTATGGTTATATATATATAATATATACATACCTGGTTAAATAAAGGGTTAGGGTTATATATATAATATATAAATACCTGGTTAAATAAAGGGTTATGGTTATATATATATAATATATACATACCTGGTTAAATAAAGGGTTAGGGTTATATATATAAATACCTGGTTAAATAAAGGGTTAGGGTTATATATATAATATATAAATACCTGGTTTAATAAAGGGTTATATATATAATATATAAATACCTGGTTAAATAAAGGGTTATGGTTATATATATAATATATAAATACCTGGTTAAATAAAGGGTCATGGTTATATATATAATATATAAATACCTGGTTAAATAAAGGGTTAGGGTTATATATATAAATACCTGGTTAAATAAAGGGTTAGGGTTATATATATAATATATAAATACCTGGTTAAATAAAGGGTTAGGGTTATATATATAATATATAAATACCTGGTTAAATAAAGGGTTATGGTTATATATATATAATATATACATACCTGGTTAAATAAAGGGTTAGGGTTATATATATAATATATAAATACCTGGTTAAATAAAGGGTTAGGGTTATATATATAATATATAAATACCTGGTTAAATAAAGGGTTAGGGTTATATATATAAATACCTGGTTAAATAAAGGGTTAGGGTTATATATATAATATATTAATACCTGGTTAAATAAAGGGTTAGGGTTATATATATAATATATAAATACCTGGTTAAATAAAGGGTTAGGGTTATATATATAATATATAAATACCTGGTTAAATAAAGGGTTATGGTTATATATATAATATATAAATACCTGGTTAAATAAAGGGTTAGGGTTATATATATAATATATAAATACCTGGTTAAATAAAGGGTTAGGGTTATATATATAATATATAAATACCTGGTTAAATAAAGGGTTATGGTTATATATATAATATATAAATACCTGGTTAAATAAAGGGTTATGGTTATATATATAATATATAAATACCTGGTTAAATAAAGGGTTAGGGTTATATATATAATATATAAATACCTGGTTAAATAAAGGGTTATGGTTATATATATATAATATATACATACCTGGTTAAATAAAGGGTTAGGGTTATATATATAATATATAAATACCTGGTTAAATAAAGGGTTAGGGTTATATATATAATATATAAATACCTGGTTAAATAAAGGGTTAGGGTTATATATATAATATATAAATACCTGGTTAAATAAAGGGTTAGGGTTATATATATAATATATAAATACCTGGTTAAATAAAGGGTTATGGTTATATATATAATATATAAATACCTGGTTAAATAAAGGGTTATGGTTATATATATAATATATAAATACCTGGTTAAATAAAGGGTTAGGGTTATATATATAATATATAAATACCTGGTTAAATAAAGGGTTATGGTTATATATATATAATATATACATACCTGGTTAAATAAAGGGTTAGGGTTATATATATAATATATAAATACCTGGTTAAATAAAGGGTTATGGTTATATATATAATATATAAATACCTGGTTAAATAAAGGGTTAGGGTTATATATATAAATACCTGGTTAAATAAAGGGTTAGGGTTATATATATAAATACCTGGTTAAATAAAGGGTTAGGGTTATATATATAAATACCTGGTTAAATAAAGGGTAAGGGTTATATATATAATATATAAATACCTGGTTAAATAAAGGGTTAGGGTTATATATATAATATATAAATACCTGGTTAAATAAAGGGTTAGGGTTATATATATAATATATAAATACCTGGTTAAATAAAGGGTTAGGGTTATATATATAATATATAAATACCTGGTTAAATAAAGGGTTAGGGTTATATATATAATATATAAATACCTGGTTAAATAAAGGGTTAGGGTTATATATATAATATATAAATACCTGGTTAAATAAAGGGTTAGGGTTATATATATAAATACCTGGTTAAATAAAGGGTTAGGGTTATATATATAAATACCTGGTTAAATAAAGGGTTAGGGTTATATATATAATATATAAATACCTGGTTAAATAAAGGGTTAGGGTTATATATATAATATATAAATACCTGGTTAAATAAAGGGTTAGGGTTATATATATAAATACCTGGTTAAATAAAGGGTTAGGGTTATATATATAAATACCTGGTTAAATAAAGGGTTAGGGTTATATATATAATATATAAATACCTGGTTAAATAAAGGGTTAGGGTTATATATATAAATACCTGGTTAAATAAAGGGTTAGGGTTATATATATAAATACCTGGTTAAATAAAGGGTTAGGGTTATATATATAAATACCTGGTTAAATAAAGGGTAAGGGTTATATATATAATATATAAATACCTGGTTAAATAAAGGGTTAGGGTTATATATATAATATATAAATACCTGGTTAAATAAAGGGTTAGGGTTATATATATAATATATACATACCTGGTTAAATAAAGGGTTATTGTTATATATATAAATACCTGGTTAAATAAAGGGTTAGGGTTATATATATAATATATAAATACCTGGTTAAATAAAGGGTTAGGGTTATATATATAATATATAAATACCTGGTTAAATAAAGGGTTAGGGTTAAATATATAAATACCTGGTTAAATAAAGGGTTAGGGTTATATATATAATATATAAATACCTGGTTAAATAAAGGGTTAGGGTTATATATATAATATATAAATACCTGGTTAAATAAAGGGTTAGGGTTATATATATAAATACCTGGTTAAATAAAGGGTTAGGGTTATATATATAATATATAAATACCTGGTTAAATAAAGGGTTAGGGTTAAATATATAATATATAAATACCTGGTTAAATAAAGGGTTAGGGTTATATATATAATATATAAATACCTGGTTAAATAAAGGGTTAGGGTTATATATATAATATATAAATACCTGGTTAAATAAAGGGTTAGGGTTATATATATAATATATAAATACCTGGTTAAATAAAGGGTTAGGGTTATATATATAATATATAAATACCTGGTTAAATAAAGGGTTAGGGTTATATATATAATATATAAATACCTGGTTAAATAAAGGGTTATATATATAATATATAAATACCTGGTGAAATAAAGGGTTATATATATAATATATAAATACCTGGTTAAATAAAGGGTTAGGGTTATATATATAATATATAAATACCTGGTTAAATAAAGGGTTATGGTTATATATATAATATATAAATACCTGGTTAAATAAAGGGTTAGGGTAATATATATAATATATAAATACCTGGTTAAATAAAGGGTTATGGTTATATATATAAATACCTGGTTAAATAAAGGGTTGGGGTTATATATATAATATATAAATACCTGGTTAAATAAAGGGTTATATATATAATATATAAATACCTGGTTAAATAAAGGGTTAGGGTTATATATATAATATATAAATACCTGGTTAAATAAAGGGTTAGGGTAATATATATAATATATAAATACCTGGTTAAATAAAGGGTTAGGGTTATATATATAATATATAAATACCTGGTTAAATAAAGGGTTAGGGTTATATATATAATATATAAATACCTGGTTAAATAAAGGGTTAGGGTTATATATATAATATATAAATACCTGGTTAAATAAAGGGTTAGGGTTATATATATAATATATAAATACCTGGTTAAATAAAGGGTTATATATATAATATATAAATAAAGTTGAAATAAATAAAACATGTAAAAAGTATTCTAATACGTAATGTAATTGTGTTATACCCAAGTGGTACCTTATTCCCTAGGTAGTGCACTACTTTTGACCAGGGCCCTGGGAATAGGGTGCCATTTGGAAAACATACTAGGTGTTTACTCCCACCAGCTGCTCCTCTTGATATGAGAGAGAGAGAGAGAGAGAGAGAGAGAGAGAGAGAGAGAGAGAGAGAGAAGAGAGAGAGAGAGAGAGAGAGAGAGAGAGAGAGAGAGAGAGAGAGAGAGAGAGAGAGAGAGAGAGAGAGAGAGAGAGAGAGAGAGAGAGAGAGAGAGAGAGAGTAATGATGATGTAATAATGTATAAACCCTGCTGCATTCCCCACCACAATCTTCTCTTATACCTTCCTTTCTACTTTCTTTTATGTTCAAACTAATTATACTGTAAGAGATAACAGCAGGACTTACAGGGAAACCTCTGGCTGTCTTACAGGGTTAAATAATTTACCTTCCAGAAGGCAGAGACATATAAACTAAATAAATGTCCTCTCACTGTCAACTGTGTTTATTTTCAGCAGACTGAACATGTGTAAATATTTGTATGAACATAACAAGATTCAACAACTGAGACATAAACTGAACAAGTTCCACAGACATGTGACTAACAGAAATTGAATAATGTGTCCCTGAACAAAGGGGGGTCAAAATCAAAAGTAACAGTCAGTCTGCATTAAGTACTGCAGTGCATCTCCTCCTCATGGACCGCACCAGATTTGCCAGGTCTTGCTGTGAGATGTTACTCCACTCTTCCACCAAGGCACCTGCAAGTTCCTAGACATTTCTGGGGGGAATGGCACTAGGACCAACAGGTCCCAGACGTGCTCAATGGGATTGAGATCCGGGCTCGTCACTGGCCATGGCAGAACACTGACATTCCTGTCTTGAAGGAAATCCCGCACAGAATGAGCAGTATGGCTGGTGGCATTGTCATGCTGGAGGGTCATGTCAGGATGAGCCTGCAGGAAGGGTACCACATGAGGGAGGAGGATGTCTTCCCTGTAACGCACAGCGTTGAGATTGCCTGCAATGACAACAAGCTCAGTCCGATGATGCTGTGACACACCGCCCCAGACCTTGACGGACCCTCCACCTCCAAATCGATCCCACTCCAGAGTACAGGCCTCGGTGTAATGCTCATTCCTTCAACAATAAATGCGAATCCTATCATCACCCCTGGTGAGACAAAACCGCGACTCGTCAGTGAAGAGCACTTTTTGCCAGTCCTGTCTGGTCCAGCGACAGTGGGTTTGTGCCCATAGGCGACGTTGTTGCCGGTGATGTCTGGTGAGGACCTGCGTTACAACAGGCCTACAAGCCCTGAGTCCAGCCTCTCTCAGTCTATACAGTCTGAGCACTGATTGAGGGATTGTTCGTTCCTGGTGTAACTCGGGCAGTTGAGTTGTTGTTGCCATCCTGTACCTGTCCCGCAGGTGTGATGTTCGGATGTGCCAATATTGTGCAGGTGTTATTACACGTGGTCTGCCACTGCGCGGACGATCAGCTGTCCGTCCTGTCTCCTTGTAGCGCAGTCTTAGGCGTATCACAGTACAGACATTGCAAATTATTGCCCTGGTCATCTTCTGTCCTCATGCCTCCTTGCAGCATGCCTACACAAATGAGCATCTTAATTTTGGTGTTTTTCAGAGTCAGTAGAAAGGCCTCTTTAGTGTCCTACATTTTCATAACTGTGACCTTAATTGCCTTCCGCCTGTTAGCTGTTAGTTTCTTAGCGATCGTTCCACAGGTGCATGTTCATGAATTGTTTATGGGTCATTGAACGAGCATGGGAAACAGTGTTTAAACCCTTTTACAATAAAGATCTGTGAAGTTATTTGGATTTTTATGATCTTTGAAAGACAGGGTCCTGAAAATGGGACCATTTTTTTAATGTTTATAAAGGCCAGTCTGAAGCATACTCTGTGACAGGATGTTGATATGAAGCTGTGTCTGTATACCTCTGTGACTGACAGGATGTCGATATGAAGCTGTGTCTGTAGCAAACCTCTGTGACTGACAGGATGTTGATATGAAGCTGTGTCTGTAGCAAACCTCTGTGACTGACAGGATGTTGATATGAAGCTGTGTCTGTAGCAAACCTCTGTGACTGACAGGATGTTGATATGAAGCTGTGTCTGTAGCATACCTCTGTGACAGGATGTTGATATGAAGCTGTGTCTGTAGCAAACCTCTGTGACTGACAGGATGTTGATATGAAGCTGTGTCTGTAGCATACCTCCGTGACAGGATGTTGATATGAAGCTGTGTCTGTAGCAAACCTCTGTGACTGACAGGATGTTGATATGAAGCTGTGTCTGTAGCAAACCTCTGTGACAGGATGTTGATATGAAGCTGTGTCTGTAGCAAACCTCTGTGACTGACAGGATGTTGATATGAAGCTGTGTCTGTAGCATACCTCCGTGACAGGATGTTGATATGAAGCTGTGTCTGTAGCAAACCTCTGTGACTGACAGGATGTTGATATGAAGCTGTGTCTGTAGCAAACCTCTGTGACAGGATGTTGATATGAAGCTGTGTCTGTAGCAAACCTCTGTGACTGACAGAATGTTGATATGAAGCTGTGTCTGTAG
This sequence comes from Oncorhynchus mykiss, assembly GCF_057628025.1. Lineage (NCBI taxonomy): Eukaryota > Metazoa > Chordata > Actinopteri > Salmoniformes > Salmonidae > Oncorhynchus > Oncorhynchus mykiss. Next base: position 57,594,367 of record NC_143043.1, read on the forward strand.
CATACCTCCGTGACAGGATGTTGATATGAAGCTGTGTCTGTAGCAAACCTCTGTGACTGACAGGATGTTGATATGAAGCTGTGTCTGTAGCAAACCTCTGTGACAGGATGTTGATATGAAGCTGTGTCTGTAGCGTACCTCTGTGACAGGATACTGCAGTGTTGTTGACATCAGGGAAAAGCAAAGGGAGAAATAGCAGAGTGGCTGTTGACGTTGAGAATAAGCCAAAGACAACAAACACTCAGTTAGCTTCTCTTCAAAGCAGAGCAAGACAGCAATTCCAAAGTGCATTGTGTTTGGGTGAAGTTTACACAAATCAGACACTTATTTTACATCAATATCCACAAACTATCTCTTCTCTGTAACCCTGATATATATCTCTCTGTCCATCTCACTTCTCACGCTGGATATTACATAGGGGATATTACATAGGGGATATTACATAGGGATTATTACATAGGGGATATTACATAGGAGATATAACATAGGGATTATTACATAGAGATTATTACATAGGATATATTACATAGGGATTATTACATAGGGGATATTACATAGGGGATTATTACATAGGGGATATTAGATAGGGGATATTACATAGGGGATATTACATAGGGATTATTACATAGGGATTATTACATAGGGGATATTACATAGGAGATATTACATAGGGATTATTACATAGGGATTATTACATAGGAGATATTACATAGGGATTATTAAATAGGGGATATTACATAGGGATTATTACATAGGGATTATTACATAGGGGATATTACATAGGGGATATTACATAGGGATTATTACATAGGTGATATTAAATAGGGGATGGATATTAAATAGGGGATATTACATAGGGGATATTACATAGGGGATATTACATAGGGATTATTACATAGGGATTATTACATAGGGGATATTAGATAGGAGATATAACATAGAGGATATTACATAGCGATTATTACATAGGAGATATTACATAGGGATAATTACATAGGGATTATTACAAGAGGATTATTACATAGGGGATATTACATAGGGGATATTACATAGGGGATTATTACATAGGGATTATTACATAGGGATTATTACATAGGGGATATTAGATAGGAGATATTACATAGAGGATATTACATAGGGATTATTACATAGGAGATATTACATAGGGATTATTACATAGGGATTATTACACACGGGATGTTACATAGGGGATAATACATAGGGGATATTACATAGGGGATATTACATAGGGGATATTAGATAGGGGATATTACATAGGGGATATTACATAGGGTATTATTACATAGGGGATATTACATAGGGGATATTACATAGGGGATATTACATAGGGATTATTACATAGGGATTATTACATAGGGGATATTACATAGGAGATATTACATAGGGATTATTACATAGGGGATATTACATAGGAGATATTACATAGGGATTATTACATAGGAGATATTACATAGGGATTATTACACAGGGGATATTACATAGGGATTATTACATAGGGGATATTACATAAGGATTATTACATAGGGGATATTACACAGGGATTATTACATAGGGATTATTACATAGGAGATATTAAATAGGGGATGGATATTAAATAGGGGATATTACATAGGGATTATTACATAGGGGATATTACATAGGGGATATTACATAGGGGATATTACATAGGGATTATTACATAGGTGATATTAAATAGGGGATGGATATTAAATAGGGGATATTACATAGGGTATATTACATAGGGGATATTACATAGGGATTATTACATAGGGATTATTACATAGGGGATATTAGATAGGAGATATAACATAGAGGATATTACATAGGGATTATTACATAGGAGATATTACATAGGGATTATTACATAGGGATTATTACAAGAGGATTATTACATAGGGGATATTACATAGGGGATATTACATAGGGGATTATTACGTAGGGATTATTACATAGGGATTATTACATAGGGGATATTACATAGGAGATATTACATAGAGGATATTACATAGGGATTATTACATAGGAGATATTACATAGGGATTATTACATAGGGATTATTACACACGGGATATTACATAGGGGATAATACATAGGGGATATTACATAGGCCACATATGTCAGAGTCAAGGCCCGCGGGCCACATCCGGCCCGCAAGAAGGTTTTTTACGGCCCCTGGGATGATCTTGATTTATTATTAGAACCGGCCCGCAGCAAGCCGGCAGCCCGCAGATCTTTTACACGCACCAATACTACATTTCCCACAATGCAAAGGTGACGCACCGAGCAGTAGGCTGCTTCATTTCAATATTTATTGGCACAGCAGTCGTCAGCATCACAGTAAAATTAACTTTCAGATACCCATCAAAAATGGCAAAACGGAAGGTGGATACTGAGAACCGGGGGTTTCAAACAAGGTGGGAGTCGGAGTATATGTTCACGAAGGTAGCTGGAAAACCTGTGTGTCTTCTGTGTGGAGAAAGTGTGGCGGTACTGAAAGAGTATAATCTGAGACGACATTATGAAACGAAACACGCGGACAAAAACAAGAATATGGACATGGAACAAAGGCTACAAAAGGCCAGTTTTATTTTGGCAGAAGAGATCGCTAAATCAGCCCGGCCATTTACGGAGGGGGATTTCATCAAAAACTGCATGATTAAAGTTTGTGACGAAGTTTGCCCAGAAAAAAGGCAACTCTTTTTAAATGTGAGTCTGAGCAGAAACACCATTGCCGAGAGAGTAGACCAGTTGTCCATCAATCTAAAAGAGCAGCTTGTGAAAAAGGGAAAAGATTTTATTGCATATTCCTTGGCTGTGGATGAGAGCACCGACATTTCTGACATTGCCCAGTTGTCAATTTTCATCCGCGGAGTGGACTCCAACCTAAGCGTGACAGAGGAGTTTTTGGCTTTACGTCCTATGCATGGCACAACTACGGGGCATGATTTGTATGAAGAGGTGTCAAGATGTGTAAATGAGATGGAGCTGCCTTGGGAAAAACTCGTGGGTTTGAGCACCTGCGATGTGTGGACACAGGAGCGGACTGGTGGCGAAGATAGGGAAAAGATGCAAGAGGAAAACGCGACAGGTGAGCTGACAGCTTATCATTGTATCATACACCAGGAAGCGTTGTGCGGTAAAGCCTTGAAAATGGAGCATGTAATGAGCATCATCACGCGCACAGTTAACTTTATCAGAGCCAAAGGTTTGAATCACCGCCAGTTCAAGGCATTTCTGACGGAGTTAGAAACAGATCATGGTGCTTTGCCTCATCACAAAGAGGTGAGATGACTAAGCCAGGGAAAGGTGCTTCAAAGATGTTTCGAGCTTCGTGAGGAGATTTGTCTGTTCTTGGACAGCAAAGGGAAAGACACAACACAACTCCGAGACGAAATGTTTCTGTGTGAAATGGCTTTTCTGTGTGACATTACGAGTCATCTGAATGCAATAAACTTGCAGCTGCAGGGTCGGGATCGTGTCATCTCTGATATGTACAGTACAGTGAAGGCATTTAAAACCAAACTGACTCTGTGGGAGACGCAGATGCGGAAAGAAAATTTGAGCCACTTTCCCAGCTGCCAGACCATGAAAGAGAAGCTCTCTACCAGTGCGTTCCCGAGCACACAGTTGGCTGATAAAATAGGTATGCTTGCCGCTGACTTTCGACGCCGATTTGCTGACTTTGAAGCACAAAAAAGCAGGTTGGAACTGCTCGGTAACCCATTTGCTGTTGACGTGGAAAGCTCACCACCAAACCTCCAAATGGAGTTGATTGACCTCCAATGCAATGATGCACTGAGGGCAAAATATGCGCCCGGCACAATGCCCCAGCTGCGCATCCAGGCTGCTCAAACGTTGTCTATGTTTGGCAGCACATACCTGTGTGAACAACTGTTTTCTTTGATGAACCTGAACAAAACATCACACAGAAGTCGACTTACTGCTGAACACCTCCACTCAATTCTGAGGATTTCTTCAGCTCAGAGCCTTACCCCGAACATTGATGAACTTGTGGAAAAGATGGGACACCACCAAGTATCACCCTCAACCTCAAACAAGTGAACATTACTGTGCAATCACATATTTAGAGTTTTTACTCAGTTCAAGTTTAAAAGTTAAAATTTAATATTTGTTTTCACTGCATGTTACTTCTCCTTAAACAAAGTGTTGTTTTTGATTAATAGATTTTTGCATTTCAATCCAATTATATTTTAAAAATATTTCAGTTGAGTGGATGATAGAAAATTGCTATTATTGTTTTTTCTTTGAAGTAAATTTAGCCCACTTTTGCTAAAATAGAAAATATAGTCTACTGATGGTGCCTTGAATACCGGTTTCTTTCATTTAATGTTCATGTTATGGGGATATTTATATAAAGGAAATTTGTCTTTTGTGTCTGTTGAAAATTAAAGATTACTGACAGAGCCATAAGAAAATATTGCTTTATTTATCTGATCATATTGTAATATATTTGTTAGGTTTTCAGTAGGTTCAATTAGGTTCACTAGACTATATGCGTCATTTAAAAATTTTTCAATGAACATTCGAACAGTCCGGCCCTCGTCTTGTAGCTGATTTTTTTATTTGGCCCTCCGTCCATTTGACTTTGACACCCCTGACATAGGCGATTATTACATAGGGGATATTACATAGGAATTATTACATAGGGGATATTACATAGGGGATATTACATAGGGGATATTACATAGGAGATATTACATAGGGGATATTACATAGGGGATATTAAATAGGGGATATTAGATAGGAGATGGATATTAAATATAGGATATTAGATAGGAGATGGATATCAAATAGGGGATATTACATAGGAGATATTAGATAGGGGATATTACATAGGGGATATTACATAGGGGATATTAGATAGGGGATATTACATAGGGGATATTACATAGGGGATATTAGATAGGGGATATTACATAGGGGATATTACATAGGGGATATTAGATAGGGGATATTACATAGGGGATATTACATATCCTGCCTGTGCCTCCTAACTCCGTACCACAGAATTGAATAAACCACTGTGACTTCCCAGCAAACCAATAACTGATTCTGTAGAATTTCACAAAAGATTTGTTACATTACAGCAATGCTCTCGGTCAGATCCTACTGAGGATTATTAGAGACATGAGTTACAGGGAGTTGTCTGGTATTCACATGTTGTTCTTTAAGAAGTTACGCAGAACTTTCCCACAGTGTTCCACATTTTCCAAACAAGCCTGTTTTTATGACGTTCATAGCAGGGTTAACATAATGTACCATTTGTATGTTAACCCTTTATTTGACACCTAGCGGCATAACCATGTCATGACACGGTCATAACCATGTCATAATATTGTAATGACACATATATTTAGACCTGTTGTGACCAATGATGTATATGTAACAGTTAAGCTTCCGTCCCTCTCCTCGCCTCGACCCGGGCTCGAACCAGGGACCCTCTGCACACATCAAACACTGCCTCCCCACAAAGTATCATTACCCATCGCTCCACAAAAGCCGCGGCCCTTGCAGAGCAAGGGGAACCACTACTTCAAGGTCTCAAGGCGAGTGACGTCACCGATTGAAACGCTATTAGCGCGCACCAACGCTAACTAGCTAGCCATTTCACTTCGGTTACACATATTAACCCTAGATTGCTGTTGCTAAGTGTTGGCCAGTGAGAGGCTTTAAGCCACTCCACAGTAGGAATGAATGGAATTCTACAGTCACGTCCTGACCTTAGTTCCTTTTTTATGTCTCTATTTTAGTTTGGTCAGGGCGTGAGTTGGGGTGGGCATTCTATATTTTGTGTTCTATGTTTTCTATTTCTATGTGTATGGCCTGGTATGGTTCCCAATCAGAGGCAGCTGGCAATCGTTGTCTCTGATTGAGAACCATACTTAGGCAGCCTGTTTTCCCACTATGGGTTGTGGGTAGTTATTTTCTGTTTAGTGTTTTTGTTGCACCTTACAGGACTGTTTCATTTGTCGGTTTGTTGTTTTTGTTCCAGTATTCATCTTTATTAAAATTATTATGAATACGTACCACGCTGCTCTTTGGTCCTCTTCTCCTTCTCCCGACGACAGCCGGTACAGCGTTAAAGCATCTCTATGCTCCTAGCCCTGCCCATGAGTACAGCACAGACTTCAGCACAGCCCAGTTCATGATCTCATCTCAGCTATTTTAATCTCATCCTCTGCCTCCTAGACTGTTGACCACAGCCCAGACCCGTCAGAATACCCAGATGGAAGATATCTGACCCCAGATTGACCCCCATATAAACTGTGTGTGTTTGCAGATACAGTAGGATTCTTTGGTGCTAGGTTGTCCTCGGGTTCGTCTTAGGTGGAATTCGATGTAAATCCACTTGTGTGCTTTTGGGTCTGTGCTTTTGGGTCTTTACTTTTGGGTCTTTACTTTTGGGTCTTTGCTTTTGGGTCTTTGACGATTATTTGGGGTGAGTATATTTGAACGTTTTTATGGATTTTCATGATCAAATTTTGTGAATTGTGTCGAAGGCTCTTAATGTTTGTTACCGTTGCTGCCGTCACATTCGGAAAGTCTTTTCCAACGTGACTTATCAGTAGTAGTGCTGTGTTTACGGAAAGTACTGTATGTTGATTTAAACTTAACATTGAGGCATGTGTGCACGCATGGCTATTAGTCACGTAGGATAAAAGCATCTAGCATAAATAACACGTTGTGGACGATCACTTTGATGTAGAGCACATTCAATTAATTGAGTAACTACAGCCATACATTGGCATGCACTTAGAAGAAGTAGGCTCACTTATTGGTCATACAACTTAAAGTTGATTTCCCAGGCATACGGAATTAATTGATCAATCAACAAAAAATGTGATACTAGAGTAACTAACCTACTTCTCAAGGTAATGTACATCTCAGTTAGGGTTCTGTCTTTAAAACAGATGCTACTGCAGATTCTACAGTATTGAATGTTTGTTGTTAGGCTACACAACAAGTCTCTAACTATGTCATGACAATTGTACAGTTGTAAAGATGTCATGTTTAATGTACAGAATAGTTAGCTTTGACAGTGGTTATCTGTTTGGAGAAATGTCCTTTCCTCATAGCTGTGTCCCAAATGACACCCTACTTCCTATATAATGCACTACTTCTGACGAGATACTATACTACTGGTGTACAGTGTACTTTTGATGAGATAGTGTACACTGTACACTAGTAGTATACTGAGTCTAAAACATGTACAGTATACAAATGCATCATTGGTCTAAACTGGAGGGATCTATTTATACATCCCAAATGGCACCCTGTTCCATAGAGCCCTATGGGCCCTGGTCTAAAGTAGTGCACTGTATAGGGAATAGGGTTTGGGACAAAGCCAAAGTGCTCTCCTGTTTAGACTCCGGGTGTCAGTTCTCTGGAGAGAACAGAGGGCTGACGCAAATAACATCCCGTCATCTCGGTAACACTTTATTTGGATAGTCCCAAATAGATGGTTTTTTAGATGTTTTAATATATATATATATATATATATATATATATATATATATATATATATATATATATATATATATATAAATATACTGTATATACACTGTATATATATTACCTTTACTTAACTAGGAAAGTTAGTTAAGAACAAATTTGTATTTACAATAACGGCCTACCCCAGCCAAACCCGGATGATACTGGGCCAATTGTGTGCCGCCCTATGGGACTCCCAATCCCGGCCGGTTGTGATACAGCCTGGATTCGAACCAGGGTGTCTATAGGGGAGTCCATAGATTCCAACATTTCAACTAATTATCCACTAACCCCAATCTTAACCTGTATCGTAACCTTACCCTACCCTTAACCTTAATCCTAATCTTAACCCTTATCTAAACCCTACCCTATCCCTAGCCCTAATCTTAATCCTAATCTTAACCCTTATCTAAACCCTACCCTAGCCCTAATCTTAATCCTAATCTTAACCCTTATCTAAACCCTACCCTAGCCCTAATCTTAATCCTAATCTTAACCCTTATCTAAACCCTACCCTAGCCCTAATCTTAATCCTAATCTTAACCCTTATCTAAACCCTACCCTAGCTCTAATCTTAACCCTTATTTTAGCTTCTTCCCCAACCCTAACTTTAATCCTTATTTTAACCCTACCCTACCCTAACCTTGATCCTTAACCCTACCCTAACCTTAATCCTTATCTTAACCATAATCCTAACCCTAATCTTAACCTATATCTTAACTCTGCCCTAACCCAAACCTTAAACCCGACCCGGGCTACAAGTAGAACACAAAATAATTGGACATAAACAGTTGCGTTAACCCTAAACTCATTCATGAGTTTTATTGACAAATATCAATAATAAAAACATGGGCCTTCAAGCAAAAACCTGATCATGAATTTATAAGAATGTTGTAAGTACAGAAATTGTTTTCTGAGTGGGAAACTAATATCTAACTAGTCAGTGATAACTGTGTGGAGTTTGGAGTTTGTGACAGCAACTATGTGATCTTATTACAGTATTATAGACACTATGTCCTGGGATTTACTATGGTCTACTATGTAGAAGATCCTCTTACAGTATTATAGACACTATGTCCTAGGATTTACTATGGTCTACTATGTAGAAGAACCCCTTACAATATTATAGACACTATGTCCTGGGATTTACTATGGTCTACTATGTAGAAGATCCCCTTACAGTATTATAGACACTATGTCCTAGGATTTACTATGGTCTACTATGTAGAATAACCCCTTACAGTATTATAGATGCTATGTCCTGGGATTTACTATGATCTATGCAGAAGAACCCCTTACCTTCTAACAACTATACGGTTGCTTGTGAGGGTCAAAGAGCAAAAATGACATGTACTGTACGTGTTTGTGAGAGCTTTTCATAGATGGGTCATAATAGTTTGTATCCAAAACAATTCTGTCTCTACATAGACTTGGGAAAGTTTTCAGACCCCTTGACTATTTCCACATTTTGTTATGTTACAGCCTTATTTAAAAATGTATTTTTTTAATCCCTCATCAATCTACACATAGTATCCCATAATGACAAAGCAAAAACATTTTTTTTTTTTTTTTTTTTTTTTTGTTGTTTTTTTTGTGCAAATTTACACAAGTATTCAGTGGGTTAACTGCCTGGTTCAGGGGAACAGTGGGTTAACTGCCTGGTTTAGGGGAACAGTGGGTTAACTGCCTGGTTTAGGGGAACAGTGGGTTAACTGCCTTGTTCAGGGGAACAGTGGGTTAACTGCCTTGTTCAGGGGAACAGTGGGTTAACTGCCTGGTTTAGGGGAACAGTGGGTTAACTGTTTGGTTTAGGGGAACAGTGGGTTAACTGCCTTGTTCAGGGGAACAGTGGGTTAACTGCCTTGTTCAGGGGAACAGTGGGTTAACTGCCTGGTTTAGGGGAACAGTGGGTTAACTGCCTGGTTTAGGGGAACAGTGGGTTAACTGCCTTGTTCAGGGGAACAGTGGGTTAACTGCCTTGTTCAGGGGAACAGTGGGTTAACTGCCTGGTTTAGGGGAACAGTGGGTTAACTGCCTGGTTTAGGGGAACAGTGGGTTAACTGCCTTGTTCAGGGGAACAGTGGGTTAACTGCCTGGTTTAGGGGAACAGTGGGTTAACTGCCTTGTTCAGGGGAACAGTGGGTTAACTGCCTGGTTCAGGGGAACAGTGGGTTAACTGCCTTGTTCAGGGGAACAGTGGGTTAACTGCCTGGTTTAGGGGAACAGTGGGTTAACTGCCTTGTTCAGGGGAACAGTGGGTTAACTGCCTGGTTTAGGGGAACAGTGGGTTAACTGCCTTGTTCAGGGGAACAGTGGGTTAACTGCCTTGTTCAGGGGAACAGTGGGTTAACTGCCTGGTTTAGGGGAACAGTGGGTTAACTGCCTTGTTCAGGGGAACAGTGGGTTAACTGCCTGGTTTAGGGGAACAGTGGGTTAACTGCCTGGTTTCGGGGAACAGTGGGTTAACTGCCTTGTTCAGGGGAACAGTGGGTTAACTGCCTTGTTCAGGGGAACAGTGGGTTAACTGCCTGGTTTAGGGGAACAGTGGGTTAACTGCCTGGTTTAGGGGAACAGTGGGTTAACTGCCTTGTTCAGGGGAACAGTGGGTTAACTGCCTTGTTCAGGGGAACAGTGGGTTAACTGCCTGGTTTAGGGGAACAGTGGGTTAACTGCCTGGTTTAGGGGAACAGTGGGTTAACTGCCTTGTTCAGGGGAACAGTGGGTTAACTGCCTGGTTTAGGGGAACAGTGGGTTAACTGCCTTGTTCAGGGGAACAGTGGGTTAACTGCCTGGTTCAGGGGAACAGTGGGTTAACTGCCTTGTTCAGGGGAACAGTGGGTTAACTGCCTGGTTTAGGGGAACAGTGGGTTAACTGCCTGGTTTAGGGGAACAGTGGGTTAACTGCCTGGTTTAGGGGAACAGTGGGTTAACTGCCTGGTTTAGGGGAACAGTGGGTTAACTGCCTTGTTCAGGGGAACAGTGGGTTAACTGCCTTGTTCAGGGGAACAGTGGGTTAACTGCCTGGTTTAGGGGAACAGTGGGTTAACTGCCTGGTTTAGGGGAACAGTGGGTTAACTGCCTGGTTCAGGGGAACAGTGGGTTAACTGCCTTGTTCAGGGGAACAGTGGGTTAACTGCCTGGTTTAGGGGAACAGTGGGTTAACTGCCTTGTTCAGGGGAACAGTGGGTTAACTGCCTGGTTCAGGGGAACAGTGGGTTAACTGCCTGGTTCAGGGGAACAGTGGGTTAACTGCCTGGTTTAGGGGAACAGTGGGTTAACTGCCTTGTTCAGGGGAACAGTGGGTTAACTGCCTTGTTCAGGGGAACAGTGGGTTAACTGCCTTGTTCAGGGGAACAGTGGGTTAACTGCCTGGTTTAGGGGAACAGTGGGTTAACTGCCTGGTTTAGGGGAACAGTGGGTTAACTGCCTTGTTCAGGGGAACAGTGGGTTAACTGCCTTGTTCAGGGGAACAGTGGGTTAACTGCCTTGTTCAGGGGAACAGTGGGTTAACTGCCTGGTTTAGGGGAACAGTGGGTTAACTGCCTGGTTTAGGGGAACAGTGGGTTAACTGCCTGGTTCAGGGGAACAGTGGGTTAACTGCCTTGTTCAGGGGAACAGTGGGTTAACTGCCTGGTTTAGGGGAACAGTGGGTTAACTGCCTTGTTCAGGGGAACAGTGGGTTAACTGCCTGGTTCAGGGGAACAGTGGGTTAACTGCCTGGTTCAGGGGAACAGTGGGTTAACTGCCTGGTTTAGGGGAACAGTGGGTTAACTGCCTGGTTTAGGGGAACAGTGGGTTAACTGCCTGGTTCAGGGGAACAGTGGGTTAACTGCCTGGTTCAGGGGAACAGTGGGTTAACTGCCTGGTTCAGGGGAACAGTGGGTTAACTGCCTTGTTCAGGGGAACAGTGGGTTAACTGCCTGGTTTAGGGGAACAGTGGGTTAACTGCCTGGTTCAGGGGAACAGTGGGTTAACTGCCTGGTTTAGGGGAACAGTGGGTTAACTGCTTTGTTCAGGGGAACAGTGGGTTAACTGCCTTGTTCAGGGGAACAGTGGGTTAACTGCCTGGTTTAGGGGAACAGTGGGTTAACTGCCTGGTTTTGGCGGAACAGTCGGTTAACTGCCTTGTTCATGGGAACAGTGGGTTAACTGCCTTGTTCAGGGGAACAGTGGGTTAACTGCCTGGTTTAGGGGAACAGTGGGTTAACTGCCTGGTTTAGGGGAACAGTGGGTTAACTGCCTGGTTCAGGGGAACAGTGGGTTAACTGCCTGGTTTAGGGGAACAGTGGGTTAACTGCTTTGTTCAGGGGAACAGTGGGTTAACTGCCTTGTTCAGGGGAACAGTGGGTTAACTGCCTGGTTTAGGGGAACAGTGGGTTAACTGCCTGGTTTTGGCGGAACAGTCGGTTAACTGCCTTGTTCATGGGAACAGTGGGTTAACTGCCTTGTTCAGGGGAACAGTGGGTTAACTGCCTGGTTCAGGAGAACAGTGGATTAACTGCCTTGTTCAGGGGAACAGTGGGTTAACAGCCTTGTTCAGGGGAACAGTGGGTTAACTGCCTGGTTCAGGGGCAGAACGACATATTTTTCGGGGATTCGATCTTGCAACCTTTCCCTTACTAGTCCAAATCTCTAACTACTAGGCTACGCTGCCGCTGTAAGGCAGGTCCCAGGTCATAGTGTCTATAATACTGTAAGGGGTTCTTCTACACAGCCTTCAGTTTTTCTTGGCTATGACGATACAAGCTTGGCACACCTGTATTTGGGGAGTTTCTCCCATTCTTCTCTGCAGATCCTCTCAAGCTCTGTCAGGTTGGATGGGGAGTGTCTCTGCACAGCTATTTTCAGGGCTCTCCAAAGACGTTTGATCGGGTTCAAGTCCGGGCTCTTACTGGGCCACTCAAAGACATTCAGAGACTAGTCCCGAAGCCACTCCGGAGTTGTCTTGGCTCTGTGCTTAGGGTCGTTGTCCTGTTGAAAGGTGAACCTTTGCCCCAGTCTGAGGTCCTGAGTGCTCTGGAGAAGGTTTTCATCAAGGACCTCTCTGTACTTTGCTCAATTCATCTTTCCCTCAATCCTGACTAGTCTCCCAGTCCCTGCCGCTGAAAAACATCCCCACAGTATGATGCTTCCACCACCATGCTTCACCGTAGGGATGGTGCCAGCAGGTCTACTCCAGATGTGGCGTTTGGCATTAGGCCAAAGAGTCCAGTGTGGTTTCATCAGACCAGATAATCTTGTTTCTCATGGTCTGAGAGTCCTTTAGGTGCCTTCTGGCAAACTCCAAGCGGGCTGTCATGGCTTTTACTGAGGAGTGGCTTCCGTCTGGCCACTCTACCATAAAGGCCTGATTAGTGGAGTGCTGCAGAGATGATTGTACTTCTGGAAGGTTCTCCCATCTCCACAGAGGACCTCTGGACCCTTCCTTCCACCTCATGGCTTGGTTTTTGGTCTGACATGCACTGTCAACTGTGGGACCTTATATAGACAGGTGTGTGCCTTTCCAAATCATGTCCAACCAATTGAATTTACTACAGGTGGACTCCAATCAAGTTGTAGAAACATCTCAAATATGATCAGACTGCACCTGAGCTCAATTTCAAATCTCATAGCAAAGGGTCTGAATACTTACAGTACCAGTCAAAATTTTGGACACACATACTCATTCAAGGGTTTTTCTTTATTTTTACTATTTTCTACATTGTAGAGTAATAGTGAAGACATCACAACAGACACTATGACCTTGGATTTCCTAGTATCTTCTATGTAGAAGAACCCCTTACAGTATTATAGACACTATGACCTGGGATTTACTAAGAGCTTCTATGTAGAAGAACCCCTAACAGTATTATAGACACTATGTCCTATGTTATACACTATGTTATATGCACTGTGAAATAACACATATGGAATCATGTAGTAACCACAAAAGTGTTAACAGCTTCGCACACTCTTGGAAACATCTGTGTCTTAACATTACTCTCAGATGAGAAACATCTGTGTCTTAACATTACTGTCAGATGAGAAACATATGTGTCTTAACATTACTCTCAGATGAGAAACATCTGTGTCTTAACATTACTCTCAGATGAGAAACATCTGTGTTTTAACAAAAACATCTGTGTCTTAACATTACTCTCAGATGAGAAACATCTGTGTCTTAACAGAAACATCTGTGTCTTAACATTACTGTCAGATGAAAAACATGTGTCTTAACATTACTGTCAGATGAGAAACATCTGTGTCTTAACATTACTGTCAGATGAAAAACATCTGTGTCTTAACATTACTGTCAGATGAGAAACATCTGTGTCTTAACATTACAGTCAGATGAAAAACATCTGTGTCTTAACATTACTGTCAGATTAAAAACATCTGTGTCTTAACATTACTGTCAGATGAAAAACATCTGTGTCTTACCATTACAGTCAGATGAAAAACATCTGTGTCTTAACATTACTGTCAGATTAAAAACATCTGTGTCTTGACATTACAGTCAGATGAAAAACATCTGTGTCTTAACATTACTGTCAGATTAAAAACATCTGTGTCTTGACATTCCAGTCAGATGAAAAACATCTGTGTCTTAACATTACAGTCAGATGAAAAACATCTGTGTCTTAACTAACTTCCCTCTCTATTATCTCCTTCTCCAGGCCTGGAGGAACACGGCTATGAAATCAGTGGCTGTGTTAATGTGCTGCCTTGCAGTGACCCTTTCACAACAGCCTGGAAGACTAGACCCACATAATGATCCAAAAATTCACGAAGGACCAGGACCCCACACTCACACTCACACAGAAATCATCACCATCATACGCAATTGGACCCACGAAGATGTCCATCCTCCACCCCCTCCTCCATCCCCCTGTGAAGGTAAGTCTTTTAGAGCCCTGTCTGTGACCATCCCCCTGTGATGGTAAGTCTTTTAGAGCCCTGTCTGTGACCATCCCCCTGTGATGGTAAGTCTTTTAGAGCCCTGTCTGTGACCATCCCCCTGTGATGGTAAGTATTTTAGAGCCCTGTCTGTGACCATCCCCCTGTGATGGTAAGTATTTTAGAGCCCTGTCTGTGACCATCCCCCTGTGATTGGTAAGTCTTTTAGAACCCTGTCTGTGACCATCCCCCTATGATGGTAAGTCTTTTAAAGCCCTGTCTGTGACCATCCCCCTGTGATAGTAAGTCTTTTAGAACCCTGTCTGTGACCATCCACCTGTGATGGTAAGTCTTTTAAAGCCCTGTCTGTGACCATCCCCCTGTGATAGTAAGTCTTTTAGAACCCTGTCTGTGACCATCCCCCTATGATGGTAAGTCTTTTAAAGCCTTGTCTACGACCTATCCTATCTTAAATTTATAACATGGCTACATTGACACAAATAATAAATACAAATTGAATTTTAAAAAAATATTAAAGAGTAAAAATTACAACATGGCTATGTACAGGAAGAACCAGGTAATAGCATGGTTATATAGAGGAAGTACCAGGTAATAGCATGGCTATATACAGGAAGTACCTGGTAATAACATGGCTATATACAGGAAGTACCTGGTAACAGCATGGCTATGTACAGGAAGTACCAGGTAATAACATGGCTATATACAGGAAGTACCTGGTAATAGCATGGCTATGGACAGGAAGAACCAGGTAATAACATGGCTATATACAGGAAGTACTAGGTAATAACATGGCTATATACAGGAAGTACCAGGTAATAACATGGCTATATACAGGAAGTACCAGGTAATAACATGGCTATATACAGGAAGTACCAGGTAATAACATGGCTATATACAGGAAGTACCTGGTAATAGCATGGCTATGGACAGGAAGAACCAGGTAATAACATGGCTATATACAGGAAGTACCAGGTAATAACATGGCTATATACAGGAAGTAGATGTCCTGTCTTCCTGTAGAAGTGACTGAGTGTCCCATTGACCTGTACTTCAAAAGCAGTGCACTATGTATTGAATAGGGTGCCATTTGGGAAACAGATAATATGATGTCCTCTGTCTTCCTGCAGAAGTGACTGAGTGTCCCATTGACTTGTACTTCGTGATGGACTCCTCTGAGAGCATCGCCCTGCAGCAGCCCCCTCCAGGAAGCCTGGTGAAGAAGGTGGCAGATTGGACGAGGGAGTTTGCCCTGAGGCTCCGGGAGGAGGTGTACAACAGACAGGTGAAAATCAGCTGGTTGCTGGGGGGACTCCACTTCTCCCAGACACAGGAGCTCATCAGTGAGATCACCAGCAGAGAAAACTTTGTCAGGAAAATGGATGGTATTGACTGGTTAAAGTCTTACCTGGGTAAAGGTAAGATCGCCAAGACTCATTTGCATGCTTCTTCTTCATGGATCTAGCCTTCCATTGTTTTCTTCCATTGAATATGTGACTCCGGGATGTCATTGATCTGTACTCTAATGTGTTGAGAGCCTGTTAGTCAGCATGTCATTGATCTGTATAGTACTGTGTATCCTGGGCATATGACAGATAAACGTTGATTTGATTTGAGGTACCTACACTGACTGTGCCCTGGACAAGATGACCGAGGAGATGCAGCGCCACGACCTCCGGGGACACAACTCTGTCCGCTTCGCTGTGGTGGTCACTGACGGCCATGTGACTGGCGCCCCCTGTGGGGGGATCAAGGTGTCTGCAGAACGGGCTAGAGACCAGGTAAGAGGGACAGACACAGTAGAGGGTTTTGTTTTTAGCCTTTTAATCAGTGATGTTACTGTCATTCATCTCCTGAGATTGTTTATTTGATTTGACCAGCGCATCAGCCTGTTCTCAGTAGCTGCCTCCAAGGTGGTGGAGGAAGCAGGGATGAATCTGATCGCTAGCTCGCCTGCGGGGGTCTACCGTTCCAACTACATGGCTGTCAATGTCACAGGTGTTTAACCTAACAAGTCATTTCATTGGTTACTTGACAGTACATGTGATTCTAACTCTGTGTATTTATAGTCCAGAGGCATGGTGGAGCCCAGGGTTTTTAGCATGTGACTGCTTTGTGGATAATGGAATTGTTTGAGCTATGGAGAAGTTGAGAAAATGGACGTCTACCTCTTGGGCTGCATCACTTCCTGTACCCCTTTACATTTTCTTGGATTGTTTTGTTTGTTGGTCTGATTTAAACTAGCATATTATATTTATAGAAACAAAAACATTGAACAAAAAAATGGGAACTGGAATGTGTTTGAAACTAAATAAATGTTGAAAAATGTCCTTTTGTTTTCTGCCTCTACTTCACTGTGCCTGCTCAACCCAGACCTTAACACCTGTCACAGTCCACCATGTGACGCCCCCACTGGGAAAATAGTCACATCATCCATCAACCAAATTATCAACGCTATGGTGATTATATGTAGTGTTTTATCCAGCTTTGAATATTCATGTCTGAAGCATTTTCTATTACCATTTATCTAGGGCTGTCAAACGATTTGCAATTAAATCGCAAATTCAGAATTTGCTCAAAATGAGTTATAATTGTACGATTTTTCATTTAAAAAAAACATAAAAAATATTGACATCTTGATTTTTGTCTATAAGTAGGAAAATTGGGTTATCCCACTTTATTTAACCTAAGTCAACTTGTTAGGTAGCATTGTAGATTTGAGTTGTATAGATGTATTTTCAACGCTTTCAGACAGTGTGATTAATCTGTGCTGAAATGACAAAGTTAACGAGTTAACTGAATAACCCTGACAGCCCTAGATATTCCATTTAATATTCTATTTTTGGTACCATTGTCCCCCCCCCCCAAATAATTTTTTTATTGAGGTCTTTTTGTTGGTTCTTCTCTACAGAAATATCAAGCCTATTTGCAGGTAACTAAGAGTTATTCTCAGGGAGGGAGTCAGAATCTGTAACGTGACGCTTCTAAGCCTCTCTATCAAAATGATCTTCATTTTCCTGGTGTGAAATGTTGTTTCGTTCACAAAGTTTTTAATCCATCATTACTCCAGTGCTCCAAACTCCAGTGTCTGGAGCTTCCAGGCCCCCCTGGTCTGAAGGGAAACCGAGGACTAAAAGTGAGCTCCTTTGTTAATAATAAGTAAAACATCTGAGATATTTGCAAGAATGAAATGTTGTTTATTCATGTTTGTTTTATGAACAGTTTGTTGTTTATGTTTATTTTAAAGTATCTGTTTATTTTAGGGAACGAAAGGAGGAGTTGGACTTGCTGGCGCTAAAGGGACCAAGGGCAAACAGGTGGACTGGGCGTTCTGACCACGGAAACACTGACAAGAGAACCTAGACATTTATATATATACATATATTTCCATTTTGTTGTTGTTGTTGAAATAACATATTTTCTTCCACAGAATGTAGATGATAATGTTGTTATTATTTGTGCCACAGGGGGACTCTGGTATTGAAGGCGCAATCGGTCCCGCAGGTCACAAGGTTGGTGTCCTCTCTAACCAATACTGATATTCACCTCACAGTGTATCCTGACTATTTTAACAACCCGTCTTCTATTTGCTTCTGTTTAGGGTGCGATTGGTCTGAAAGGTGAAAAGGTAAGAAGAACTAAACATTATTCTAGTAAATATCATGTGTAAATCTTACATGAGACATGTTTTTTTTTAATCAATGTTTTTAAACGAGACATTATTTGATGAATGGATTTCATCTTTCCCCAGGGTGAATTTGGATCAGATGGAGCCAAGGTAAACTACATGATTGACTCTGACAGTATACAGTACGTTCTGTGTGTGTACAGCTACACCATTTAGTTATGTCTCGCTGGATATGCTTACTTTCATCTTTAACACAACTCTGAATGACCTCTCAATCACCAGGGAGCGTCGGGAGGACACGGCAGGAATGGAACGGATGGGCAGAAGGTAAGAGACCAAAACTAGGTGCTGCAACGCTTTCCCTTGAACTGTAACAGGAGCCAAGGGGAGCCCTGAGACTGTAACAGGAGCCAAGGGGAGCCCTGAGACTGTAACAGGAGCCAAGGGGAGCCCTGAGACTGTAACAGGAGCCAAGGGGAGCCCTGAGACTGTAACAGGAGCCAAGGGGAGCCCTGAGACTGTAACAGGAGCCAATGGGAGCCCTGAGACTGTAACAGGAGCCAAGGGGAGCCCTGAGACTGTAACAGGAGCCAAGGGGAGCCCTGAGACTGTAACAGGAGCCAAGGGGAGCCCTGAGACTGTAACAGGAGCCAAGGGGAGCCCTGAGACTGTAACAGGAGCCAAGGGGAGCCCTGAGACTGTAACAGGAGCCAATGGGAGCCCTGAGACTGTAACAGGAGCCAAGGGGAGCCCTGAGACTGAAACAGGAGCCAAGGGGAGCCCTGAGACTGTAACAGGAGCCAAGGGGAGCCCTGAGACTGAAACACGAGCCAAGGGGAGCCCTGAGACTGAAACAGGAGCCAAGGGGAGCCCTGAGACTGAAACACAAGCCAAGGGGAGCCCTGAGACTGAAACACGAGCTTTCAACTCAATGAAGATGACCACTGACCTGGCACACTGGTACAGGCCCATTGGGTCTATACAGGAGTGTTGAATCATGTTGAACCTAATAGGAATCTTTTCTGTGTTAATTCTCAGGGTAAAATTGGTCGAATCGGAACTTATGGTTGTAAAGGAGATCCAGGAGAAAGGGTCAGTAAAACGTTGTCCTACACACACACACACACACACACACACACACACACACACACACACACACACACACACACACACACACACACACACACACACACACACACACACACACACACACACACACACACACACACACACAAACACAATAATGAATGCAGTAAAATTTTGTGCTAAAAAGTAATTGTCTCTGATGTTTTTTGAAAGGGCCCAGATGGTTATCCAGGAAGTGCTGGTGATATGGGACTGGCCGGTGACAATGGAGAGAAGGTACCTGAGAGAACCTTCAGTCTGTCAAGGCTACTACAATACCTTCTGTACTACAGAAACTCCAGACTCAGTTTATGTACAGTGTTTTATAGACTAGTGGGTTTACTAAACCTAGTTTATGTACAGTGTTTTATAGACTAGTGGGTTTACTAAACCTAGTTTATGTACAGTGTTTTATAGACTAGTGGGTTTACTAAACCTAGTTTATGTACAGTGTTTTATAGACTAGTGGGTTTACTAAACCTAGTTTATGTACAGTGTTTTATAGACTAGTGGGTTTACTAAACCTAGTTTATGTACAGTGTTTTATAGACCAGTGTGTTTACTAAACCTAGTTTATGTACAGTGTTTTATAGACTAGTGGGTTTACTAAACCTAGTTTATGTACAGTGTTTTATAGACTAGTGGGTTTACTAAACCTAGTTTATGTACAGTGTTTTATAGACTAGTGGGTTTACTAAACCTAGTTTATGTACAGTGTTTTATAGACTAGTGTGTTTAATGTGTGATGCTGATATTCCTAGGGAGACCCTGGTCATAACGGAAAGCCAGGTCCCACTGGCCCTCTTGGAGAAGCTGGACCACCGGTACAGTAACGACATCATAACACACTCTTACCTGGACCTAACAGAAACAAGACAATCATGCAGATTTAATGTGCACTAGCTAACGACATCACAGCTCAAGAAGGATTCTCTCTCGGAAGACAGCGTGAAGAGCCACTTGTTATCACATTGATAAATCATCTAATCTTTCCTCTTCCTTTCAGAGTTATCCAGGAAGTCCTGGGATTCCAGGCTCACCAGGAAGGAAGGGAATACCAGTGAGTGACTTACATAGACCTGGCTATCCTTGTCATTAACCGTTCAGTAGTTGAGTAGTTCAGTAGTTGAGTAGTTCAGTAGTTCATTAGTTCAGTAGTACTGTAGTTCAGTAGTTCAGTAGTGCTATAGTTCAGTAGTGCTGTAGTTCAGTAGTGCTATAGTTCAGTAGAGCTGTAGTTCAGTAATGCTGTAGTGCTGTAGTTCAGTAGTGCTGTAGTTCAGTAGTGCTGTAGTTCAGTAGAGCTGTAGTTCAGTAGTGCTGTAGTGCTGTAGTTCAGTAGTGCTGTAGTGCAGTAGTTCAGTAGAGCTGTAGTTCAGTAGTGTTGTAGTGCTGTAGTTCAGTAGTGCTGTAGTTCAGTAGTGCTGTAGTTCAGTAGTGCTGTAGTGCTGTAGTGCTGCAGTACTGTAGTTCAGTAGTGTTGTAGTGCTGTAGTTCAGTAGTGCTGTAGTTCAGTAGTTCAGTAGTGCTGTAGTGTTGTAGTTCAGTAGTGCTGTAGTTCAGTAGTTCAGTAGTGCTGTAGTTCAGTAGTACTGTAGTTCAGTAGTTCAGTAGTGCAGTAGAGCTGTAGTTCAGTAGTTCAGTAGTTCAGTAGTTCAGTAGTGCTGTAGTACTGTAGTTCAGTAGTGCTGTAGTTCAGTAGAGCTGTAGTTCAGTAGTGCTGTAGTTCAGTAGTTCAGTAGTTCAGTAGTTCAGTAGTGCTGTAGTACTGTAGTTCAGTAGTGTTGTAGTGCTGTAGTTCAGTAGTGCTGTAGTACTGTAGTTCAGTAGTGTTGTAGTGCTGTAGTTCAGTAGTGCTGTAGTACTGTAGTTCAGTAGTGCTGTAGTTCAGTAGAGCTGTAGTTCAGTAGTGCTGTAGTTCAGTAGTTCAGTAGTTCAGTAGTTCAGTAGTGTTGTAGTTCAGTAGTTCAGTAGTGTTGTAGTTCAGTAGTGCTATAGTTCAGTAGTTCAGTTGTTCAGTAGTGCTGTAGTTCAGTAGTTCAGTAGTTCAGTAGTGCTGTAGTTCAGTAGTGTTGTAGTTCAGTAGTGCTGTAGTTCAGTAGTGTTGTAGTTCAGTAGTGCTATAGTTCAGTAGTGCTGTAGTTCAGTAGTTCAGTAGTGTTGTAGTTCAGTAGTGCTGTAGTTCAGTAGTGCTGTAGTTCAGTAGTGTTGTAGTTCAGTAGTGCAGTAGTTCAGTAGTGTTGTAGTGCTGTAGTTCACTAGTTCAGTAGTTCAGTAGTGCTGTAGTTCACTAGTTCAGTAGTTCAGTAGTGCTGTAGTTCAGTAATGCTGTAGTTCAGTAGTGCCGTAGTTCAGTAGTTCAGTAGTGCTGTAGTTCAGTAGTGCTTTAGTTCAGTAGTGCTGTAGTTCAGTAGTGCTGTAGTTCAGTAGTTCAGTAGTGCTTTAGTTCAGTAGTTCAGTAGTGCTGTAGTGCTGTAGTGCTGTAGTTCAGTAGTGCTTTAGTTCAGTAGTGCTGTAGTTCAGTAGTGCTGTAGTTCAGTAGTGCTGTAGTTAGGTAGTTCAGTAGTGCTGTAGTTCAGTAGTGCTTTAGTTCAGTAGTGCTGTAGTTCAGTAGTGCTGTAGTTCAGTAGTTCAGTAGTGCTGTAGTGCTGTAGTGCTTTAGTTCAGTAGTGCTGTAGTTCAGTAATTCAGTAGTGCTGTAGTGCTGTAGTGCTTTAGTTCAGTAGTGCTGTAGTTCAGTAGTGCTTTAGTTCAGTAGTGCTGTAGTTCAGTAGTTCAGTAGTGCTGTAGTGCTGTAGTTCAGTAGTGCTTTAGTTCAGTAGTGCTGTAGTTCAGTAGTGCTGTTGTTCAGTAGTGCTTTAGTTCAGTAGTGCTTTAGTTCAGTAGTGCTGTAGTTCAGTAGTGCTGTAGTTAGGTAGTTCAGTAGTGCTGTTGTTCAGTAGTGCTGTAGTTCAGTAATTCAGTAGTGCTGTAGTGCTGTAGTGCTGTAGTTCAGTAGTGCTGTAGTTCAGTAGTGCTGTAGTTCAGTAGTGCTGTAGTTAGGTAGTTCAGTAGTGCTGTTGTTCAGTAGTGCTGTAGTTCAGTAGTGCTGTAGTTCAGTAGTGCTGTAGTGCTGTAGTGCTGTAGTGCTGTAGTTCAGTAGTGCTGTAGTTCAGTAGTGCTGTAGTTCAGTAGTGCTGTAGTTAGGTAGTTCAGTAGTGCTGTTGTTCAGTAGTGCTGTAGTTCAGTAATTCAGTAGTGCTGTAGTGCTGTAGTGCTGTAGTTCAGTAGTGCTGTAGTTCAGTAGTGCTGTAGTTAGGTAGTTCAGTAGTGCTGTTGTTCAGTAGTGCTGTAGTTCAGTAGTGCTGTAGTTCAGTAGTGCTGTAGTGCTGTAGTGCTGTAGTGCAGTAGTGCTGTAGTTCATTAGTTCAGTAGTGCTGTAGTTCAGTAGTGCTGTATTTCTTCATTCTAAACTAACTGATTCCTAATTCTTTCAGGGACTCAACGGTGAACCGGGACCAAAAAGCCAACCTGTACGCAAACTTGGCTAAGTGATCCATTCTGAAATGATAAGTTAAATATTAAATGCAAAGGGATGACCTTTGTCAAACAATAAATATTGTTTATATGTCTGTCGTTAGGGGCGTCCAGGAGACCCTGGAATTAAGGGACTTAACGGACCAGGCGGACCTAAAGGAGGCAAGGTCCGTCACCGTTCACACCTCTAAGCTTCTGCTATGCCTACAGAGTTGTGTGATACAGTAGATATTACATAGGAATGTTATGCTACAGTCTTAGAAATGTTTCTTCCACCTACATCCTAATAGCTTCTAGATATCCTACATGGAACCCAAAAGGGTTCTTAAAAAGGCTTCTCCCATGGGAACCTTCATTTCCAAGAGTGTCCATGCTGTAATACCAATAGATGAAATACCGTCTGTTTCAGTTCCTGCGGCATTCAGACACATTCCAGGCAAACTGCCCATAAGAAGAACAATGGCTGACTGAAAATATGATGTCTGTTTGTGTAAATATTTGACCATGAATATTGTGAGGTCAAACAAAGGCTAACATGTATTCTGCCATTCCCAGGGTGAACCTGGTCTACAGGGGAAGCCAGGTCTTCATGGGGATCTCGGCCCCAAAGGATCTAAGGTCAGAGAAGCTTAACCTCTAATGGTGGGGGAGCAGAGGATAATTTTGCATTGCATTCTGGGGACATGATTCAGCAGTAACTCTCAGGGAAACAGACAACATGGGGAGTTTCTCCACTAAAATACAGTACACTCCTTCTTTCATAGAACATTGCGTGTGTGTGTGTGTGTGTGTGTGTGTGTGTGTGTGTGTGTGTGTGTGTGTGTGTGTGTGTGTGTGTGTGTGTGTGTGTGTGTGTGTGTGTGTGTGTGTGTGTGTGTGTGTGTGTGTGTGTGTGTGTGTGTGTGTCCTCCCTCTGTTTGTTTAGGGAGGTCCAGGGCTGCCCGGTCCAAGAGGACATCAAGGAGATAATGGGCCAGATGGACAGATCGTATGTTGCTACTATTACTAATGCTTCTACTAGAAATACTACTCTACGACTCCTACTCTACTATTGTTAATATATTGTCACTGCTAATCTACTAATCTAATAATCTATTTATCTGCTAATCTAATAAACTACTAATCTGCTAATCTAATAAACTACTAATCTACTAATCTGCTAATCTAATAAACTACTAATCTACTAATCTGCTAATCTAATAAACTACTAATCGACTAATCTGCTAATCTAATAAACTACTGATCTACTAATCTGCGAATCTACTAATCTGCTAATCTACTAATCTGCTAATCTAATAAACTACTAATCTGCTAATCTAATAAACTACCAATCTACTAATCTGCTAATCTACTAATCTGCTAATCTAATAAACTACTAATCTGCTAATCTAATAAACTACCAATCTACTAATCTGCTAATCTACTAATCTACTAATCTGCTAATCTAATAATCTACTAATCTACTAATCTGCTAATCTAATAAACTACTAATCTGCTAATCTAATAAACTACTAATCTGCTAATCTACTAATCTGCTAATCTTTTTATCTGCTAATCTGCTAATTTGCTAATCTGCTAATCTAATAAACTACTAATCTACTAATTTGCTAATCTAATAAACTACTAATCTCCTAATCTGCTAATCTAATAAACTGCTAATCTGCTAATCTAATAAACTACTAATCTACTAATCTGCTACTGCTACTGCTTATACTACTCTACTGCTACTACAATTGTTATTGTATTGTCACTACTAATCTACTAATCTGCTAATGCTTATACTATACTGCTACTACTAATGTTGTTGTATTGTCCATACTAAACTACTAATCTGCTACTGCTACTACTATTGCTACTCTACTATTGTATTGTATTGTCACTACTAAACTACTAATCTGCTACTGCTACTTCTATTGCCACTGCTACGAAACTACTACTACTACTACTACTACTCTACTACTACTACTGTAGCTACTGCTACAATACTACTTCTATGACGACTACTACAACTACTGTTACTACTACTACTCCACTACTACTACTACTACTACTACTACCACTAATACAACTGCTACTACGCTGCTACTACTACTGCTACTCTACTACTGTTACTACTAATACTGATACTGCTCTACCACAACTCCACTGCTACAACTACTTTACTAATACTCTACAACTACCACTACTATGATGCCTACTGAAATACTACTAATAACTACTACTACTATTCCTACTACTACAACCTACTAATGTACTCTAGTATTACACTACTAATACAACTCTACTACTACTACTGCTGTTACTAATCTACTGGTGACTAATGCTACTCCTACCACTTTACTACTACTACTACTAATAATAATATACTACTAAATCTACTCGACAACAACTACTATTACTTCTGAGACTACAACTCTACTACTGTTACTACCACTACCACTACAACTACTACTACTTCTCCACTAGTACTACTGCTATTTCTACTAATAATAATACTAATACTCTACTACTGCACACTACTCTACCGCTACTGCTACTACTACTATACTACTATTACAACTACTACTACGACTACTACAATACTACTAGTATACTACCACTACTACTACTACTACTATGATACTACTACACTACTTATGTACTACTACTACTCTAGTACTACACTACTAATATTGGTACTATTGCTACTACTCTACTGCTCCCACGACTAATAATACTACTAGTCTACTGCTAATACTGCTGCTACTGCTCTTCTACAACTACAACTCTACAGCTGCTATTACTAACACTAGCCAACTACTGTTACTACTGCTACTACTACACTAATACTACTGTTACTACTACTACAACTACAACGCTACAGTTGCTATTACTACCACTACCCAACTACTATTACTAGTGCTACTACTCTACTAGTACCACTACTAAAGTTACTAATGTTACTACTATACCAATATTACTGTTACTACTGATACTACTACTACTAGTAGTACTACTACTAATGTTGCTACTACTACTGTTACTACTACTAATGTTACTACTCCTACTACTAGTCAACTACTAGTTTACTACTACTACTATACTACCAATGTACTCTAAGATGTCCTCCTGTTCTGATCGTATTGTTTACTACAACTTTATTTATACTACTTCTACTACTATTACTAGTCTACTTCTACTACTACCATTCTTCTACTACTACTAGTCTACTACTACTACTACTACTACTACTACTACTGGTCTACTTCTACTACTACTAGTCTACTACTACTACTACTACTACTACTACTACTACTACTACTGGTCTACTACTAATACTACTACTGCTACTACTCGTCTCCTTTTACTACTACTACTACTACTACAACTATTACTGGTCTACTTCTACTTCTACTACTACTGGTCTACTTCTACTACTACTACAACAACTACTACTACTGGTCTACTTCTCCTACTACTACTACTACTACTGGTCTACTCCTACTTCTACTACTACTACTACTACTTCTACTGGTCTACTTCTACTTCTACTACTACGACTACTGGTCTACTTCTACAAGTCTACTACTACTACTACTACTGATCTACTACTACTACTACTTCTACTACTACTAGTAGTCTACTTCTACTACAACTACTACTACTGGTCTACTTCTACTAGTCTACTGCTACTACTATTACTATTGATCTACTACTACTACTTCTACAACTACTACTACTAGTCTACTTCTACTACTACTACTACTACTACTACTAGTACTACTACTATTACTAGTACTACACCTACTGATCTACTACTACTACTACTACTAGTCTACTTCTACTACTTCTACTACTACTACTACTACTACTACTACTACTACTACTAATACCTCTAATACTACTACTTCTTCGACTACTACTGCTACTACTACTAGTCTACTACTTCTACTACTACTACTTCTACTACTACTACTACTAGTCTACTTCTACTACAACTACTACTACTATTACTACTACTATTACCACCACTTCTACTACTACTGCTACTACTTCTAGTACTAGTATTACTACTACTGGTCTACTACTACTACTAGTCTACTTCTACCTCTATTTCTACTACTACTACTTCTACTTCTACTACTACTACTAGTACTACTATCCTACTTCTGCTACTACTGGTCTACTTCTATCACTCTACTCTATGCTACTACTACTACTACTATTAGTAGTACTACTACTACTACTACTAGTACTACTACTACTGGTCTAGTTCTCCTACTTCTACTACTACTAGTCTACTTCTACTACTACTACTACTACTACTAGTAGTACTACTACTACTTCTACTGCTACTAGTCTACTACTACTACTACTAGTCTATGTCTACTCTTACTCCTACCACTTCTACTACTACTACTAGTCTACTTCTATTACTACTACTACTAGTCTACTTCTACTACTAGAACTACTACTACTTCTACTACTGCTACTACTACTAGTCTACTACTACTTCTACTACTACTACTACTACTACTACTGGTCTACTACTACTACTACTACTACTACTACTAGTCTACTTCTACCACTACTTCTACTTCTAATACTCCTACTACTACTACTACTTCTACTACTACTACTACTACTATTACTGGCCTACTTCTACTACTACTAGTGCTACTACTACTAGTCTACTTCTAATACTACTACTTGTTTACTTCTACTACTACTAGTACTACTACTACTGCTAGTCTACTACTACTAGTCTACTAGTCTACTTATACTACTACTACTACTACTAGTAGACTAGTCTACTACTACTAGTCTACTACTACTACTACCACTACTACTACTACTACTACTATCCTACTTCTACTACTACTACTGCTACTACTCGTCTACTTTTACTACTTCTACTACTACTACTACAACTATTACTGGTCTACTTCTACTTCTACTACTACTGGTCTACTTCTACTACTACTACTACTACTGGTCTACTACTGATCTACTACTACTACTACTACTACCACTAGTCTACTTCTACTTCTACTACTACTACTTCTACTTCTACTACTACTACTAGTACTACTATCCTACTTCTACTACTACTATCCTACTTCTACTACTTCTACTATCTTACTTCTACTACTAGTACTACTATCCTACTACTGCTACTACTGGTCTACTTCTACCACTCTACTCTATTCTATGATATCCTCCTGTTTTGTACCTTTTGTTTAGTCAGAATACATGTTGCCATGTCTACATTTTGAGCATACTGCGACAGTCTTCTACTAGTAGTAGTAGTAGTAGTACTACTAGTACTACTAGTACTACTACTACTGGTCTAGTTCTCCTACTTCTACTACTACTAGTCTACTTCTACTACTACTACTACTAGTCAACTTCTACTACTACAACTACTACTAGTCTACTTCTACTACTAGTACTACTACTACTTCTACTACTACTAGTCTACTACTACTACTACTACTACTAGTCTACTTCTACCACTACTTCTAATACTACTACTACTACTACTACTACTTCTACTACTACTACTACTACTGGCCTACTTATACTACTACTAGTAGTAGAAGTACTTCTACTACTAGTACTACTATCCTACTACTGCTACTACTGGTCTACTTCTACCACTCTACTCTATTCTATGATATCCTCCTGTTTTGTACCTTTTGTTTAGTCAGAATACATGTTGCCATGTCTACATTTTGAGCATACTGCGACAGTCTTCTACTAGTAGTAGTAGTAGTAGTACTACTGGTCTAGTTCTCCTACTTCTACTACTACTAGTCAGAATACATGTTGCCATGTCTACATTTTGAGCATACTGCGACAGTCTTCTACTACTAGTAGTAGTAGTAGTAGTACTACTGGTCTAGTTCTCCTACTTCTACTACTACTAGTCAGAATACATGTTGCCATGTCTACATTTTGAGCATACTGCGACAGTCTTCTCGTCTAAGTAAAGGTTAAATAAATACATCTACATTTCTGGAATTGTTTATTTACTGACGGTAGTCTATACCTATGTATTTCAGTGACTATGACTGCCATGTGGGTATATCATATTTTTCTTTATTTGAATTCTTTATGCATATAGTATTCCGTATGGCATCTCTGTGTTACAGGGAACTGCTGGAGAGCCTGGTGATCCTGGACAGACTGGACCCCATGGAGATCGTGGACCAAAGGTGGGGTTGAGTTATATAGATCCTGGACCAAAGGTGGGGTTAGGTTATAATATAGATCCTGGAAAAAAGGTGGGGTTGAGTTATATAGATCATGGACCAAAGGTAGGGTTGGGTTATATTATAGATCCTGGACCAAAGTTAGGGTTGAGTTATATAGATCATGGACCAAAGGTAGGGTTGGGTTATATTATAGATCCTGGACCAAAGTTAGGGTTGAGTTATATAGATCATGGACCAAAGGTGGGGTTGAGTTATATAGATCATGGACCAAAGGTGGGGTTGAGTTATATAGATCATGGACCAACGGTGGGGTTGAGTTATATAGATCATGGACCAACGGTGGGGTTGAGTTATATAGATCATGGACCAACGGTGGGGTTGAGTTATATAGATCATGGACCAAAGTTAGGGTTGAGTTATATAGATCATGGACCAAAGGTGGGGTTGAGTTATATAGATCATGGACCAAAGGTGGGGTTGAGTTATATAGATCATGGACCAAAGTTAGGGTTGAGTTATATAGATCATGGACCAAAGTTAGGGTTGAGTTATATAGATCATGGACCAACGGTGGGGTTGAGTTATATAGATCATGGACCAAAGGTGGGGTTGAGTTATATAGATCATGGACCAACGGTAGGGTTGGGTTATAAAATAGGTTTGGACCAAAGGTGGGGTTGAGTTATATAGATCATGGACCAATGGTAGGGTTGGGTTATAAAATAGGTTTGGACCAAAGGTGGGGTTGAGTTATATAGATCATGGACCAACGGTGGGGTTGAGTTATATAGATCATGGACCAAAGTTAGGGTTGAGTTATATAGATCATGGACCAAAGGTGGGGTTGAGTTATATAGATCATGGACCAAAGGTGGGGTTGAGTTATATAGATCATGGACCAAAGGTGGGGTTGAGTTATATAGATCATGGACCAAAGATGGGGTTGAGTTATATAGATCATGGACCAAAGATGGGGTTGAGTTATATAGATCATGGACCAAAGGTGGGGTTGAGTTATATAGATCATGGACCAAAGATGGGGTTGAGTTATATAGATCATGGACCAAAGATGGGGTTGAGTTATATAGATCATGGACCAAAGGTGGGGTTGAGTTATATAGATCATGGACCAAAGTTGGGGTTGAGTTATATAGATCATGGACCAACGGTGGGGTTGAGTTATATAGATCATGGACCAAAGTTAGGGTTGAGTTATATAGATCATGGACCAAAGGTGGGGTTGAGTTATATAGATCATGGACCAAAGTTAGGGTTGAGTTATATAGATCATGGACCAAAGGTGGGGTTGAGTTATATAGATCATGGACCAAAGGTGGGGTTGAGTTATATAGATCGTGGACCAAAGGTGGGGTTGAGTTATATAGATCATGGACCAAAGGTGGGGTTGAGTTATGTAGATCATGGACCAAAGGTGGGGTTGAGTTATATAGATCATGGACCAAAGGTAGGGTTGGGTTATATAGATCATGGACCAAAGGTAGGGTTGGGTTATATAGATCATGGACCAAAGGTGGGGTTGGGTTATATTATAGATCCTGGGTTGAGTTATTTCTTATATAAATTTTGAAAGAGTGAAAGACTATTGGTCAGTAAAGTGGACACACTTCCCACAGTGTAATGTAGTTTGTGGACACTTCCCACAGTGTACTGTAGTTAGTGGACACTTCCCACAGTGTAATGTAGTTAGTGGACACTTCCCACAGTGTAATGTAGTTAATCTTCTTCTGTGTTTTAGGGTGACAAAGGAAGAGATGGGTTCAACTATCCGGGACTAAGAGGAGAAACGGTACCGTTTGACAAGATGAATGTCGTCAGCTCAAGAGTTCACAATACTGTTGTACTGTGATGCTGTTCTGTCTGTTTGTCTGTCAGGGAGCTAGAGGGAACAATGGACGTCCAGGCCCTTGGGGAAGCAGAGGGAATTGTGGTAACAAAGGAGAAGCTGGGATGAAAGGTCCAAACGGTGAACCGGTAAGCTCCAGCTGCTGTCATGAACAGCTGAATATACACTTGGATTAGTTTATATCCATTAATGTGGATGGTTAGCCTAGGATTTGCTTTGATAGTTGCCAAGCCTAAGATAAATATTCTTGAGAACTGAGTCAGTGTTCTGAAGATTCAGTTGTCAAGAATATGTATGCTGTGGACTCAACACTACACGTCAGCTACCACAGCAAGTGAAATGACTGCAACACTTAACAAAGATCTGCAGTCAGTTTCAGAATGGGTGCCAAGAAATAAGTTAGTCCTAATTTTGTGAAATCATTCACTAAACACCAAACCTCAACTAAATCTTGTAATAAATAATTTAGAAATTGAGCAAGTTGAGGAGACTAAACTGCTTGGAGTAACCCTGGAGTGTAAACTGTCATGGTCAAAACATGTTGATACAACAGTAGCTAAGATGGGGAGAAGTCTGTCCATAATAAAGTGCTGCTCTGCCTTCTTAACAACACTATCAACAAGGCAGGTCCTACAGGCCCTAGTTTATACCTTCTTAACAACATTATCAACAAGGCAGGTCCTACAGGCCCTAGTTTATACCTTCTTAACAGCACTATCAACAAGGCAGGTCCTACAGGCCCTAGTTTATACCTTCTTAACAGCACTATCAACAAGGCAGGTCCTACAGGCCCTAGTTTATACCTTCTTAACAACACTATCAACAAGGCAGGTCCTACAGGCCCTAGTTTCTACCTTCTTAACAACACTATCAACAAGGCAGGTCCTACAGGCCCTAGTTTCTACCTTCTTAACAGCACTATCAACAAGGCAGGTCCTACAGGCCCTAGTTTCTACCTTCTTAACAACATTATCAACAAGGCAGGTCCTACAGGCCCTAGTTTATACCTTCTTAACAGCACTATCAACAAGGCAGGTCCTACAGGCCCTAGTTTATACCTTCTTAACAGCACTATCAACAAGGCAGGTCCTACAGGCTCTAGTTTCAACCTTCTTAACAACATTATCAACAAGGCAGGTCCTATAGGCCCTAGTTTCTACCTTCTTAACAACATTATCAACAAGGCAGGTCCTACAGGCCCTAGTTTCAACCTTCTTAACAACATTATCAACAAGGCAGGTCCTACAGGCCTTAGTTTCTACCTTAATAGCACTATCAACAAGGCAGGTCCTACAGGCCCTAGTTTCTACCTTCTTAACAACACTATCAACAAGGCAGGTCCTACAGGCCCTAGTTTCTACCTTCTTAACAACACTATCAACAAGGCAGGTCCTACAGGCCCTAGTTTCTACCTTCTGAACAACACTATCAACAAGGCAGGTCCTACAGGCCCTAGTTTCTACCTTCTTAACAACACTATCAACAAGGCAGGTCCTACAGGCCCTAGTTTCTACCTTCTTAACAACACTATCAACAAGGCAGGTCCTACAGGCCCTAGTTTTTACCTTCTTAACAACACTGTCAACAAGGCAGGTCCTAGTTTCTACCTTCTTAACAACACTGTCAACAAGGCAGGTCCTAGTTTCTACCTTCTTAACAACACTATCAACAAGGCAGTTCCTACAGGCCCTAGTTTCTACCTTCTTAACAACACTATCAACAAGGCAAGTCCTACAGGCCCTAGTTTCTACCTTCTTAACAACATTATCAACAAGGCAGGTCCTACAGGCCCTAGTTTCAACCTTCTTAACAACATTATCAACAAGGCAGGTCCTACAGGCCTTAGTTTCTACCTTAATAGCACTATCAACAAGGCAGGTCCTACAGGCCCTAGTTTCTACCTTCTTAACAACACTATCAACAAGGCAGGTCCTACAGGCCCTAGTTTCTACCTTCTTAACAACACTATCAACAAGGCAGGTCCAACAGGCCCTAGTTTCTACCTTCTTAACAACACTATCAACAAGGCAGGTCCAACAGGCCCTAGTTTCTACCTTCTTAACAGCACTATCAACAAGGCAGGTCCTACAGGCCCTAGTTTCTACCTTCTTAACAACACTATCAACAAGGCAGGTCCTACAGGCCCTAGTTTCTACCTTCTTAACATCACTATCAACAAGGCAGGTCCTAGTTTCTACCTTCTTAACAGCACTATCAACAAGGCAGGTCCTACAGGCCCTAGTTTCTACCTTCTTAACAGCACTATCAACAAGGCAGGTCCTACAGGCCCTAATTTCTACCTTCTTAACAACATTATCAACAAGGCAGGTCCTACAGGTCCTAGTTTTGTGGCACCTGGACTACTGTTCAGTCGTGTGGTCAGGTAAGACAAAAAGGGACTTAGGAAAATTCCAGTTGGTTCAGAACAGGGCAGCACAGCTGGCCTTCTAACGTACACAGAGAGCTAATATTAATACTATGCATGTCAATCTCTCCTCGCTCAAAGTGGAGGAGAGATGGACTTCATCACTACTTGTATTTATGAGAGGTATTGGCATGTTGAATACACAGAGCTGTCTGTCTAAATTACTAGCACACAGTTCAGACACCCATACATACCCCACAAGACATGCCACCAGAGGTCTCTTCACAGTCCCCAAGTCCAGAATAGACTCTGGGAGGCACACAGTACTACATAGAACCATGACTACATGGAACTCTATTCCACAGTACTACATAGAACCATGACTACATGCAACTCTATTCCACAGTACTACATAGAGCCATGACTACATGGAACTCTATTCCACAGTACTACATAGAGCCATGACTACATGGAACTCTATTCCACATCAGGTAACTGATGCAGCAGTAGAATCAGATTTAAAAAACAGGTAAAAATACACCTGATGGAACCTGATGGAACAGCGGGGACTGTGAAGAGACACAAACAGGCACAGGCACACACGCTAGCACACACACTCTACACATACAGAATGGTGGTATTATAAACGTTGTATTTAAAGATATGTACTAATGTAATAATGTTACATGTACTGTTTGACTTGATTCAATTCATTTGTTTGGAGGAAGAGCTAATGAGGATCCTTAATAAATACTACGTCATCCAATTTGTGCAATATGTTAGGAATGTTGTGCTTAAGATCCCAGAGTGCGTCTTTAAGAGGTGAAGTCCAGGGTTACCTTGGCAGCTGCTAACCTTAGAGCATTCTGGAAGGAAGGAATCAGTGCTCTAAAGAACATGTTTGTGTTCTATTCTTGAGAAGTGGTGAGCTAACCCAGCTGAGTAACATGTGTTTGGGCTCACTGAAGAACCTGTCTTTGTGTTATTGTTGTCCAGGGACATCCAGGTCAACAGGGAGTGAATGGGAGGAGAGGATCCAGAGGAGGCCCTGGAGCTCCTGTAAGTATACTACCACAGGACACATCACCTGCTGCCTGCGTTACTCTGACTCTGATCAGACAGCAGAAGACCATTTTACTTACTGTTCAAGCTCCACTTCATTTTCATTTATCCTTTATTTAACCAGGCAAGTCAGTTAAGAACTAATTCTTATTTACGATGACGGCCTAGGAACAGTGGGTTAACTGCCTTGTTCAGGGGCAGAATGACAGATTTTTACCTTGTCAGTTCAGGGATTCGATCGAGCAACCTTTCGGTTACTGGCCCAACACTAAGCTACCTGCCGCCCCAATGTCTGTTTACCGATCGGTACATTTTTCTTACAGGGTAATCCTGGACCAGAGGGAGACCCTGGCCTTTCTGTAAGTCAACTGTATAAACTTTATATTAAAAACATCATGATATGAAGAGATTCAATCTGTTCCTATGGTGTCATATCCGATGAATAATACTACTGATCAATAATACTACTGATCTGATCATATAGTGGAATATCTGATCAATAATACCACAGATCAATAATACTACTGATCTGATCCTATAGTGTCATACCTGTTTAACACTACTGATCAATAATACTACTGATCAATAATACTACTGATCTGATCCTATGGTGTCATATCTGATGAATAACACTACTGATCAATAATACTACTGATCAATAATACTACTGATCTGATCCTATAGTGGCATATCTGATCAATAATACTACTGATCAATAATACTACTGATCAGTAATACTACTGATCTGATCCTATAGTGTCATATCTGATTAATCAAATCAAAGTTTATTTGTCACATGCGCCGATTACAACAGGTGTAGGTAGACCTTACAGTGAAATGCTTATTTACAAGCCCTCACCAACAATGCAGTTTTAAGAACCCCCAACCCCAAAAAGTAAGAGATAAGAATAACAAATCATTAAAGAGCAGCAGTAAATAACATATCAGTGAAGACACTTGCCAGTTGGTCAGTGAATGCTCGGAGTACACATCCTGGCAATCCGTCTGGCCCTGCGGCCTTGTGAATGTTGACCTGTTTAAGGGTCTTACTCACATCGGCTGCGGAGAGCGTGATCACACAGTCGTCCGGAACAGCTGGTGCTCTCATGGATAATAATACTACTGACCTGTTCCTGTTGTGTCTGTTTGTGTTTGTTTATAATACTGATCTGCTTTGATTTAGGACTGTGATGTTATGAGCTACATCAGAGAGACATGTGGTTGTTGTGGTAAGTGATGATGATTTAGGACTGTGATGTTATGAGCTACATCAGAGAGACATGTGGTTGTTGTGGTAAGTGATGATGATTTAGGACTGTGATGTCATGTGGTTGTTGTGGTAAGTGATGATGACTTAGGACTGTGATGTCATGTGGTTGTTGTGGTAAGTGATGATGATTTAGGACTGTGATGTCATGTGGTAAGTGATGATGACTTAGGACTGTGATGTCATGTGGTAGGTGATGATGACTTTGGACTGTGATGTCATGTGGTAAGTGATGACGATTTAGGACTGTGATGTCATGTGGTAAGTGATGATGATTTAGGACTGTGATGTCATGTGGTTGTTGTGGTAAGTGATGATGATTTAGGACTGTGATGTCATGTGGTAAGTGATGATGACTTAGGACTGTGATGTCATGTGGTAGGTGATGATGACTTTGGACTGTGATGTCATGTGGTAAGTGATGACGATTTAGGACTGTGATGTCATGTGGTAAGTGATGATGATTTAGGACTGTGATGTCATGTGGTTGTTGTGGTAAGTGATGA
Organism: Oncorhynchus mykiss; assembly: GCF_057628025.1. NCBI lineage: Eukaryota > Metazoa > Chordata > Actinopteri > Salmoniformes > Salmonidae > Oncorhynchus > Oncorhynchus mykiss. The sequence continues at coordinate 57,630,324 of NC_143043.1, forward strand.
TGATTTAGGACTGTGATGTCATGTGGTAAGTGATGATGACTTAGGACTGTGATGTCATGTGGTAGGTGATGATGACTTTGGACTGTGATGTCATGTGGTAAGTGATGACGATTTAGGACTGTGATGTCATGTGGTAAGTGATGATGATTTAGGACTGTGATGTCATGTGGTAAGTGATGATGACTTAGGACTGTGATGTCAGGTGGTAAGTGGTGATGATTTAGGACTGTGATGTCATATGGTAAGTGATGATGACTTAGGACTGTGATGTCATGTGGTAAGTGATGATAATTTAGGACTGTGATGTCATGTGGTTGTTGTGGTAAGTGATGATGACTTAGGACTGTTATGTCATGTGGTTGTTGTGGTAAGTGATGACGATTTAGGACTGTGATGTCATGTGGTAAGTGATGATGACTTAGGACTGTGATGTCATGTGGTAAGTGATGATGATTTAGGACTGTGATGTCGTGTGGTAGTGATGATGACTTAGGACTGTGATGTCATGTGGTAAGTTATGATGATTAAGGACTGTGATGTCATGTGGTAAGTTATGATGACTTAGGACTGTGATGTCAGGTGGTAAGTTATGATGATTAAGGACTGTGATGTCGTGTGGTAGTGATGATGACTTAGGACTGTGATGTCAGGTGGTTGTTGTGGTAAGTGATGACGATTTAGGACTGTGATGTCATGTGGTAAGTGATGATGACTTAGGACTGTGATGTCATGTGGTAAGTGATGATGACTTAGGACTGTGATGTCATGTGGTAAGTTATGATGATTAAGGACTGTGATGTCGTGTGGTAGTGATGATGACTTAGGACTGTGATGTCATGTGGTAAGTTATGATGATTAAGGACTGTGATGTCGTGTGGTAGTGATGATGACTTAGGACTGTGATGTCAGGTGGTAAGTTATGATGATTAAGGACTGTGATGTCGTGTGGTAGTGATGATGACTTAGGACTGTGATGTCATGTGGTAAGTTATGATGACTTAGGATTGTGATGTCATGTGGTAAGTGATGATGACTTAGGACTGTGATGTCATGTGGTTGTTGTGGTAAGTGATGACGATTTAGGACTGTGATGTCAGGTGGTTGTTGTGGTAAGTGATGATGACTTAGGACTGTGATGTCAGGTGGTTGTTGTGGTAAGTGATGATGATATCCAGGTATGTAGTCTTCTATGTGTAGATACGCCAAATGAAATTTCCCCTCGAGGGACAATGACGTTGTATTGAATTGACAGACATTTTGGTGGATATGATATGTATGAAGATTTAAAACCGTGCAAGTTTCCAATGCTGCTCCTAATCCATCCTGTTTCTGTGTTGCCCCTGCAGACTGTGAGAAGAGATGCGGGGCGCTGGACATTGTGTTTGTGATTGACAGCTCAGAGTCAGTGGGTCTGACCAACTTCACCCTGGAGAAGAACTTTGTCATCAACACCATCAACAGGCTGGGATCCATGGCAACACACCCACATTCAGAGACAGGTAAAAGATGGCCTCTTTAGGTACAGCCCTTTCTAACTACCTGTGTGACAGACTGGTTTAAAACTTGCATGGGTCTGCTGAGCTAAAGCCTGAGCAATAAAGTCTCATGGATGATGACTCATCACATCAGCATGGTTCACCAAACCACTTCTGGTTCCCATGTACAGACATTCTCATAGATGCCTCTACTCTCCTCAGGAACCAGGGTTGGTGTTGTGCAGTACAGTCACAACGGGACATTCGAGGCCATCCGACTTAATGACTCCAACATAGACTCCATCTCTGCCTTCAAGGTCCGTGTAGCTGGTTCAGTGACTGGCATTACTCCGCAAGCTATGCAATGCCTTTAGCTCAGCAGGCTTAACAGTCTCCATCTCTGACTTGCAGGTGGCTGTGAAGAACCTCCAGTGGATAGCCGGGGGCACCTGGACTCCCTCCGCTCTGAAGTTTGCCTATGACCACCTGATCAGGGACAGCCGGCGGACCAGAGCCAAGGTGTGCTGTGAACCACTTAGCCAGCCTATGATTATTTCTGTTCTTGCTATATAGTATCTATGGGTCTGAGGCCTGGCTAAATAATCTGTAACATGGTCGCTGCTGCCCCCATGTGGATGGGAAAGTGAACTCTGTCTTGCTGTGGCCTAACACTCCATTCTTAACAGGTGTCGGTCGTGGTCATCACGGACGGACGCTTCGACCCGCGGGATGATGACTCTCTGCTGACCTACCTCTGCGACGACCCCAGCGTGGACGTGAACGCCATCGGGGTCGGGGATATGTTCGGCCGGGAGGGACAGCACGAGAGCCTCGAGTCCATCGCATGCCAGAGGCATGATCGCGTGACGGGGATGACACGTTTTGCTGACCTGGTGGCGGATAACTTTATAGACAGGATGGAGTCGGTGCTCTGCCCCGGTGAGACTATTATTAATATAAATGTATCTCCTAAAGCAAGAGATGGTGTCTTAATTAAGACATGTCAATATTGGCCTCCCGAGTGGCGCAGCGGTCTAAGACACTGCGTCGCAATGCTTGAGGCGTCACTACAGACCCAGGTTCGATCGCGGGCTGTGTCGCAGCCGGCCGCAACCGGGAGACCCATAAAGCAGTGCACAATTGGCCCAGCGTCGTCCAGGTTGGGGTAGGGTTTGGCCGTATGTTCTTGTCCCATCGCGCTCTAGTAACTCATGTGGCGGTCCGGGCGCATGCACGAAACGGTCGCCAGTTCTACGGTTAGACTGGCTTCTGGACTAAGTGAGCAATGTGTCAAGAAGCAGTGTGACTTGGCAGGGTCGTGTTTCGGAGGATGCATGGCTCTCGACCTTCGCCTCTCCCGATTCCATACCGGAGTAGCAGCGATTTGACAGACTAACTACATGTTGGATATCATGAAATTGGGGAAAAAAAGGAGTAAAACTATAATAACACACGTCAACATCCTCGTGTTGTACTGACCTCAGACTGGTGTTGTACTGACCTCAGACTGGTGTTGTACTGACCTCAGACTGGTGTTGTACTGACCTCAGACTGGTGTTGTACTGACCTCAGACTGGTGTTGTACTGACCTCAGACTGGTGTTGTACTGACCTCAGACTGGTGTTGTACTGATCTCAGACTGGTGTTGTACTGACCTCAGACTGGTGTTGTACTGACCTCAGACTGGTGTTGTACTGACCTCAGACTGGTGTTGTACTGACCTCAGACTGGTGTTGTACTGACCTCAGACTGGTGTTGTACTGACCTCAGACTGGTGTTGTACTGACCTCAGACTGGTGTTGTACTGACCTCAGACTGGTGTTGTACTGATCTCAGACTGGCGTTGTACTGACCTCAGACTGGTGTTGTACTGACCTCAGACTGGTGTTGTACTGACCTCATCCTCGTGTTGTACTGACCTCATCCTCGTGTTGTACTGACCTCATCCTCGTGTTGTACTGACCTCAGACTGGTGTTGTACTGACCTCAGACTGGTGTTGTACTGATCTCAGACTGGTGTTGTACTGACCTCAGACTGGTGTTGTACTGACCTCAGACTGGTGTTGTACTGACCTCATCCTCGTGTTGTACTGACCTCAGACTGGTGTTGTACTGACCTCAGACTGGTGTTGTACTGACCTCAGACTGGTGTTGTACTGACCTCAGACTGGTGTTGTACTGACCTCATCCTCGTGTTGTACTGACCTCATCCTCGTGTTGTACTGACCTCATCCTCGTGTTGTACTGACCTCATCCTCGTGTTGTACTGACCTCAGACTGGTGTTGTACTGACCTCAGACTGGTGTTGTACTGACCTCAGACTGGTGTTGTACTGACCTCAGACTGGTGTTGTACTGACCTCAGACTGGTGTTGTACTGACCTCAGACTGGTGTTGTACTGATCTCAGACTGGTGTTGTACTGACCTCATCCTCGTGTTGTACTGACCTCATCCTCGTGTTGTACTGACCTTATCCTCGTGTTGTACTGACCTCATCCTCGTGTTGTACTGACCTCATCCTCGTGTTGTACTGACCGCATCCTCGTGTTGTACTGACCTCAGACTGGTGTTGTACTGACCATTGGTGGTAAGCCTCAGACTGGTGTTGTACTGACCTCAGACTGGTGTTGTACTGACCATTGGTGGTGAGCCTCAGACTGGTGTTGTACTGACCATTGGTGGTGAGCCTCAGACTGGTGTTGTACTGACCATTGGTGGTGAGCCTCAGACTGGTGTTGTACTGACCATTGGTGGTGAGCCTCAGACTCGTGTTGTACTGACCATTGGTGGTGAGCCTCAGACTGGTGCTACTAGACTAGAGCAGGACATGATGGGTGTCTCAGACAGGTCATGATGGGTGTCTCAGACAGGACATGATGGGTGTCTGACTGGTGCTACTAGACTAGAGCAGGACATGATGGGTGTCTCTGACAGGGCATGTTGGATGTCTCAGACAGGACATGATGGGTGTCTCAGACAGGACATGTTGGGTGTCTCAGACAGGACATGTTGGGTGTCTCAGACAGGACATGTTGGGTGTCTCAGACAGGACATGATGGGTGTCTCAGACAGGACATGATGGGTGTCTCAGACAGGACATGATGGGTGTCTCAGACAGGACATGATGGGTGTCTCAGACAGGACATGATGGGTGTCTCAGACAGGACAAGATGGGTGTCTGACTGGTGCTACTAGACTAGAGCAGGACATGATGGATGACTCAGACAGGACACGATGGTTGTCTCAGACAGGACACGATGGGTGTCTCAGACAGGACATGATGGGTGTCTCAGACAGGACATGATGGGTGTCTGACTGGTGCTACTAGACTAGAGCAGGACATGATGAGTGTCTCTGACAGGGCATGTTGGATGTCTCAGACAGGACATGATGGGTGTCTCAGACAGGACATGTTGGGTGTCTCAGACAGGACATGTTGGGTGTCTCAGACAGGACATGTTGGGTGTCTCAGACAGGACATGATGGGTGTCTCAGACAGGACATGATGGGTGTCTCAGACAGGACATGATGGGTGTCTCAGACAGGACATGATGGGTGTCTCAGACAGGACATGATGGGTGTCTCAGACAGGACAAGATGGGTGTCTCTGACTGGTGTTACTAGACTAGAGCAGGACATGATGGGTGTCTCAGACAGGACATGATGGGTGTCTCTGACAGGATGTCTCAGACTCAGTCAAAAGCTTGTAATGCCTTCACCAATTGTAGGTGGAACCTAACCTTTTTCCATTTCTCTTCTAGAGCCCGTTATTGTTTGCCCTGACTTGCCCTGCGTAACAGGTAAGTTTTTACTTGCTACTGTATACTCTATTGTCATTGTACAAGATTAGTCTTTCATCCGAGTTATACTGTCTGGCAAAATACAAAATTGGTCAATTTGTACTACATTATACAGTAATGATAAGGTTTCAAACTAAAATCTATGACTGAGCGTTCACTGACTTTGCCTTCATCAGAACCAGAGGTGGCACAGTGTATTGACAGACCTGTTGATCTGGTGTTTCTTCTGGACGGTTCTGAGCGTCTCGGTCATGAGAACTTCAACCAAGTCCGTGACTTTGTCCAGCACTTGGCGAACCACTTGACGCTGGCGCAGGACAAGAACGACCGCCAGGGAGCCCGCATGGCGCTGCTACAGTACGGAGGAGAAGCTGAGCATCACCTGGCCTTTCACATGACCCACGACCTTCCGTCCATCCTAGAGGGTCTGGCCAGCATGGACTATCATGACATGTCTTCTTCTATGGTGGGGGCGGCCATCTCACACACCGTAGACCACGTTCTGACGCGACTCAACGTCCGCCAGACCAGACACCACGCCGAGCTCAACTTCGTCTTCATCACTGACGGCGTCACCGGGAGGAAGGGGCTGGAGGAGGGGGTCGACGCCATGCGAAACAACCAGGCAGTCTCCACGGTGATCGCCATGGGGACCGACGTGGAACAGGAAGTGTTGGAGAAGCTGGCCTTAAAGGACCAGTATGCCATCTTTAAAGGAACAGACTTCTATGAGCTCAACAAGCACAGCTTCCTAGATCGGTTCCATCAGTGGGTCTGTTAAAGGGGACATTTTGATTTGGACTGTCACGTTTATGGATTTCACGTTATTAAAATGATTGAGGCCAAATTGATGTTGATAATTAATGGATTAGGATTAGTTTGAGGGTTAGGGTGTAAAGGTCAGGGTGTAAAGGTTGTTTAAGGGTTAGTGTAAGGGTGTACATTTCCCTCATTGAGATCATACATGTCTGCATTGATTTACCATCAAGTGAAACCTCAAGCATAAGCAATAGTCAATACAAGATCAGTCACAGGGCTGTTTGTTTGTGTTTCAATGGATTTTGCAGAATATTGTATTAATTACGTACAAACTGGGTATGTTTTATAAGATTTCATGAAATAAATGATGGACGGCTGAATCTGTACTGTTTGGGCACGTTCACATTCTTCTCCTTCCTCCTCCTCCTCCCCCTCCTTGTCTTCTACCTCACATCCAAGAAGAACCATGTTTGAACTCCAACATCGCACCACACACAAGTCAGGTAGAGCGCCCATACAATACTGCAGCAAAGATAACACTTACCAAATCGTCCACATCTCCAGTATCATACAACACAGGAGCTGCTGCTACTTCTCTTTTCCTCAGCAGTCAGGAACTGAGGACATAATCAAGCTCCAGCCAGGGTTGATCAGTCACATGAGGACATAATCAAGCTCCAGCCAGGGTTGATCAGTCACATGAGGACATAATCAAGCTCCAGCCAGGGTTGATCAGTCAAATGAGGACAGAATCAAACTTCAGTCTGAATGATCAGTCAAATGAGACTAACTGCTAGGATGAAGTTAGGGAACAGCCAGGCTGAAGATAAAGGAACAACTAGGGTGAAGATAAAGGAACAACTAGGGTGAAGATAAAGGAACAGCCAGGCTGAAAATAAAGGAACAACTAGGGTGAAGATAAAGGAACAACTAGGGTGAAGATAAAAGAACAGCCAGGCTGAAGATAAAGGAACAACTAGGGTGAAGATAAAGGAACAACTAGGGTGAAGATAAAGGAACAGCCAGGCTGAAAATAAAGGAACAGCCAGGCTGAAGATAAAGGAACAACTAGGGTGAAGATAAAGGAACAGCCAGGCTGAAAATAAAGGAACAGCCAGGCTGAAGATAAAGGAACAACTAGGGTGAAGATAAAGGAACAACTAGGGTGAAGATAAAGGAACAGCCAGGCTGAAGATAAAGGAACAACTAGGGTGAAGATAAAGATACAGATAAAGGAACAGCTAGACGGAACAGTCTCTGGTACTGGGGATGTGGTAACTACCTGGAACAGTCTCTGGTACTGGGGATGTAGTAACTACCTGGAACAGTCTCTGGTACTGAGGATGTGGTAACTACCTGGAACAGTCTCTGGTACTGGGGATGTAGTAACTACCTGGAACAGTCTTTGATACTGAGGATGTGGTAACTACCTGGAACAGTCTCTGGTTCTGGGGGTCGGGGATGTGGTTGACCTTGAAGAGATCATTATTCTCTCCATCCTCATCTACCAACATCATGGAGTCACAGAGTTCACCGCTACCCTTCTTTAACCAGGAAATACAACCATCAAAAACAACTTCTGTAGGCCTTTGCAGGGTGATAACAGTCAGACAGAATACCCGGGATTGTCAACACAAGTTGAGCCTCTAATGCAGGGTTCCCCTACTGGCGGGCATGATTTACTTTACCACCCCCCCCCCCCCCAGTTGTTGGACAATGTTTAAAAAAAAATGGGAAATCTATTCCAAAGTATTCCCACACATAATAGAAATATGTGCACTGAGTATACAAAACATTAGGAACACCTTCCTAATATTGAGTTGTTCCCCCTTTTTCACACAAAACAGCCTCAATTCAGTCGGGGCATGGACTCTACAACGTGTCGAAAGTGTTCCACACAGATGCTAGCCCGTGAGAAACCCAGTAACGTTGCAGTTCTTGACACAAACTGATGCGCCTGGCACCTATTACCATACCTTGTTCAAAGGCACTTAAATCTCATCTTGCCCATTCAGCCTTTGAGTGGCACACATACACAATCCATGTCTCATTTTTCTCAAGGCTTAACAATGCTTATGTAATCTGTCTCCTCCCCTTCATCTACACTGATTGAAGTGAACTTCTTAGAGATCCCTTCCCGCTCCAATCCCGTTAACCAGATTGATTTGACAACATCCAGTGAAATTTCAAGGCGCCAAATTCAAAACCAGAAATACTCATAATAAAAATTCATAAAACATACAATACATCACAATAAACTTAACGTCTTGTTAATCCAGCCGCCGTGTCACATTTCAAAAAGGCTTTACGGCGAAAGCAAACCATGCGATTATCTGAGGACAGCGCCCCATATACAAATGCATGACAAACATATTTCAACCAGGGAGGTTTGACACAAACGTCAGAAATAGGGATTTTAAAAATGCCTTACCTTTGATGATCTTCTTCTGTTGGCACTCCAAAAGGTCCCAGTTACATCACAAATGGTCCTTTTGTTCGATAATGTCCTTCTTTATATCCATAAAAACTCAGTTTAGCTGGCGCGCTTCAGTCAATAATCCATCCAGTTTCCCTCCATCACAATGCATACAAAATGAATCTCAAACGTTACTAATAAACTTTTCCAAACAAGTCAAACAACGTTTATAATCAAACCTTAGGTATCGTAATACGCAAATAAACAATCAAATTTAAGACAGAGAATAGTATGTTCATTACTGGAAATAAATAAGAAAGAATGAGCTTTCCTCCACACGCTTGGAAACACCACAGCCAAAATGGGAGCCACCCAGAAAAACTAAAATTTCTGGGTCATTAAAAAAATAAAAACAGCCTTAAATTCATTCTAAAAACTGTTGGCATCTAGTGGAAGCCCTAGGAACTGCAATCTGAGAGGACTTGGCCTTATGATTAAAGTTCTAGCCATTGAACATAGTAGTAAGCTGAATTCTTTGGGGGGGGGATGATGTGTCCACGGGGTTTCGCCTGCCATTTCAGTTCTGTTATACTCACATACATAATGTTAACAGTTTTAGAAACTTTCGAGTGTTTTCTATCTAAATCTACCAATTATTTGCATATCCTAGCTTCTGGGCCTGAGTAGTAGGCAGTTTACTTTGGGCACGCTTTTCATCCGGACGTGAAAATACTGCCCCCTTTCTCTAAGAAGTTTTAACAATTGACATCAATACTGGATCCTAGCTTTCACCTGGATTCACCTGGTCAGTGTGTCATGGAAAGAGCAGGTGTTCTTAATGTTTTGTACACTCAGTGTATGTCAGACCCTCATAAATCTAGAATGTTTAGATAATGGCAGCCATCTTGGACAGGGATATACTTTATTTCACTGTATGGACAGATCCCTCTCCCCTTCTATAGTGTCATCCTTCTGTCCATCCTTCTGTCCCTCTCACCTTGTGTCATCGTTGAGACATCACACAACATCTCTCTCCACGTCATCTTTCTGGCGTGTCTGTACCACAACTTCCTGGGCCTCTCCTCACATACCTGCAGGGTGCAGGGGTCAGACACAGTCAGTAGGTTCCCAACCAGAGAGTCAGCACCACATTACTGGCTAAATACTCATTCACACTCTCAGTCTTCTGTGGCCTCTTCGGCCAATCACATGGTTCAGTAGCCTGGATCAAATCATCAAATCAAATGTTATTTGTCACCGGCTTCGTGTAGACTAACAGTGAAGGTGTAGACTAACAGTGAAATGCTTACTCATGGGCCCTTCCCAACAATGCAGAGAGAAAAATAATAACAAGGGGAATAAATCCATAATGAGTAACGATATCTTGGCTATATGCACAGGGTACCAGTACTGAGTCAATGTGCATGGGTTTGAGGTAATAACTTGGCTATATACACAGGGTACCAGTACTGAGTCGATGTGCAGGGGTACGAGGTAATAACTTGGCTATATACACAGGGTACCAGTACTGAGTAGACATGCAGGGGTACGAGGTAATAACTTGGTTATATACACAGGGTACCAGTACTGAGTAGACGTGCAGGGGTACGAGGTCATAACTTGGCTATATACACAGGGTACCAGTACTGAGTAGACGTGCAGGGGTACGAGGTCATAACTTGGTTATATACACAGGGTACCAGTACTGAGTAGACGTGCAGGGGTACGAGGTAATAACTTGGTTATATACACAGGGTACCAGTACTGAGTAGACGTGCAGGGGTACGAGGTAATAACTTGGTTATATACACAGGGTACCAGTACTGAGTAGACGTGCAGGGGTACGAGGTAATAACTTGGTTATATACACAGGGTACCAGTACTGAGTAGACGTGCAGGGGTACGAGGTAATAACTTGGCTATATACACAGGGTACCAGTACTGAGTAGACGTGCAGGGGTACGAGGTCATAACTTGGTTATATACACAGGGTACCAGTACTGAGTAGACGTGCAGGGGTACGAGGTAATAACTTGGTTATATACACAGGGTACCAGTACTGAGTAGACGTGCAGGGGTACGAGGTAATAACTTGGTTATATACACAGGGTACCAGTACTGAGTAGACGTGCAGGGGTACGAGGTCATTAGCCCCCTAGAGTCAATGTCCGCCGCCCCAGAGGAAATCACATTTGCATAATAACAAAAATCCCCATAAAAATCCATCAGTTGAAGAGATATATTTTTTTCTGCATTGGATGAGTCTCGAAGCACCTCATCCGCCAATGTCGCACTGAGGCATCTGCGGTGACACTCACGTACATGTCGGTTGTTTTGCTCTAGGACGACCTCCTCACTCGTCTGAAGGTCTCCCGGTACCAATTGAAAGAATTGATGGAAGAATACAGTATATCAAATTGAATTTTGTTTGTCACATGAGCCAAATACAACAGTGAAATGCTTACAAGCCGTTAACCAACAATGGAGTTTAATTTTTTTTTAAATAAAATACAGATAAGAATAAGACATAAAAGTAACAAGTAAGTAAAGAGCAGCAGTAAAATAACAATAGTGAGACTATATACAGGGAGGTACCGGTACAGAGTAAATGTTTTATTTATATATTAAAAAAATCACCTTTATTTAACCAGGTATTTAAATATATAACCCTTTATTTAACCAGGTATTTATATATATAACCCTTTATTTAACCAGGTATTTATATATATAAAGCTGTATTTAACCAGGTATTTATATATGTAACCCTAACCCTTTATTTAACCAGTTATTTATATATATAACCCTTTATTTAACCAGGTATTTATATATGTAACCCTAACCCTTTATCCTAACCCTTTACTTTGCCACCATGAGCTATATATTGCTTTTACCTCTCTTATCCTACCTCATTTGCACATGCTGTATTTAGATTTTTACACTGTATTATTGATTGTATGTTTGTTTTATTCCATGTGTAACTCTGTGTTGTATGTGTTGAACTGCTTTGCTTTATCTTGGCCAGGTCGCAGTTGCAAATGAGAACTACCTGGTTAAATAAAGGGTTAGGGTTATATATATAAATACCTGGTTAAATAAAGGGTTATATATATAAATACCTGGTTAAATAAAGGGTTATATATATATAAATACCTGGTTAAATAAAGGGTTATATATATAAATACCTGGTTAAATAAAGGGTTAGGGTTATATATATAAATACCTGGTTAAATAAAGGGTTAGGGTTATATATATAAATGCCTGGTTAAATAAAGGGTTATATATATATATAAATACCTGGTTAAATAAAGGGTTATATATATATATATATAAATACCTGGTTAAATAAAGGGGAGATAAATAATAAGGGACCAGGATGCCAGGTAGGACGTGACCCCCCAGTGTAGATAAATCAAATCAAATGTATTTATATAGCCCTTCGTACATCAGCTGATATCTGAAAGTGCTGTACAGAAACCCAGCCTAAAACCCCAAACAGCAAGCAATGCAGGTATAGAAGCACGGTGGCTAGGAAAAACTCCCTAGAAAGGCCAAAACCTAGGAAGAAACCTAGAGAGGAACCAGGCTATGTGGGGTGGCCAGTCCTCTTCTGGCTGTGCCGGGTGGAGATTATAACAGAACATGGCCAAGATGTTCAAATGTTCATAAATGACCAGCATGGTCCAATAATAATAATCACAGGCAGAACAGTTGAAACTGGAGCAGCAGCACGGCCAGGTGTACTGGGGACAGCAAGGAGTCATCATGTCAGGTAGTCCTGAGGCATGATCCGAGGGCTCAGGTCCTCCGAGAGAGAGAAAGAAAGAGAGAAAGAGAAAATTAGAGAGAGCATACTTAAATTCACACAGGACACCGGATAGGACAGGAGAAGTACTCCAGATATAACAAACTGACCCTAGCCCCCCGACACATAAACTACTGCAGCATAAATACTGGAGGCTGAGACAGGAGGGGTAATTGGTGGAGTAGAGGACCTTGTGCATTTCAGGTAAAATAACAACTCAAAGTTTATATCCCAGGACAAATTATCTAGCAACAGCAAGCTAGCTAAAGAGGACGAATTAGCTAGCAAGTGCAAGCTAGCTAGCTAAATTGCCATAAATGTTTAATGCTTTTCGACCTGTCCCTAAATTAATATAATTGGTTCAGAGTTTGCTTTGATATTTTAACCAGCGTGTCGTGATCGCGTTTGGTGTGGGGGGACAAAATACATTTATGCACGATGGCGCACACGCGCAGCCGGTTTGGGTTCAGTGTTAGGAACGAGAGGCACCTTTTCATTACAACGTTGGAGGAAATACTTCCTAGCATGTGAAGAACGTGTTTGCTGGCCTCATAAAGTCTAGCCATAGCTAATATTTAGAAAAACAATTTGTTGTTTGGCAAGAGTTCTGCTAATCTGTTTGCAATCCCTTTAGTGTTGCTTTCTAGCTTGCTGGCTAGCTACCGAGGTTAGCTGGCTAATTAGCTACAGTAGTTAGCTACTGCCATCAGTTGTTGTTATGTTATTATCATATTTATCTTACTCCACCATTTGTAAAATGCATACTGGCATTTGAATATAGTGAAGGAAAAGGGAATCTGGACACACAAGGTAGACACATTTAAATGTAGGTGTAGATCAGTGGCAGTCATTCATATTCTATTCAATGTAACATCCATTGGGTTAGGCTACTACATGATACTAGAATTGTCCCTATACCCATCATGAGGTTGCTACAACCTAGCCTCTGAATGAAAGTTTACAACGTAGGTGACAGACAGTGACACATTCAATACCATCTTACACACTCTTGAATACATCTAGCTGATATAGGGTGCAATCATTAGTCTAACAGTTGCAAACAAATTTCTGTTGGACAAACTCAGGTATGTTTATCCCTTTTCGTTCCATTTTCTTCCATTTAAGAAACGTTTTTCAACAGAATCGACATCAGTCTTCAGTGAGTTCAAGACAACTGGGGAAAAAAAGAGCTCCATCTGCAAAAATAAGTTTTGAACAGTCATCCAACTCAGGAACACGGGCCGCTTTCTAGACCTCTGACCAGAAGACAGACCACTGACATCATGATTCAACCTTGTTTTTTTCAGAGATCCCAGTTGTCTTGACAGTACCATAAATCCAGAGAATGACAGACTTTGATGACAAAGTTTGATGACAAAATTTTCCCACAAGAAGGACCACCTTACTTTTCAAGTGAGCACAGCACATCAGTGAGTCCAAAAATGTATTGTATGCTGCTGCATAAATTATGTAATATGCCAGGGTGATGTGTATACTGTAGCTAAGAAAGTAATACTCAGTGTATGTTGTGTAGTAAGCTGTTAGTAGCCCACGTGTCTCACCCTAATAATTTGGTCCCTTTCCCCCTCATAACTTAGCCTACTGTTCTGACTTGATGGTGCACATGTAACCTATAGCCTGTTTTAGAGAAATGTAATCATCGAATATTGTAAGAGCTTTCATTGTCTGTTTATATGCCACCTTTATTTATTCTACGGTTCTGACTTGGTGTACAGGGAGAATAATGTAAGAACGGCCCATGTTCTGAATTCTGTCGCTGTACATTTCAGAAGTGCTGAACAAATAGTTATATTGACCACATCCGTTTTTAGCTCTGTCAGTGTCTTAATTGAAATGACAGATTACCCCTTATCCGCTCATCGTTCCCTCATGCCGTTAGTTTGTACATCTCAATTGTCAGTAGAAACCACATTAGATTAAGCAAGTCAGCCATATCAGCTATGTTTTTTTAAAGGCAGTAAATGAGGCTGAATGTTTGGCTGCCAGACAAGGCTCCGCTGATAGCCAGGTGTAGCAGAGGATTCACTCCATGGTACTGAATAGAAAGTTCTGCCGTTGAGACAGCTTTATGTCGGCCCTAACAGTCTGTGGGCACCATTTGTCACGGTTGCAGTGAAATTAATGTATTGTTTAGTGATGTTTTACATTGTGTAGTGGCTTTGCTGGCATGTATCAACAACAAAAATGAGTTTGTCCCACCAAGATTTACATGTTAAAAATCGCCACTGACCCTGGCAATAAATTAGTAAAACCAAATGCTTACCTTGACTTGGAAGAGTTCCAGTGTTGGATAGACATAGCCAGCATCCTTCTGTTATAGCCAGCTAGCCATCTCTCCATTTGAGACGGGTGTTTGAGTAGGCTAAACTAGCTAGCTGCATTTGCTAGCTAATGAACTATAGCTCTCTCTCTCTCTCTTGCTCCTCCTTCATTTGTGAAGAAATTAATTTGTTCAAAAATGTTCTCTCTCTCTCTTTGAGTCAACTACTCACCACATTTTATGCAGTGCAGTGCTAGCTAGCTGTAGCTTATGCTTTCAGTACTAGATTCATTCTCTGAACCTTTGATTGGGTGGACAACATGTCAGTTGATGCTACAAGAGCTCTGATAGGATGTACTCTGGAAGTTGTCATAATTACTGTGTAAGTCTATGGAAGGGGGTGAGAATCATGAGCCTCTTAGGCTTTGTATTGAAGTCAATATGCCCAGAGGAGGATGGAAGCTAACTGTCCTCCGGTTAAACCTTGGTGCTACCCTACAGAGTGCTGTTGAGGCTACTGTAGACCTTCAGTGAAAAACAGTGTTTTAATCAATTATTTGGTGACGTGAATATATGTTGTGTACTTTTATCTCAAATTGAATAACTTTTTTAATATTTCACTACTTTTATGAAATTCACAGGAGCATGGTCCTCCCCTTCCTCCTCCGAGGAGCATGGTCCTCCCCTTCCTCCTCTAAGGAGCCTTCACTGACACGGGCTGGCTCTGAAATGAGGATGGTCCTCCCCTTCCTCCTCCGAGGAGCATGGTCCTCCCCTTCCTCAGAGGAGGAGCCTCCACACGGGCTGCCTCTGAAATGAGGCAGGTCCTCCCCTTCCTCCTCCGAGGAGCATGGTCCTCCCCTTCCTCCTCTAAGGAGCATGGTCCTCCCCTTCCTCCTCTAAGGAGCCTCCACTGACACGGGCTGGCTCTGAAATGAGGATGGTCCTCCCCTTCCTCCTCCGAGGAGCATGGTCCTCCCCTTCCTCCTCTGAGGAGCATGGTCCTCCCCTTCGTCTGAGGAGCATGGTCCTCCCCTTCCTCAGAGGAGGAGCCTCCACACGGGCTGCCTCTGAAATGAGGCAGGTCCTCCCCTTCGTCCTCTGAAATGAGGATGGTCCTCCCCTTCCTCCTCTGAAATGAGGCGGGTCCTCCCCTTCCTTCTTTGAAATGAGGCGGGTCCTCCCCTTCCTCCTCTGAAATGTGGCGGGTCCTCCCTCCTCTGAAATGAGGCGGGTCCTCCCCTTCCTCCTCTGAAATGAGGCAGGTCCTCCCCTTCCTCCTCTGAAATGAGGCAGGTCCTCCCCTTCCTCCTCTGGGGATGTAGATGCATAACACATTGTGAATTCCATGATCAGAACTTTACTCTACTAATAGATCAGGAAGTGTCCTTAATGTGTGTGGCCATCTTTCTACATGGAGTTTTTGGAAACTTATGCACAGTTTGAGCTATTGTAGGAAGTGACGTTGCAAGCTAGCTCAGTGCTGCCCCCTCTCATCTCAAGTGGAAGGCCAACCAGGGTACTGCAGGCTGCCATTAGCTGCTAAATTATTCTCAGAACTTCGTCTGTGTGTGATTTTAAAGTCATCGGTTCAAAGAGATACATCTGGTGAAATAGAAGCGAGTATTGGTGCCATGATTATGTTGGGAAAAAAATATATATCTACAAATATTGACCACGAAGATGGTCAATATTTTGTCTATAATGGGGTATCAAAATATCGTAAAATATAATGTAAATAAAAATGAGCTTTTTGGTTGTAATTTAAGGTTAGGGTAAGACATAACGTTAGCAGAGTAGGTTTAAAATCCGATTTTAAAAAGAGATTTTAGAAATTGGCAGGGTTTAGCCATAATTATGACTGAGCTACCACTGACAACACACCTGATCACCGACAACAATGAGACTACATGGAGGGGGTCAGAGACCTGGCAGTGTGGTGAGCAAGACAAACGTGAGCAAGACAAAGGAGCTGATCGTGGACTACAGGAAATGGAGGGTGGCAAAAGGTACCGGAGCACCAAGTCTAGGTCGAAGAGGCTCTTAAACCCCCAAGCCATGACACTGCTGAACAATTAATCAAACGCTATTTGCATTAATACCCCGCCCCCCGCTTTTACACTGCTGCTACTGGCTGTTTGTTATTTATGCATAGTCACTTTACCCCTACAAATGACCTCGACTAACCTGTACCCCCACACATTGACTCAGCATCGGTACCACCTGTATGTAGCCTCAACTACTTCCGACGCCGACAGAGATGGCCGCCTCGCTTCGCGTTCCTAGGAAACTATGCAGTTTTTTGTTTTTTTACGTGTTATTTCTTACATTAGTACCCCAGGTCATCTTAGGTTTCATTACATACAGTCGAAAAGAACTACTGAATATAAGATCAGCATCAACTCACCATCAGTACGACCAAGAATATGTTTTTCGCGACGCGGATCCTGTGTTCTGCCTTACAAACAGGACAACGGAGTGGATCCTATGCAGCGACCCAAAAAAACGACTCCGAAAGAGAGGGAAACGAGGCGGTCTTCTGGTCAGACTCCGGAGACGGGCACAGCGCGCACCACTCCCTAGCATTCTTCTTGCCAATGTCCAGTCTCTTGACAACAAGGTTGATGAAATCCGAGCAAGGGTAGCATTCCAGAGGGACATCAGAGACTGTAACGTCCTTTGCTTCACTGAAACATGGCTCACTGGAGAGACGCTATCCGAAGCGGTGCAGCCAACGGGTTTCTCCACACATCGCGCTGACAGAAACAAACATCTTTCTGGGAAGAAGAGGGGCGGGGGCGTATGCCTCATGGCCAACGTGACATGGTGTGATGAAAGAAACATACAGGAACTCAAATCCTTCTGTTCACCTGATTTAGAATTCCTCACAATCAAATGTAGACCGCATTATCTACCAAGAGAATTATCTTCGATTATAATCACAGCCGTATATATCCCCCCCCAAGCAGACACATCGATGGCTCTGAACGAACTTTATTTAACTCTTTGCAAACTGGAAACAATTTATCCGGAGGCTGCATTCATTGTAGCTGGGGATTTTAACAAGGCTAATCTGAAAACAAGACTCCCCAAATTTTATCAGCATATCGATTGCGCAACCAGGGGAGGAAAGACCTTGGATCATTGTTACTCTAACTTCCGCGACGCATATAAGGCCCTGCCCCGCCCCCCTTTCGGAAAAGCTGACCACGACTCCATTTTGTTGATCCCTGCCTACAGACAGAAACTAAAACAAGAGGCTCCCACGCTGAGGTCTGTCCAACGCTGGTCCGACCAAGCTGACTCCACACTCCAAGACTGCTTCCATCACGTGGACTGGGAGATGTTTCGTATTGCGTCAGATAACAACATTGACGAATACGCTGATTCGGTGTGCGAGTTCATTAGAACTTGCGTTGAAGATGTCGTTCCCATAGCAACGATTAAAACATTCCCTAACCAGAAACCGTGGATTGATGGCAGCATTCGTGTGAAACTGAAAGCGCGAACCACTGCTTTTAATCAGGGCAAGGTGTCTGGTAACATGACCGAATACAAACAGTGCAGCTATTCCCTCCGCAAGGCTATCAAACAAGCTAAGCGTCAGTACAAAGACAAAGTAGAATCTCAATTCAACGGCTCAGACACAAGAGGCATGTGGCAGGGTCTACAGTCAATCACGGACTACAGGAAGAAATCCAGCCCAGTCACGGACCAGGATGTCTTGCTCCCAGGCAGACTAAATAACTTTTTTGCCCGCTTTGAGGACAATACAGTGCCACTGACACGGCCTGCAACGAAAACATGCGGTCTCTCCTTCACTGCAGCCGAGGTGAGTAAGACATTTAAACGTGTTAACCCTCGCAAGGCTGCAGGCCCAGACGGCATCCCCAGCCGCGCCCTCAGAGCATGCGCAGACCAGCTGGCCGGTGTGTTTATGGACATATTCAATCAATCCCTATACCAGTCTGCTGTTCCCACATGCTTCAAGAGGGCCACCATTGTTCCTGTTCCCAAGAAAGCTAAGGTAACTGAGCTAAACGACTACCGCCCCGTAGCACTCACATCCGTCATCATGAAGTGCTTTGAGAGACTAGTCAAGGACCATATCACCTCCACCCTACCTGACACCCTAGACCCACTCCAATTTGCTTACCGCCCAAATAGGTCCACAGACGATGCAATCTCAACCACACTGCACACTGCCCTAACCCATCTGGACAAGAGGAATACCTATGTGAGAATGCTGTTCATCGACTACAGCTCGGCATTCAACACCATAGTACCCTCCAAGCTCGTCATCAAGCTCGAGACCCTGGGTCTCGACCCCGCCCTGTGCAACTGGGTACTGGACTTCCTGACGGGCCGCCCCCAGGTGGTGAGGGTAGGCAACAACATCTCCTCCCCGCTGATCCTCAACACTGGGGCCCCACAAGGGTGCGTTCTGAGCCCTCTCCTGTACTCCCTGTTCACCCACGACTGCGTGGCCACGCACGCCTCCAACTCAATCATCAAGTTTGCGGACGACACAACAGTGGTAGGCTTGATTACCAACAACGATGAGACGGCCTACAGGGAGGAGGTGAGGGCCCTCGGAGTGTGGTGTCAGGAAAATAACCTCACACTCAACGTCAACAAAACTAAGGAGATGATTGTGGACTTCAGGAAACAGCAGAGGGAACACCCCCCTATCCACATCGATGGAACAGTAGTGGAGAGGGTAGCAAGTTTTAAGTTCCTCGGCATACACATCACAGACAAACTGAATTGGTCCACTCACACAGACAGCATCGTGAAGAAGGCGCAGCAGCGCCTCTTCAACCTCAGGAGGCTGAAGAAATTCGGCTTGTCACCAAAAGCACTCACAAACTTCTACAGATGCACAATCGAGAACATCCTGGCGGGCTGTATCACCGCCTGGTATGGCAACTGCACCGCCCTCAACCGTAAGGCTCTCCAGAGGGTAGTGAGGTCTGCACAACGCATCACCGGGGGCAAACTACCTGCCCTCCAGGACACCTACACCACCCGATGTCACAGGAAGGCCATAAAGATCATCAAGGACATCAACCACCCGAGCCACTGCCTGTTCACCCCGCTATCATCCAGAAGGCGAGGTCAGTACAGGTGCATCAAAGCTGGGACCGAGAGACTGAAAAACAGCTTCTATCTCAAGGCCATCAGACTGTTAAACAGCCACCACTAACACTGACACTGACTCAACTCCAGCCACTTTAATAATGGGAATTGATGGGAAATGACGTAAATATATCACTAGCCACTTTAAACAATGCTACCTTATATAAATGTTACTTACCCTACATTATTCATCTCATATGCATACGTATATACTGTACTCTATATCATCGACGGTATCCTTATGTAATACATGTATCACTAGCCACTTTATACTATACTATGCCACTTTGTTTACATACTCATCTCATTTGTACATACTGTACTCGATACCATCTACTGTATCTTGCCTATGCTGCTCTGTACCATCACTCATTCATATATCCTTATGTACATATTCTTTATCCCCTTACACTGTGTACAAGACAGTAGTTTTGGAATTGTTAGTTAGATTACTTGTTATTACTGCATTGTCGGAACTAGAAGCACAAGCATTTCGCTACACTCGCACTAACATCTGCTAACCATGTGTATGTGACAAATAACATTTGATTTGATTTGTTAGTGGGTTAACTGCCTTGTTCAGGGGCAGGTCAGTCATAATTATGGCTAAACCCTGCCAGACAGATTTTTACCTTGTCACCTCGGGGATTCGATCCAGCAACCTTTCGGTTACTAGTCCAACGCTCTAACCACTAGGCTACCTGCCACGACCAGGGTCTTTCACATATACCGTGCATATACTGTACATAAGACATAACCTAAATCCAATATAAAACCAGTCAAATAACAACACAACTATTCAAGAAAAACTATTACATTCCTCAATAAGAAGGTCCTCAATCCATATTTAAATTGCTCAAGCGGCACCAGAACATCCAGTTGTAATGTATTTTGTAGTTGGTTCCAGCAATGAGTTGCTTTAAAACTAAAATGTAGGATTTACCTAGTTCGGTGGAGACCCGAGGAACCTCAAGAGTTAACCAAATGGGTTTCCATGGTCAAGCAGCCGCACACAAGCCTAAGATCACCATTCGCAATGCCAAGCGTCGGCTGGAGTGGCGTAAAGCTCATCGCCATTGGACTCTGGAGCAGTAGAAACGCTTTATCCTAAGTGATGAATCACGCTTCACCATCTGGCAGTCCGACGGACGAATCGGGGTTTGGCAGATGCCAGAGAACGCTACCTGCCCCAATGCATAATGCCAACTGTAAAGTTTGGTGGAGGAGGGAAAATGGTCTGTGGCTGTTTTTCATGGTTTGGCCCCTTAGTTCCAGTGAAGGGAAATCTTAACGTGACAGCATACAATGACATTCTAGATGATTCTGTGCTTCCAACTTTGTGGCAACAGTTTGGGGGAGGTTTCAGCATGACAATGCCCCAGTGCACAAAGCAAGGTCCATACAGAAATGGTTTGTCGAGATCGGTGTGGAAGAACTTGACTCGCCTGCACAGAGCCCTGACCTCAACCCCATAGAACACCTCTGGGATGAATTGGAGCGCAGACTGCGAGCCGGGCCTAATCTCCCAACATCAGTGCCCGACCTCACTAATGCTCATGGCAGAACGGAAGCAAGTCCCTGCAGCAATGTTCCTTCATCTAGTGGAAAGCCTTCCCAGAAGAGTGGAGGTTGTTATAGCAGCAATGTTCCAACATCTAGTAGAAAGCCTTCCCAGAAGAGTGGAGGTTGTTATAGCAGCAATGTTCCAACATCTAGTAGAAAGCCTTCCCAGAAGAGTGGAAGCTGTTATAGCAGCAATGTTCCTAAATCTAGTGGAAAGCCTTCCCAGAAGAGTGGAGGCTGTTATAGCAGCAATGTTCCAACATCTAGTAGAAAGCCTTCCCTGAAGAGTGGAGGCTGTTATAGCAGCATAGTTCCAACATCTAGTAGAAAGCCTTCCCAGAAGAGTGGAGGCTGTTATAGCAGCAAAGGGGGGACCAACTCCATATTAATACCCATCATTTTGGAATGAGATGTTAAACTAACAGGTGTCCACATACTTTTAGCCTTGTAATATATTTTAGTATATATACTTTTAGTATTGTAATTTATATGGAATGATAGGTTAAACAAGCAGGGGTCCATGAGATGTTATACGAGCCGGAGTCCACAAACTTTTGGTCATGTAGTGGTTCCTAATCATCATAAAGATAGAACGATAAAACGTGACAAAATGACCCCACTGTTGAACTGTGAAAATGATTCAGGTTTTATTTCCATACAGTTTATCTCATGGTGAGCAACAAACATGATGTGAAGAGTGAGTGAACAACACACACAGGTGAACCTTTATATAGAGAACAGAGGTACTGACCAAAATCCTTTTAGATCCTTCAAATCTTAATTCTACATTCTTGTCTGCTGAATGCCCCAGAGTTCCTTCCACCCTGCCACAGTTTAAAATGTCATCTCTTCAACCCCAAAGAGAGAAAGGTCAAGTTTTACTTCATGCGGGTACAGTACATTAGATTTAAAAGGTAACTTCCTGCCTGTCCTATATCGAGGATTTCAGTGCAACAGTTTTTCAACAGAAATCTATCAATATGTTTGATAGATAGGTCTTGTGTTTGATCCTCCGTGACGTATACAGTAAACTTTAGGCAGTATTGTAGCAACCCTCATGTTGCAGTATTTTTAATTTAAACAGATTGTAATAGCCCGTCCTATGATACAAAACATCCATTGACAACACACACAACTAAACTAGCTAGTGGTTGGAATATTCAAATAAATAAGACCATTTTAAACATAACAACATAGTGATTGGCCCAGTAAACACAGAGTTCACTTCAATAACAACCAGTAAGAATGCGAGGTTAGTAAGAAGTGTAAGTTAAAACAATAACCGGCTTTTTTGATGGTATCGAAAAATGTGAAAGTATGACAACTATGCCAGTTTGTGTCCATGATGCCAGTCCAGGGTTATATTCATTAGTGGGTACACCATTGCAAAAAAGTGTTTCTTATTAACGGATAAGTTCAGGTAGTTCTAACCTGTTTCGACCCGTTTGCTTCCTAGTGAATACAACCCAGTCTCACACAGAGGACGTCTGAGCATCCTCGTCGGGGGCCTTGTTATTCCCTTGCATGCTCCCTGAGAAGTTGTCAGAGTCCAGCAGCTCCACGATACTATATGGAGAACAGTCCTCCAGCCCCAGCTTCCCACAGGCCCAGCCACAAAACCCCTTCTCCAGGTCGCGGACAGACAGCCACCACTCACTAAAGACCCAGGAGACCTGCGCCAGGGTGGAGTACAGAGCCAGGGACAGGGCCATGGGCATGATCAGCATGGGGTAGAAGATGATGAGGAAGGGGCAGATGGTAATCTTGTGCCAGAATGTTCTCTCCTCGTTGTAGACCAGGAACACGTTGTACCAGGTGAGCGTTCCATAGTAAAACGACGTGATGAAGGCGATAAGGAATACCAGGGGAGCACACAATAGGCTCCAGAGGATCACATGGGGGCCCTGAAAGAACCCCAAGCCACAGGAACACTTGGAGCCCTGCCCCCTCTCACACTCAGCGTCCAGACGTTCTTTAGAGAGGGCCATGTCCCGGAGTTCTCTCTCTGTTAGAGTAACGTGGATGTCTACCACCTGACCCTTCTTCTTCCCCCTGGTGATGGTGCCGGTCAAGGTCACATAACGGCTGTCTGGGGGCATGCTCCTGTCGCTCCAGCCTCCTGGAGATAAACAGCAACAACATTATGACACTAGTAAGCTCCAGCCTCCTGGAGACAAATAACAACAACATTATGACACTAGTAAGCTCCAGCCTCCTGGAGATAAACAACAACATTATGACACTAGTAAGCTCCAGCCTCCTGGAGATAAACAACAACAACAACATGATGACACTAGTAAGCTCCAACCTTCTGGAGACAAACAACAACATTATGACACTAGCAAGCTCCAGCCTCCTGGAGACAAACAACAACAACAACATTATGACACTAGTAAGCTCCAGCCTACTGGAGATAAACAACAATAACATGATGACACTAGTAAGCTCCAGCCTCATGGAGACAAACAACAACAACAACATGACGACACTAGTAAGCTCCAGCCTCCTGGAGATAAACAACAACAACAACATGATGACACTAGTAAGCTCCAGCCTCCTGGAGATAAACAACAACACAACAACAACATGATGACACTAGTAAGCTCCAGCCTCCTGGAGACAAACAACAACAATAACATGATGACACCTAGTAAGCTCCAGCCTCCTGAAGTCAAACAACAACAACATGATGAAACTAGTAAGCTCCAACCTCCTGGAGATAAACAACAACAACAACATGATGACACTAGTAAGCTCCAGTCTCCTGTAGATAAACAACAACAACAACATGAAGACACTAGTAAGCTCCAGCCTCCTGGAGATAAACAACAACACAACAACCACATGATGACACTAGTAAGCTCCAGCCTCCTGGAGACAAACAACAACAATAACATGATGACACCTAGTAAGCTCAAGCCTCCTGAAGTCAAACAACAACATCATGAAACTAGTAAGCTCCAAACTCCTGGAAATAAACAACAACAACATTATGACACTGGTATGCTCCAGCCTCCTGGAGATAAACAACAATAACATGATGACACTAGTAAGCTCCAGCCTCCCGGAGGTAAACAACAACAACAACATGATGACACTAGTAAGCTCCAACCTCCTGGAGACAAACAACAACAACATTATGACACTAGTAAAGTCCAGCCTCCTGGAGATAAACAACAACAACAACATGATGACACTAGTAAGCTCCAGCCTCCTGGAGATAAACAACAACAACAACATGATGACACTAGTAAGACAGAATACAAAAACATACACAGCACAGTTCACCAAATACATTTCAGAATGATTATTCTTTGCATAGAAGTGGGCTTGCTATCAGAGGGAAGAGGCAGCTAAACATATTGTAGTGGGAACGACATGTCAGATATCTGCTATGTTATGGAAACAACCCAACGATACACCTGTCGTACCATACCACTGATGTCTCACCTTCGCCGGTGGGTGTGTTGAGGAACTTGGCCCCCTCCTCGGTGCTCCTCTCAGCACTTCCCTCCTCTCCCACCTGCTCCTCCCCGGGCCCCCTCTCATTGTCTGAGCGATACACAATGATGGACTCAGGTCTGGGCTCCTTCCTCCTCCTCTTCCTCCGGTTGGCGGAGCCCACCTCTGCGTGGTTCCCTGATGCCTCTGACCTCTCCGACTGGAGGGAGATGAGCTGGGGGCTGTTATCCCCACTGGGCTGGGCCTCCGCCTGGGCCATACTGACTGACTAAGGGGAAAGACACCTCTCTGGGCCTTACCTCCTGACTGGGGCTGGGACACCTCTCTAGGCCTTACCTCCTGACTGGGACAACTCTCTGGGCCCTACCTCCTGACGGGGACACCTCTCTAGGCCTTACCTCCTGACTGGGACACCTCTCTAGGCCTTACCTCCTGACTGGGAGACCTCTCTAGGCCTTACCTCCTGATGGGAGACCTCTCTAGGCCTTACCTCCTGACTGGGACACCTCTCTAGGCATTACCTCCTGACTGGGACACCTCTCTAGGCCTTACCTCCTGACTGGGACACCTCTCTGGACCTTACCTCCTGACTGGCCTGGGACTAATGATCACTTGGGAAACAATGCTGCCTACACGTGTCCATTCTGTGTGAGAGCAGGTATTCCCAGAAGGAAAGCACTGACAGAATTGTACAAAGGAAAGAAACAGTCAGAATTTTAGGAGTGCTTCGAATATATTTCTGCCACTGTAATGCATCCAGTAATAACACTGGGGTTAGGTTACACTTCATGTTACTGCATTATTTAATTGAATACACTTGTTTTTCGTATCGATTTAAATGCACATTGACAATACCATTGCAAATGTATATAGGCATAGAAAACGACATTTCATATAATTTAATGAATGAAAGGGTTGTCCGCGTCGACACCATTTTCTGCAGTGGACCACGTTTACCTTACCAATGTACTAATGTAACCTCACCACGGCTTTGACAACGATGGATCCGTGAAAACCCACCATTACAAAATAAGTACATTTTCAACATGGAGGCCACATTATGCATCAATGCACCAGACAAAAGGTTTACAGTAGATTGTATCAGCATTAAATGGTAGCGGAGAAACTAACGTAAGGGGCAATGTTTTCCCTTTAAATCACATCACACCCAGATATCTGTTATTTTGTCTAAACAAATACCGGCGGCGTGGAAAACGTTTGCATTTACACTCAAAGACAATATGCCTTACCTTAAAATGGTTTACCACAGAAACTGAGGTATAGTGGTTGTGTTATTTTCGTGTGTAGTTATTTTATCCGACACCCCTTCGATAGACGTTGGTTCCACACCACTACGCTGTTCACCGATATAGGCAGGGTTGCCAGGACCACAAAATGTGTATCCCATTGACCGTACAAAACCAGCACAAAAGGACTAAAAATAAACATTTTTTTTTTCCAAGGGAAGAGAGGAGTTGCCACATTTATACAATAAACAATTATCCCATAATTTTACCGAGCCAATTAAGAAGGAATATCGTAACTTGTAACGCAAAATGTGGTTTACATCAAAATAATAATTATTGCGAACTAAGACATGACTTAATAAACTAATTTGATTATGTCGCAAGAGAAAAGATAATTTGCCCTTATTAAACTGCCCAGATAATTTTCTATCAGTGGATGATTTATCTAATTTGACTGCTCTGATTAAGCAATAAGGCATGACGGGGTATGGTGCTAAGGGCTGTTCTTGACATGACCCAACGTGGAGTGATTAAACAATAAGGCACGAGGACAGCACCATCGCGGAAAGAGATGGGGTGCCTTGTGAGGATCCACTGACAAGTGGCTAATCTGCCTTTGCCATCCGTTCTATTGGCCAGCATACAATCACTGGATAATAAATTGGATGACCTAAAAGCACATATATCCTACCAACGGACATTAAAAACTGTAAAATCATATGTTTCACAGAGTTGTGGCTGGATGACGACATGAATAACATACAGCTGGCGGGTTATACACTCTATCGGCATGACAGAACAGCAGCCTCTGGTTAGACAAGGGGTGGCGGTCTATGTATATTTGTAAACAACAGCTGGTGCACGATATCTAAGGAAGTCTCGAGGTTCTGCTCGCCTGAGGTAAAGTATCTCATGATAAGCTGTAGACCAAGTTATCTACCTAGAGAGTTTTCATCTGTAGTTTTCGTAGCTGTCTACATACCACCACAGACCGATGCTGGCACTAAGACCGCACTCAATGAGCTGTATAGGGCCATAAGCAAACAGGAAGACACTCACCCAGAGGTGACACACCTAGTGGCCAAGGACTTTAATGCAGGGAAACTTAAATCAGTTTTACCAAATGTGCAACCAGAGAGAAAAAAATCTAGACCACCTTTACTCCACACACACAGAGACGCGTACAAAGCTCTCCCTCACCCTCCATTTGGCAAATCTGAACATAATACCATCCTCCTGATTCCTGCTTACAAGCAAAAACTAAATCAGGAAGCACCAGTGACTCGGTCAATAAGAAAGCAGTCAAATTAAGCAAATGCTAAGCTACAGGACTGTTTTGCACAGACTGGGGATATGTTCCGCAATTCTTCCGATGGCATTGAGGAGTACGCCACATCAGTCACTAGCTTCATCAATAAGTGCATCGATGATGTCGTCCCCACAGTGACTGTAAGTACATACCCCAACCAGAAGCCATGGATTACAGGCAACATCCTCACTGAGCTAAAGGCTAGAGCTGCAGCTTTTTAGGAGCGGGACTCTAACGCGGAAGCTTCTTAGAAATCCCGCTATGTCCTCCGACGAACCATCAAACAGGCATAGCGTGGACTAAGATTGAATCATACTACACCGGCTCTGACAAGCGTCGGCTTGCAAACTATTACAGATGACAAAGGGAAGCACAGCTGAGAGCTGCCCAGTGACACAAGCCTGCCAGACGAGCTACATTTCTTCTATGCTCACTTCGAGGCAAGTAACACTGAAACATGCATGAGAGCATCAGCTGTTCCGGATGACTGTGTGATCAAGCTCTCCGCAACCAATGACCTTTAAACAGGTCAACAATCACAAGGCCGCAGGGCCATACAGATTATCAGGATGTGAACTCCTAGCATTCGCTGACCAAATGGCAAGTGTCTTAACTGACATTTTTAACCTCTCCCTGTCTGAGTCTGTAATACCAACTAGTTTCAAGCCGACCACCACTATGGTGGTGCCTGTGCCTAAGAACACAAAGGTAACCTACCTAAATGACAACCAACACGTAGCACTCACATCTGTAGCCATGAAGTGCTTTGAAAGGCTGGCCATGACTCACATCAACACCATTATCCCAGAAACCCTAGAACCACTCCAATTTGCATACCGCCCCAACAGATCCACAGATGATGCAATCTCTATTGCGCTCCACACTGCACTTTATCCACCTGGACAAAAGGAACACTTATGTGAGAATGCTATTCATTGACTACAGCTCAACGTTCAACACCATAGTGAACTCAAAGCTCATCACTAAGCAAAGGACCCTGGGACTTAACACCTCCCTCTGCAACTGGATCCCGGACTTCTTGACGGGCCGCCCCCTGGTGGCAAGGGTAGGTAACAACACATCAGCCACGGGGGCCCCTCAGGGTGTGTGCTCAGTCCCCTCCTGTACTCCATGTTCACTCATGACTGCACGGCCAGGCACGACTCCAACACCCTCATTAAGTTTGCCGATGACACAACAGTGGTAGGCCTGATCACCGACAACGACGAGACAGCATTAAGGGAGAAGGTCAGAGACCTGGCTGTGTGGTGCCAGGATAACAACCTCTCCCTCAATGTGATCAAGACTTGTGATTGTGGACTACAGGAAAAGGAGGACAGTGCATGCTCCCAATCTCATCGACGGGGCTGTAGTGGAGCAGGTTGAGAGCTTCAAGTTCCTTAGTGTCCACATCACCAACAAACTAACATGGTCAAAGCACACCAAGACAGTCGTGAACAGGGCATGACAAAACCCATTCCCCCTCAAGAGACTGAAAAGATTTGGCATGGATACTCAAATCCTATAAAGGTTCTACAGCTGCACCATTGAGAGCATCCTGACTGGTTACATTACTGCCTGGTATGGCAACTGCTTGGCCTCCGACCGTAAGGCGCTACAGAGGGTAGTGTGAACAGCCCAGTACATCACTGGGGCCAAGTTTCCTGCCATCCAGGACCTCTATACCAGGCGGTGTCAGAGGAAGGCAATAAAAATTGTCAAAGACTCCAGCCACCCTAGTCATAGACTCTTCTCTCTGCTACCGCATGGCAAGCGGTACCGGAGCACCAAGTCTAGGTCCAAGAGGCTTCTAAACAGATTCTACCCCAAAGCCATAAGATGACTGAACATCTAGTCAAATAGCTACCCAGACTATTTGCATTGCCCCCACACACTGCTGCTACTCTCTGTTATTATCTGTGCATAGTCATTTTAATAACTCTACCCACATGTATATATTTTACCTTAATTACCTCCACTAACCGGTGCCCCCGCACATTGTACCCTAACACCCTGTATATAGTCTCCACATTGACTCTGTACTGTAACACCCTGTATATAGCCTCAACATTGTACCAGTACCCCCTGTATATAGCCTCCACATTGACTATGTACCGGTACCCCCTGTATATAGCCTCCACATGGACTCTGTACCGGTACCCCTGTATATAGCCTCCACATTGTACCAGTACCCCCTGTATATAGCCTCCACATTGACTCTGTACCAGTACCCCCTGTATATAGCCTCCACATTGACTCGTACCGGTACCCCCTGTATATAGTCTCCACATTGACTCTGTACCGGTACCCCCTGTATATAGCCTCCACATTGACTCTGTACCGGTACCCCCTGTATATAGCCTCCACATTGACTCTGTACCGGTACCCCCTGTATATAGCCTCCACATTGACTCTGTACCGGTACCCCCTGTATATAGCCTCCACATTGACTCTGTACCGGTACCCCCTGTATATAGCCTCCACATTGACTCTGTACCGGTACTCCCTGTATATAGCCTCCACATTGACTCTGTACCGGTACCCCCTGTATATAGCCTCCACATTGACTCTGTACCGGTACTCCCTGTATATAGTCTCCACATTGACTCTGTACCGGTACTCCCTGTATATAGCCTCCACATTGACTCTGTACCGGTACCCCCTGTATATAGCCTCCACATTGACTCTGTACCGGTACTCCCTGTATATAGCCTCCACATTGACTCTGTACCGGTACCCGCTGTATATAGCCTCCACATTGACTCTGTACCGGTACCCCCTGTATATAGTCTCCACATTGACTCTGTACCGGTACTCCCTGTATATAGCCTCCACATTGACTCTGTACCGGTACTCCCTGTATATAGCCTCCACATTGACTCTGTACCGGTACTCCCTGTATATAGCCTCCACATTGACTCTGTACCGGTACTCCCTGTATATAGCCTCCACATTGACTCTGTACCGGTACCCCCTGTATATAGCCTCCACATTGACTCTGTACCGGTACTCCCTGTATATAGCCTCCACATTGACTCTGTACCGGTACTCCCTGTATATAGCCTCCACATTGACTCTGTACCGGTACTCCCTGTATATAGCCTCCACATTGACTCTGTACCGGTACTCCCTGTATATAGCCTCCACATTGACTCTGTACCGGTACTCCCTGTATATAGCCTCCACATTGACTCTGTACCGGTACTCCCTGTATATAGCCTTCACATTGACTCTGTACCGGTACCCCCTGTATATAGTCTCACTATTGGTATTTTACTGCTGCTCTTTAATTATTTGTTACTATTATTTTTTGAGGTATTTTTCTTAAAACTGCATTGTTGGTTAAGGGCTTGTAAGTCGGCATTTCACCGTAAGGTCTGTTGTATTCGGCCCATGTGACAAATAAAATTTGTTCTTAACATGACACAACGTGGAGTGCCTGGATACAGCCATATATTGGCTATGTACCACAACCCCCCAGGGTGCCTTATTGCTATTATAAACTGGTTACCAATGTAAAAGTCATTTTTTGTCATACCCATTGTATACGGTCTGATATACCACGTTTTTTGTCCAATCAGCATTCATGGCTCAAACCAAGTTTATAATTGTAAATAAATCCATTTTACGCATGTGCATAACTATAGATAAATCTGACAAGAGAGTTTGAATGAGGAAAGTTGGACAGAGGAAATCTCTGAGTAAGAAACATTTTGACGAATTAAAAAAAACGCATGTTAGGCTATTTTCTGCCAATTCTGCCGTTAATATGTGCCAGATGTTAAGACTACAAACAGTTAGAAATGGCCCATTTAATTTCAATAGGCATAGGCTACATACTAAAATCTGTGTTTATGATTGTAATTCAACTTTGCCATGGTTTGCTTAGTTAGATGTATTTAGCCTATAGCCCCTGATAGGTCTACATCTCATATATATCAGATAGTCTACAGTAGCCTAGACAAGATGATTTCAGCAGCTTGCTTAGCTCAAATTAACAGAGTAATTTATTCAACATGAATAGTGTGGCGATTTCGAGGTAAGAAGTACTTGTGTTTCCCAATAGCCAGCTGGAACAGACTACTGAGGCTGTGGTCATCATTTCAATCACTGAATTAAATAATAATATGTAAATTAACCAAATGTGCTTGTCAACAACAGCCAGAGTTTATTTTTTTAAAACCTTTAGCCTAATCTCACTGACTGTTACTGTCAATCTGTGATAGAGCTTTAATAACTGCCAATTTAATGAACTAAACAAGGTTACAACAACAACAATAACATAAGGTTACAACAACAATAAACTGAAGTTACAGGCTATATATTCAATGTGTTTTGACAGGTCCAGGTAAACTACACAAGTGGCACAAATTGATCTGCAAGGACTCCAGTTATATAGTCATTCCAACATCAACCCATGAATCAAGTGGTAGCCCACTATGGAATATAAATAGGCTACTTGATGGCCAACAGATGCAAATGTATCATTCTCCACATTTAAATGTCAATTTCATTGAGTACTTTTCCTCATCACAGAAGCACGAGAGGGAGTTCCAAAACCTCAATTTCAAAATGTCCACTTGCGCATTATGACAAGTTAAATAGCAAGCAATTTAGCCAGTAGTGGACTAAACTACATGCTGCTGTGCACTAACAAGACACACACACCCCTCCGGCCCTCCCCACCACCCACTCACTCAGCAACAGACTGCTCCTGCCTGAGAAACGCCATGGCGGCCGCGGTGCAATTTAGTAGCCCCAAAACCGGCAACCCGTTAACAATACATTTTCAACCGCAACATCGTTTTCAAAGTAGCCCGATTTGACTGAAAACTGCGGATATGGCAACCCTGGGTGTGGGATTCCAGATGGGCGTCGTAAACTGTATTCCAGAATACCATTAACCCCGCCCCTCCACCGCTGTCCTGGCCAATCCCGTGTAGATATGGAACTGCGATGAAAACGCTAATCCACAGCAAGGTTTGCCTGGGAGAGGGGAGGATTGCGTTGAAGGACTGCGGATGCGGTGAAGATGGCGGACAAGGGAAAAAGGAAGAAACTGGAAGATAGTATGAATAAATATGAAGCGGGCAGTGGCGATTTTAGCATATCAATCTTGGTGGGACAAAAAATAAAATAAATGGGATGCATGCCAGCAAAACCACTGCACAACACAAAAAAATACATGAATTTCACTATAACGGTGACCACAAACTGTTAGGGCCTGTATAAAGCTGTCCCAACATCTTACCACTGCTACACCTGTCTATCAGCGGACTAATTTACTGCCTTTAAAAAAAACATAGCTGATATGGCTGACTTGCTTAAACAAATGTGGTTTCTACTGATAATTGAGATGTACAAACTATGGCATAAGGGGACGACAAGCGGATAAGAGGCAGTCCGTGACGTACGGACGTAGACAATATAACTATTTGTTTAGCACTTTTGAAATGTACAGCGACAGAATTCAGAAATGGGTCGTTCTCTGTACACCAAGTCAGAACCGTAGGATAAATAAAGGTGTCATTTAAGCAGACAATGAAAGCTCTTACAATATTCAATGATTTCACTTCTCTAAAACAGAAGGCACCACCAAGTAGGTGGTGCAGAAGGCACCACCAGAAGGCAGAAGGCACCACCAAGTAGGTGAAATTAAGAGGTGAAAATAGACCAAATTATTAGGGTGAGGCATATTTTTTACCTTTATTTTACTAGGCAAGTCAGTTAAGAACAAATTTCTTGTTTTCAAAGAACGACAGATTTGTACCTTGTCAGGATTTGAACTTGCAACCTTTCAGTTACTAGTCTGGGATTTGAACTTGCAACCTTTCGGTTACTAGTCCAATGCTCTAACCACTAGGCTACCCTGCTGCCCCAGGGTATGGGCTACTAACAGCTTACTACACAATATACACTTAGTAGTGCTTTCTTAGCTACAGTATACATATCTCCCTGGCATATTACACCATTTATACAGCAGCATACAATACATTTTTGGACTCACCTTGTTGTGCTGTGCTCACTTGAACAGGAAGGTGGCATGGTGGTCCTTTGTGGGCAAATTTTGTCATTAAAGTCTGGTATTCTCTGGATTTTTTTCAAAACAACTGGGAACTTGGGGGGAAAAAACTAGGTCGAATCATGATGGCGTCATTGATCTTCAGGTCGTAGCTCTAGAAAGAAGCCAGATTTACAATTCTGAGTTGGATGACCGTTCAAAACTTATTTTCCACAGTAGGAGCTCGTTTATTACCGACTTCCCAGTTGTCTTGAACTCACTGAAGTCAAGTTTTCGCAGTTCTGAGTTAACAGTTGTTTTGAGCACGGCACAAAGCATGCTTCATTGACAGCATGGCCAATGTTGAATGTTAATCATTTTAAACTTGGAAAAGAGCCCCTTAATACCAGATTTGGGACCATAAAGCCACTGTCACTGATTCCTTCCAATCCACTCATTGTTAAATTTGCAATTTCCACCTTGTTGTGTAATGGTTATGTTCAATGGCTGATGAGAACCGATACAGTCTATTTATCTATCTATCATTATTTCTCTTCTAAAAGGGATTTGCCAGTAGATTGTCGACTAGATTCATGATGAGATTTTGAAAGAAAGATGTTGACATGATAAATCCAATCAAAGCTACTGTAGATATAACATGATTTGACATCCTTTTTTTCTGTGGCCAATGACCTTGAGCCTTTTTGGATGGGCACCTCTCATGTAACTCCATGGCAGCACCCAAATGGCTTGAATTGTTTTGCTCTAACCATAGACTTAGTAATGACGTAGTGTCCCCATGAGTGACAGAACACTGAACCAATCACTGTGAAATACTTATTATTTCCCCACCACCACAGAAACCACTGAGTCAGGCTGATTCACCTGCATTTTGGAGCTGCTTTACTCAAGAAAACAAAGAAGAGACCATGTTTGTATGCGGCTTTATTAGCTCATTCTACTTCATTTTAAAATATTTTTTACATTGATACTGATATGTGACACGTATTAATGCCAAAATGACATGCAAAACAGGCAGGTTTTGTCACTTCAGTTAGTGCTAAATACGGCTGCTAGAATCCTGACTAGAACCAAAAACTTGGATCATATTACTCCAGTGCTAGCCTCCCTACACTGGCTTCCTGTTAAGACTAGGGCTGATTTCAAGGTTTTACTGCTAACCTACAAAGCATTACTGTCTCTCTGACCCAGATGTTTTTTGGGGGTCAAGTTTAAGGAGCTCCTTTAGCACCTCGGACGCAGTGACCGCCTGCAGGGAGAAACTTTGTAGCGGGGAAAAAGAGGGAGAAGCATCGAGCATAGTCACATTAGAAGGGGTGGGAGATTAGGACATTTTGGACGGGCAAGGAGCCATGGCTGAGTCAAATAGGAATCCTGACTTAATGAAGTGGTGATTAAAGAGCTCAGCCATGTGCTTCTTGTCAGTTACAACCACATCATCAACTTTAAGGGACATGGGCAGCTGTGAGGAGGAGGGTTTATTCTCCAGATCTTTAACCGTTTTCCAGAAGTTCTTGGGGTTAGACCCACAGAGAGAGAACGGCTTCTTAAAGTAACTAACTGGCCTTGTAACGGCTGTCGTGGGAAGAAGGTGAGGACCAAAGCGCAGCATGGTAAGTGTTCATCTTATTTAATGAAAAAACTGAACACTGAATGACAAACAACAAATAAACAACCAAAACAGTTCTGTCTGGTGCAGACACACTAAGACTGAAAATAACCACCCACAAAACACAATGGAAAACAGGCTACCTAAATATGGTTCTCAATTGACAGCTGCCTCTGATTGAGAACCATACCAGGCCAAACACAGAAATAGAAAATCATAGACAAACTAACATAGACAACCCACCCAATTCACGCCCGGACCATACTAAAACAAAAGACAAAACAAAGGAACTAAGGTCAGAACGTGACAGTACCCCCCCCCCCCCCCCCCCCCCAAAGGTGCGGACTCCGGCCGCAAAAGCCAAACCTATAGGGGAGGGTCTGGGTGGGTGTCTGTCTGCGGTGGCGGCTCTGGCACGGGACGTGGACCCCACAACACCATAGTTCTGCTCCGCCTCTCCGGCAGCGCCGGACGGACAGACGGGAGACTCCGGCAGCGCCGGACGGACAGACGGGAGACTCCGGCAGCGCCGGACGGACAGACGGGAGACTCCGGCAGCGCCGGACGGACAGACGGGAGACTCTGGCAGCGCCGGACGGACAGACGGGAGACTGGCAGCAGGAGGAAGGCTCAGGGAGTGCTGGACAGGCGGGAGCACATGTAGGGAGGAGATGGAGAGACAGCCTGGTGCGGGGGGCTGCCACCGGAGGGCTGGTGTGTGGAGGCGGCACCGAACAGACCGGACCGTGGAGGCGCACTGGAGGTCTCGCGCAGCGAGCCTGCCCAACCTTACCTGGTTGAATGCTCCCCGTAGCCAGGCCAGTGCGGCGAGGTGGAATAGCCCACACTGGGCTGTGCTGGCGAACCGGGGATACCATGCGTAGGGCTGGTGCCATGTACACCTGCCCGAGGAGACGCACTGGAGACCAGATGCGTTGAGCCGGCTTCATGGCACCTGGCTCGATGCCCACTCCAGCCCGTCCGATACAAGGCGCTGCAATGTACCGCACCGGGCTATGCACACGCACCGGGGACACCTCACGGCATAACACGGCGCCTGCCCGGTCCCACTCTCTCCACTGTATGCACGGGGAGTTGGCTCAGGTCTTCTACCTGACTTAGCCACACTCCCCGTGTGCCTCCCCCCAATACATTTTTGGGGCTGCCTCTCGGGCTTCCAACCACGCCACCGTGCTGCCTCCTCATACCACCGCCTTTCGGCTTTCACTGCCTCCAGCTCAGCCTGGGGCGGCGATATTCTCCAGCCTGTGCCCAGGGTCCCTTGCCGTCCAAAATCTCCTCCCATGTCCAGGAGTCTTGCGATTCCGGCCGCTGCTGCTGCCTGTTACCACGCTGCTTGGTCCTTTCTTGGTGGGTGGTTCTGTAACGGCTGTCGTGGGAAGAAGGTGAGGACCAAAGCGCAGCGTGGTAAGTGTTCATCTTATTTAATGAAAAAACTGAACACTGAATAACAAACAACAAATAAACAACCAAAACAGTTCTGTCTGGTGCAGACACACTAAGACTGAAAATAACCACCCACAAAACACAATGGAAAACAGGCTACCTAAATATGGTTCTCAATTGACAGCTGCCTCTGATTGAGAACCATACCAGGCCAAACACAGAAATAGAAAATCATAGACAAACTAACATTGACAACCCACCCAATTCACGCCCTGACCATACTAAAACAAAAGACAAAACAGAGGAACTAAGGTCAGAACGTGACAGGCCTTCCGGATAACCACATATTTCTAATATATATAGAAATATTTATATTTCTTGCCTGAACATGCATCTGCCGAGCCTTTCGCCAAATGCAATTCTTGAGGTGGAGTAACTCTGCAAGATCACGGTCGAACCAGGGGCTAAACCTGTTTTTAATTCTCATTTTATTCATGGGGGCGTGTTAACAATACCACTGAAAATATAAAAAAAAGAAGGTCCAAGCGTCTTCGACAGAGGGGATCAAGGTGATTCTATACCATTTTATAGAGGCCAGATCATGAAGGAAGGCTTGCTCAGTAAAGTTTTTTTAGCAAGCGTCTATGACACATCAGGACAGGTCGTTTCACTGAGCAGCCATTACGAACACAGGCTGTAAAAACAGTGATCAAGGTCATTCCAGAAAACAACAGACTGATACCTGCTACTCATCAAGAAGAGTAGCCTTTTCTGGGCGTTTGGAGTCGGCAGGGTAGCCTAGTGGTTAGAGCGTTGGACTAGTAACCGGATGGTTCAAATCCCCGAGCTGACAAGGTACAAATCTGTCATTCTGCCCCTGAACAGGCAGTTAACCCACTGTTCCTAGGCTGTCATTGAAAATAAGAATTTGTTCTTAACTGACTTGCCTAGGTAATAATACCTTGTGGGATTGGTGATAATCTGAGAAGGATTTAGGACTTGGTCCAGTTTAGGTCACCAAGCAGGACAAATTCAGACTTAGTGTAAGGGGCCAGGAGAGAGCTTTAGGGCAGGTAGGGTACAGGCCAGTGCTTATTGAGGACGATTGCAACAAATAACTTTTTGAAAGTTTAACCAGCAAATCAAATTGTTTAAGGTAAAGATTGCCACTCCCCCACCTTTGTAAGATCTGTCTTGCTGAAAAAGGTTATAACCAGAAAGGCTAACGGTATTCAAAACACTCTTCCTTAACCCCCCTTGGGTAGGGGGCAGTATTTTGAAATCTGGATGAAAAGCGTGCCCAAAGTAAACTGCCTGTTACTCAGGCCCAGAAGATAGGATATGCACATAGATAGAAAACACTGTAGTTTCTAAAACTGTTCAAATCATGCCTGTGAGTGTAACTGATTTGGTAGGCGAAAACCAGAGGACAAACCATCCAGGGAAAAATAAATTGAGGTCATAGGATTTTCCAATAGTTTTCTATGGGACTCCCTTATGGTTAGGAACTTGGTTGCAGTTCCTATGGCTTCCACTAAATGTCAACAGTCTTTAGAAATTGTTCAATGTTTTTCTTTTGAGAAATGAAGAAGTAGTCCTATTCATTGTAAGTATCACTCCAGGTGGACTCTACTGTTTGGTGCGTGAACAGGAAAGTGCTCCACGTTGTTTTTATCCGGTATTAGAAACAGTTTATTCCGTTTTAAATTTGATTGATTATTTACGTTTTAGGGTAATATTTGGACCAAGTTTACAGGTAACTTATTAGATACTTTGTAGGCATGTTGGGCGAGTTGAAACTGGTGTATTTCTGAATCAAACGCGCCAAATAAATTGACATTTTTGGGACATAAAGAAGGACATTATCGAACAAAAAGGACCTTTTGTGATGTTTCTGGGACATTTTGGAGTACCAACAGAATAAGATCTTCAAAAGTGAGTGTGGTGGGGGTACCTGTACCAGACAGGGGGAGACAGGCCAGGGAGAGAGGGGTGAGTGTGGTGGGCGTACCTGTACCAGACAGGGGGAGACAGGCCAGGGAAAGAGGAGTGAGTGAAGTGGAGGTACCTGTAACAGACAGGGGGAGACAGGCCAGGGCAGACGGTGAACAGATCGCCAGGTGGAATCCAAGCAGCAGTGTAGCAGGTAACGGGAGTAGGTGTCACACCCACTTGGAGGAAGCTTATATTTCTGGAGGCAGATTTCTTGTAGAAAATGCCAGTGAATGGTCTTAAACAGGAGGGCGCGTCAAAGACTCCTGCCACTTGTTGGGCCCAAAGGCCTCGACACCGTTTACTTCACACCTCGGTGCTGATGGAAGTTGTATCTGGTCTGTCCTTTCAAGCCTGGCAGCTCAGTTCCAGGTTGGATGGTGTCCTTTGGTCTCTGCTGTTTGTTAGCTAAAGCACCGTCGGTGTAGCTTGGAAAAAGGAAACCTTTGAAGCTATAATCTCTCCGGTTAATTTGGGTCAAATATGAGTTGTAGGTTATGAGTTTTGATCTGGAGCGAAAGGCCATGCTGTGGAGGGTAGCATCCTGCATATGTCCCTGCCGAAAAATCCAAGTTTATCTAACTCCAAATCTATCCTTTTGTAAAAAAACAAACATTGTGAGAGCTCACATGCAGCTGTGTTCCTCTCTCTGAGGGGGGCGTGATCTTTTAGTGGTCAACAATGATACAGTACCAGCTAAATACAGACTTCAGTGGTCCATCTTTCATTAGAACATATGCATACTTATTTATAAACGATTGTTAACATACATTATTCAAAACGCAGTTGTATTTATATTTAAAATAAAATCTGATAATCTGAGAAGAACTTTCAAATGTTTTTATTTATGACGTTACTTTATATTACATCTTTAAATCACAATGACATTAATTCACATTTCTATTTTGGCGACTATTGCTATTCTTAACATCTTGTACAGACAGACACATCCAGAATAGTAATAGCTGATTTCCAGTGTTCTACTTTGACTGTATAGGCATCAGTAATTTGTTCAGGATTACATGTAGGCACACACATGACAAGGCACACACATGACAAGGTCCCACAAGATGACAAAACAGATGGATTGTCGCACAACATTTTCATTACAATGGCAAAGAATAAACCAGTATAGACCAACTAGTGACCAGATTAGCCTTTAAACCAGTATAGACCAACTAGTGACCAGATTAGCCTTTAAACCAGTATAGACCAACTAGTGACCAGATTAGCCTTTAAACCAGTATAGACCAACTAGTGACCAGAATAGTCTTTAAACCAGTATAGACCAAATAGTGACCAGAATAGCCTTTAAACCAGTATAGACTAGTGACCAGTATAGTCTTTAAACCAGTATAGACCAACTAGTGACCAGAATAGTCTTTAAACCAGTATAGACTAGTGACCAGTAGTCTTTAAACCAGTATAGACTAGTGACCAGTATAGTCTTTAAACCAGTATAGACTAGTGACCAGTATAGTCTTTAAACCAGAATAGACCAACTAGTGACCAGAATAGTCTTTAAACCAGTATAGACTAGTGACCAGTATAGTCTTTAAACCAGTATAGACTAGTGACCAGTATAGTCTTTAAACCAGTATAGACCAACTAGTGACCAGAATAGTCTTTAAACCAGTATAGACTAGTGACCAGTATAGTCTTTAAACCAGTATAGACTAGTGACCAGTATAGTCTTTAAACCAGTATAGACCAACTAGTGACCAGAATAGTCTTTAAACCAGTATAGACTAGTGACCAGTATAGTCTTTAAACCAGTATAGACCAACTAGTGACCAGAATAGTCTTTAAACCAGTATAGACTAGTGACCAGTATAGTCTTTAAACCAGTATAGACCAACTAGTGACCAGAATAGTCTTTAAACCAGTATAGACTAGTGACCAGTATAGTCTTTAAACCAGTATAGACCAACTAGTGACCAGAATAGTCTTTAAACCAGTATAGACTAGTGACCAGTATAGTCTTTAAACCAGTATAGACCAACTAGTGACCAGAATAGTCTTTAAACCAGTATAGACTAGTGACCAGTATAGTCTTTAAACCAGTATAGACTAGTGACCAGTATAGACCAAATATCATCTGGTGTACTAGACGACAGACACAGTCCAGATATAAGGGCCTGATGTCTAGGTAGTCTCAGACACAGTACATATATAAGGGCCTGATGTCTAGGTAGTCTCAGACACAGTACAGATATAAGGACCCCTTTTTAGATAAACAGGGAAGACAGACAAGTTGGGAGTGACATTCCAGGGTTGGAGCCCAGTGCTTAGAAGCCGGTGTCTACAGTCCAGCGTTAGTATGTGTTCTAGAAGCCGGTGTCTACAGTCCAGGGTTAGTGTGTGTTCTAGAAGCCGGTGTTTACAGTCCAGGGTTAATATGTGTTTTAGAAGCCGGTGTCTACAGTCCAGGGTTAGTGTGTGTTCTAGAAGCCGGTGTCTACAGTCCAGGGTTAGTGTGTGTTCTAGAAGCTGGTGTCTACAGTCCAGGGTTAGTATGTGTTCTAGAAGCCAGTGTCGATGCTGAGAGAGCGTCGGGTCACATGTTCTATCTCTCCAGGGACGTACTCGCTGAAGCTGGTCTGGTGCTTGGCCAACATCTTCAGAATCTGATGCAGGTTCTGCCACCACTGGACCTTGGGCATCCGGTGCCTATGGGGGGAGGGGGTGGAAGAGAAATTTGACTGCCTGCTTAGAGACTAAAATGACACACACTCTAAAAACCACATTGTAAAGCACTTCATGACAACAGGTTTGGATAGATGGACAACAGCTGTGGTACTCTACTCACTCAAAGTCAGTCTGTGCCTTAAGTTCAGTCACAGGGATGAAGGACAGGACCTTCTTACTGAAGCCGATGACAGACGCTGTGTCTGGGGCGTTGACGAACACACGACCTGGAATGGTAGAAGTTGACGATTACACCTTTTGCTGCGATTACAGCTGTAAGTCGCTTGGGGTATGTCTCTATCAGTTTTGCACATCGAGAGACTGACATTTTTTCCCATTCCTCCTTGCAAAACAGCTCGAGCTCAGTGAGGTTGGATGGAGAGCATTTGTGAACAGCAGTTTTCAGTTCTTTCCACAGATTCTCGATTGGATTCAGGTCTGGACTTTGACTTGGCCATTCTAACACCTGGATATGTTTATTTCTGAACCATTCCATTGTAGACTTTGCTTTATGTTTTGGATCATTGTCTTGTTGGAAGACAAATCTCCGTCCCAGTCTCAGGTCTTTTGCAGACTCCATCAGGTTTTCTTCCAGAATGGTCCTGTATTTGGCTCCATCCATCTTCCCATCAATTTTAACCATCTTCCCTGTCCCTGCTGAAGAAAAGCAGGCCCAAACCATGATGCTGCCACCACCATGTTTGACAGTGGGGATGGTGTGTTCAGGGTGATGAGCTGTGTTGCTTTTACGCCAAACATAACGTTTTGCATTGTTGCCAAAAAGTTCAATTTTGGTTTCATCTGACCAGAGCACCTTCTTCCACATGTTTGGTGTGTCTCCCAGGTGGCTTGTGGCAAACTTTAAACAACACTTTT
This sequence comes from Oncorhynchus mykiss, assembly GCF_057628025.1. Classification (NCBI taxonomy): domain Eukaryota; kingdom Metazoa; phylum Chordata; class Actinopteri; order Salmoniformes; family Salmonidae; genus Oncorhynchus; species Oncorhynchus mykiss. Next base: position 57,672,171 of record NC_143043.1, read on the forward strand.
TATGGATATCTTTAAGAAATGGCTTTCTTCTTGCCACTCTTCCATAAAGGCCAGATTTGTGCAATATACGACTGATTGTTGTCCTATGGACAGAGTCTCCCACCTCAGCTGTAGATCTCTGCAGTTCATCCAGAGTGATCATGGGCCTCTTGGCTGCATCTCTGATCAGTCTTCTCCTTGTATGAGCTGAAAGTTTAGAGGGACGGCCAGGTCTTGGTAGATTTGCAGTGGTCTGATACTCCTTCCATTTCAATATTATCGCTTGCACAGTGCTCCTTGGGATGTTTAAAGCTTGGGAAATCTTTTTGTATCCAAATCCGGCTTTAAACTTCTTCACAACAGTATCTCGGACCTGCCTGGTGTGTTCCTTGTTCTTCATGATGCTCTCTGCGCTTTTAACGGACCTCTGAGACTATCACAGTGCAGGTGCATTTATACGGAGACTTGATTACACACAGGTGGATTGTATTTATCATCATTAGTCATTTAGGTCAACATTGGATCATTCAGAGATCCTCACTGAACTTCTGGAGAGAGTTTGCTGCACTGAAAGTAAAGGGGCTGAATAATTTTGCACGCCCAATTTTTCAGTTTTTGATTTGTTAAAAAAGTTTGAAATATCCAATAAATGTCGTTCCACTTCATGATTGTGTCCCACTTGTTGTTGATTCTTCACAAACAAATACAGTTTTATATCTTTATGTTTGAAGCCTGAAATGTGGCAAAAGGTCGCAAAGTTCAAGGGGGCCGAATACTTTCGCAAGGCACTGTATATCTACCACCCTGTTTCCACGGCTACATGTTGTTGAATCAGAGATAAAGCTCCTCCTCTTATAGTGTCTTCATAGTTCACTACTTTAACCAGAGCCTTGGCACCCTATTCCCTTCATAGTTCACTACTTTAACCAGAGCCTTGGCACCCTATTCCCTTCATAGTTTACTACTTTAACCAGAGCCTTGGCACCCTATTCCCTTCATAGTTCACTACTTTAACCAGAGCCTTGGCACCCTATTCCCTTCATAGTTTACTACTTTAACCAGAGCCTTGGCACCCTATTCCCTTCATAGTTTACTACTTTAACCAGAGCCTTGGCACCCTATTCCCTTCATAGTTCACTACTTTTAACCAGAGTCCTATGGGCCGTAGTCAAAAGTAGTGCACTATGTAGGGAATAGGGTGCCATTCGAGACACATCCAGTACCTTGTCTGAAGTTGTTGATCATCTTCTCTGTGAGCCACTGCACAGCCTTCACACCCAGCTTGGTGCCACAGTTTCTGTCGAAGGGTGTTGGTGCACCTCCCTAGAACGACAGGTGAGAGAAAGAAAACAGAAAACAGAAAACAGAACAGAAAGAAAAACTTCTAGGAACCATATTTGATCATTCATACACTTCACATTCTACATCATCTAAGTCTATCCCCTCATTTCCTGATCAACAAGCTCATCATCCTTTTAATATAAGGTTGCATTTTAACATGTAAGCATTAACAGTGTGGTTGTGTTTGTTCCGTACCTGCTGGAGGTGCCCCAGCACGTTGACCCTACAGTCGAAGATGCCCTTCCCCTCGGCAGAATACAGCTTGTGGATGAAATCAGTGGTGTAGTGAAGGTGACACTTCTCATTCCTACAGAGACAGAACCATCAAGATCCTATCATTCACTATAACTGTCCTACAGAAACAGAACCATCGAGATCCTATCATTCACTATAACTGTCCTACAGAGACAAAACCATCGAGATCCCATCATTCACTATAACTGTCCTATAGAGACAGAACCATCGAGATCCTATCATTCACTATATTAACTACCCCTCTGGATGTCTTGTTGTTAACCTCTATAATGGTGTCTTGTGGTTAACCTCTATAATGGGGTCTTACCTCAGCACCAGACCCCTCTGGATGTCTTCCTTCATCTTCTCTGCGAGATGCTCCACGTTAGTCTGAAAGGCCAGGGTCGTATTTATTAAGACTACATGGATCATGTATCACTCTGTTCAGGAAGTCTAACCTACAGTACATGGATCATGTATCACTCTGTTCAGGAAGTCTAACCTACAGTACATGGATCATGTATCGCTCTGTTCAGGAAGTCTAACCTACAGTACATGGATCATGTATCACTCTGTTCAGGAAGTCTAACCTACAGTACATGGATCATGTATCACTCTGTTCAGCAAGTCTAACCTACAGTACATGGATCATTTATCCCTCTGTTCAGGAAGTCTAACCTACAGTACATGGATCATTTATCCCTCTGTTCAGGAAGTCTAACCTACAGTACATGGATCATGTATCACTCTGTTCAGGAAGCCTAACCTACAGTACATCCATATGAAATGACTGTGGTCTGTCTGGGATAAATTAAGACTGTGTGAGTGTCTGAGATGGCACCCTAGTGAAGACTGTTAGTCTGAGATGGCACCTTAGTGAAGACTGTTAGTCTGAGATGGCACCCTAGTGAAGACTGTTAGTCTGAGATGGCACCCTAGTGAAGACTGTTAGTCTGAGATGGCACCCTAGTGAAGACTGTTAGTCTGAGATGGCACCCTAGTGAAGACTGTTATTCTGAGATGGCACCCTAGTGAAGACTGTTAGTCTGAGATGGCACCCTAGTGAAGACTGTTAGTCTGAGATGGCACCTTAGTGAAGACTGTTAGTCTGAGATGGCACCCTAGTGAAGACTGTTAGTCTGAGATGGCACCCTAGTTAAGACTGTTAGTCTGAGATGGCACCCTAGTTAAGACTGTTAGTCTGAGATGGCACCCTAGTGAACTAATTTGGACCAGAGTAGGGAATAAGGTGCTATGCCAGCAGCAGCCTGGTTTTCACCTTTAGGTCCTGGAGGTTGAAGGGGTCCTCGAAGATGTAAGCAGCGTCTGCTCCCACAGCGATACCGGCGTAGGTTGCCAGGTAACCACAGTAGCCTCCCATAGTTTCCACTACGAACACCCTTCTCTTGGTCCCTGAAGCCGACTGCTTAATCTTATCACAACTCTAAGAGAGGAGGAGACGGACAGATGACAGACAGAGAGAGGAAGGTTAGAGACACAACTGAAAGGGTCAATCTGCAGTTCCTACATACATGGCTAAAACAAGGTTACACCTATAAACATGGTTAAACCTATAAACATGGTTAAAACATGGTTACAACAATAAACATGGTTAAAACAAGGTTACAACTATAAACATGGTTAAACCTATAAACATGGTAAAAAACATGGTTACAACTATAAACAAGGTTACAACTATAAACATGGTTAAAACATGGTTAAAACATGGTTACAACTATAAACATGGTAAAAAACATGGTTACAACTATAAACATGGTTACAACTATAAACATGGTTACAACTATAAACATGGTTAAATCTATAAACATGGTTACAACTATAAACATGATTAAAACTATAAACATGGTTAAAACATGGTTAAAACATGGTTACAACTATAAACATGGTAAAAAACATGGTTACAACTATAAACATGGTTACAACTATAAACACGGTTACAAGGTTACAACAATAAACACGGTTACAACTATAAACATGGTTACAAGGTTACAACTATAAACACGGTTACAACTATAAACATGGTTAAAACATGGGTACAACTATAAACATGGTTACAACTATAAACATGGTTACAAGGTTACAACTATAAACATGGTTAAAACATGGTTACAACTATAAACATGGTTACAACTATAAACATGGTTACAACTATAAACATGGTTAAAACATGGTTACAACTATAAACATGGTTAAAACAAGGTTACACCTATAAACATGGTTAAACCTATAAACATGGTTACAACTATAAACATGGTTAAAACATGGTTAAAACATGGTTACAACTATAAACATGGTAAAAACCATGGTTACAACTATAAACATGGTTACAACTATAAACATGGTTAAACCTATAAACATGGTAAAAAACATGGTTACAACTATAAACAAGGTTACAACTATAAACATGGTTAAAACATGGTTAAAACATGGTTACAACTATAAACATGGTAAAAACCATGGTTACAACTATAAACATGGTTACAACTATAAACATGGTTACAACTATAAACATGGTTAAATCTATAAACATGGTTACAACTATAAACATGATTAAAACTATAAACATGGTTAAAACATGGTTAAAACATGGTTACAACTATAAACATGGTAAAAAACATGGTTACAACTATAAACATGGTTACAACTATAAACATGGTTACAACTATAAACATGGTTACAAGGTTACAACTATAAACACGGTTACAACCATAAACATGGTTAAAACATGGTTACAACTATAAACATGGTTAAAACAAGGTTACAACTATAAACATGGTTAAACCTATAAACATGGGTCCAACATGGTTAAAACATGGTTACAACATTGTTACAGCTATAAACATGGTTAAAACATGGTTACAACTATAAACATGGTTAAAACATGGTTACAACTATAAACATGGTTACAACTATAAACATGGTTACAACTATAAACATGGTTAAAACATGGTTACAACTATAAACATGGTTAAAACAAGGTTACAACTATAAACATGGTTAAACCTATAAACATGGGTCCAACATGGTTAAAACATGGTTACAACTAAACATGGTTACAACTATAAACATGGTTACAACATTGTTACAGCTATAAACATGGTTAAAACATGGTTACAACTATAAACATGGTTAAAACATGGTTACAACTATAAACATGGTTACAAGGTTACAACTATAAACATGGTTACAAGGTTACAACTATAAAACATGGTTACAACTATAAACATGGTTAAAACTATAAACATGGTTAAAACATGGTTACAACTATAAACATGGTTACAAGGTTACAACTATAAACATGGTTACAACTATAAACATGGTTAAAACATGGTTACAACTATAAACATGGTTACAACTATAAACATGGTTAAAACATGGTTACAACTATAAACATGGTTACAACTATAAACATGGTTAAAACTATAAACATGGTTACAACTATAAACATGGTTACAACTATAAACATGGTTAAAACATGGTTACAACTATAAACATGGTTACAAGGTTACAACTATAAACATGGTTACAACTATAAACATGGTTAAAACTATAAACATGGTTAAAACATGGTTACAACTAAACATGGTTATAACTATAAACATGGTTACAACATGGTTACAACTATAAACATGGTTAAAACATGGTTACAACTAAACATGGTTACAACTATAAACATGGTTACAACATGGTTATAACTATAAACATGGTTAAAACATGGTTACAACTATAAACATGGTTACAACTATAAACATGGTTGCAACTATAAACATGGTTAAAACATGGTTAAAACATGGTTACAACTATAAACATGGTTGCAACTATAAACATGGTTAAAACAAGGTTACAACTATAAACATGGTTACAACTATAAACATGGTTAAACCTATAAACATGGACACAACTATAAACATGGTTAAAACATGGTTAAACCTATAAACATGGTTAAAACAAGGTTACAACTATAAACATGGTTACAACTATAAACATGGTTACAACTATAAACATGGTTAAACCTATAAACATGGACACAACTATAAACATGGTTAAAACATGGTTAAACCTATAAACATGGTTAAAACAAGGTTACAACTATAAACATGGTTACAGCTATAAACATGGTTACAACTATAAACATGGTTAAAACTATAAACATGGTTACAACTATAAACATGGTTACAACTATAAACATGGTTAAAACTATAAACATGGTTACAACTATAAACATGGTTACAACTATAAACATGCTTAAAACAAGGTTACAACTATAAACATGGTTACAAGGTTACAACTATAAACACGGTTACAACTATAAACATGGTTACAAGGTTACAACTATAAACATGGTTACAACTATAAACACGGTTACAACTATAAACACGGTTACAACTATAAACAAGGTTACAACAATAAACATGGTTACAACTATAAACATGGTTACAACTATAAACATGGTTACAACTATAAACATGGTTACAAGGTTACAACTATAAACACGGTTACAACTATAAACATGGTTACAAGGTTACAACTATAAACACGGTTACAACTATAAACATGGTTACAAGGTTACAACTATAAACATGGTTACAACTATAAACACGGTTACAACTATAAACACGGTTACAACTATAAACATGGTTACAACTATAAACATGGTTACAACTATAAACATGGTTACAACTATAAACATGGTTACAACTATAAACATGGTTACAACTATAAACATGGTTACAAGGTTACAACTATAAACACGGTTACAACTATAAACATGGTTACAAGGTTACAACTATAAACATGGTTAGAACTATAAACACGGTTACAACTATAAACACGGTTACAACTATAAACAAGGTTACAACAATAAACATGGATACAACTATAAACATGGTTACAACAATAAACATGGTTACAACTATAAACATGGTTACAAGGTTACAACTATAAACACGGTTACAACTATAAACATGGATACAAGGTTACAACTATAAACATGGTTACAACTATAAACATGGTTACAACTATAAACATGGTTACAACATGGTTAAAACATGGTTACAACTATAAACATGGTTACAACTATAAACACGGTTACAACTATAAACAAGGTAAAACTATAACATTTCTCCAAAACAGTGGCAGGGAGTCCAGTTTGTTATTGTTTCAACAGTGGATTGCATATTTAACTTCCTAACATATGAACTATTATGAGTCCTCTGTGTGGTGTTACTATGCTAAAACAGGCCCTGCTAAGGGAACAGAGTTGAAGATGAAGGGCCCTGGTCTAGACTTCTGGTTGGCCCCATGTTTTTAAATTGAGTTTATAGTGTCAATCTAGATTCACGTGACATCTTATTGCCAGAGACGACCACACTGGAAATAACCCATTGGGTTTTATTGTGTTTTATCTTTCATCAGATCAGACTGACCTCCATGGCAGCGTTGACAGCCGTGTCTGCCCCCAGACTGAAGTCTGTCCCGGGTACGTTGTTACTGATGGTGGCAGGGATCACCACCATGGGAATACACAACTCGTCAAAGCTACCGCGAGCATCATATAACTCCAGCACGCCTTCGTACGCCTGTAGAGAACACACACACGCCATCAGATGGAGGCCATTAACAGTCTCTATCTAGTGTGTGTATTATTTCAGAAATGATTCAATACCCGTCAACACAGTCACATTGTTTAGTCTTTCTAACAGCTGACATGAACTTTAAAATTAAATAGTACATTACATCGTAGGAAGATCAAATAACAGAACATATGTGACTAAAACAACGTTTTGAGGAGGGAGGCCATATAAAATTATCTGATGTACGCCATTATGGAATACTAACACCAATCTCAATATAATGTTCTGTTTTTGTCTGTAACTGGTACCTCAAATCCCCCAACGATCAGCAGAGCCTGGATATTATGCTTGTTGATGGTGTCCACGATCTTCTGCATGCAAGTACTGGGAAGGGTTCTGTGGAACACAAAGAACCCCCACAGCAAACCACAATTCAGGAGGACATCTTTCTAATTTTAAAAAAGGGCACACCAATAACCACATTGACTACAAACTATCAACTGCTTTCCCTCCTAATCATCATTGTAAAACATACCGTTTAGTCCCCAGAAGAGATCCACCCTGGCCAGTCCATCCAGCCACACCGTGCCACTCGATCTCTGTCACCTGGTAGAGGACGAACACACGCCAGGCAATCAATATGTCCCGATTTGAAAATGTGCAGGCAGTTCTCTCTGTCACAATTGTCTCCACATGGATTCTCAATTTTGAATTCCGTAAAGTGAGTGTGGAAGAAGTGAAAAAAAGTATTGTTTTCTATCAACAATGACAAGCCACCTGGGTCTGAAAATTGTATGGAAAATTGGAGGATAATAGCGGACGATATTGCCACTCCTATTTGTCATGTCTTCAAGCTAAGCCTACTAGAGAGTGTGTGGCCCTCAGGCCTGGAGGGAAGCAAAAGTAATTCTGCTACCTAAGAATAGTAAAGCCCCCTTTACTGGCTCAAATAGCCGACCAATCAGCCTCTTACCACCAACCCTTAGTAAACTTCTGGAAAAGATTGTATTTGACCAGATACAATGATATTTTACAGTAAACAAATTGACAACAAACTTTCAGCATGATTATAGAGAAGGACATTCAACAAGCACAACACTTACACAAATGACTGATGATTGGCTGAGAGAAATTGATGATAAAAAGATTGGGGCAACTGTTGCGGCTTTTGACATTATCGATCATAGTCGGCTGCTGGTAAAACGTGTGTGTTATGGCTTTACACCCCCTGCTATAATGAGGATAAAGAGTTACCTGTCTAACAGAACACAGAGGGTGTTCTTTAATGGAAGCCTCTCCAACATAATCCAGGTAGAATCAGGAATTCCCCAGGGCAGCTGTCTAGGCCCCTTACTTTTTCAATCTTTACTTGATTGAAGCCAGTGTGTCTATGTATGCAGATGACTCAACATTATACATGTCAGCTACTACAGCAAGTGAAATGACTGCAACACTTAACAAAGAGCTGCAGTTAGTTTGTGATGGAGCCTATTTCTTCCTATTTAAGAAATGAGAGGTAGTCATACCTGTTTGACAGATGACATTAGGCTGGTATATATAGGCAGCTATATCCACAGATTTGTCGGTCAATTCCTCCACCCACCATGCACTCTTAAAGAACTCCTGGCAGACTTGATACAAAATATTTTGTAGTAATGTAATGCTTCACTGGATCAGTCTGAAACGTTGCGCACACTGCTGCCATCTGCTGGTCAAATCTAAATCACACCTAAACTCCTTTGATTGTATGACCTTTCTTTTGCATTTCAAACATGATTAAAGAAAAGAAAAAGCATGTTTTTTTTCTTCATTTTAGGCAGAAATTGAAAAAAAGGATCAGATTTGTAGAACATACTGGGACACCTTGAAAGACAATAGAGCATCTGAATACTGGATAATACTGCTGAATCAATCTGTCTCTCTCTTCATCCATCCATCTTAATACTGGATAATACTGCTGAATCAATCTGTCTCCTTCATCCATCCATCCATCCTACTACTAGATAATACTGCTGAATCAATCTGCTGTCTCTCTATCCATCCATCCATCCATCCATCCATAGCATGTTTAGTGTTGTATCCTAAAGAGACTATATCCTCACCGCTCCATTGGCAAGCCCCTCGAAGCCGTCATTGACAGAGTAGACCTTGTGACCGTAGGCCAGCGCCACTCTGACAGCCGACCGGACCGCTGCATTCATCCCTGCTGCTGGAGCACCCACATTCAGCACCGCCAGCGTGTGGTTGCTCTGAAAAAGATGAGACAGAGGAGTCTACAGCCATGTCATGGGAGTAATGTCTCACAGTGAATATGAAGGCTTCCGAGTGGCTCAGCGCTCTAAGGCACTGCATCTCAGTGCAAGAGACGTCACTACAGACCCTGGTTCGAATTCAGGCTGTATCACATTGGCCCCAGGTCGTCCAGGTTTGGCCGGGGATAGGCCGTCATTGTAAATAAGAACTTGTGCTTAACTGACTTGCCTGGTTAAATAAAGGACAAATATAATAATACATTACCTTGGTAACAGCAGGCTTCTGAAAGGCAAGCAGTTTGTACATGTTCCAGTTGTTCTCAAAGCTCCTAAACAAAGAAGAAATAATATTCAGAAAACATTTATCAAATGTTCTTAATATCACATTCATTATATCATATTTTCATACATACTCCATAATACCCCACCGTTCAAAAAGCGTTCACAGAGAAATGTCTTTGTTTTTTAAAATAAAATATTTTTTTGTCCATTAAAATGTCATCAAATTGATCAGAAATACAGTGTAGACATCGTTAATGTTGTAAATGACTATTGCAGCTGGAAACGGCTGATTTTTTAATGAAATATCTACATAGGCGTACAGAGGCCCATTATCAGCAACCATCACTCCTGTGTTCCAATGGCACGTTGTGTGAGCTAATCCAAGTTTATCATTTTAAAAGGCTAATTGATCATTAGAAAACCCTTTTGAAATTATGTTATGTGGCGTACAGCAGGTCAGCCACCAGGGGGAGACTCGTTGAGGCCTGGTGACAGACGGAGTATACATCACTAAGCGATGGCTCCATCTGCTGGACGTGCCAGGTCACGACGGGCTCTCCACCCAGGACTAATTGGGGCTGATTGGGAGCTGGTGAGTAATCCAGGGCTGATGGGGGAGTTGGTGAGTAATCCAGGGCTGATGGGGGAGTTGGTGAGTAATCCAGGGCTGATGGGGGAGTTGGTGAGTAATCAAGGGCTAATGGGGGAGTTGGTGAGCAATCAGCCCTTGATTACTCACCAGCTGTACAAGCCCCATAAAGCTGCCAGAAGGGCAACACAGGGAGGAAGTGAGGTGACTTCCATGTAGTTGGAGACGGTTACCCGAGCTAAGACGAGAGAGTTGAGTTTGCGTGCCCGACAGGATACAGCAAGACCTGGAGCCCAGAAGACGGTATCCCGGAGAGTCTCATATCATATCCTTTTCTTTTTGATTTATTATTTAATAAACCCCCTTGGAAACCGAGCTAATCCTACTCTGTTCGTGTCTGATCAGTGTAAACATCTTCACCAAACCCCCTGGTCTGCCACAGTTAACACAGCTGAAAACTGTTGTACTGATTAAAGAAGCAATAAAACTGGCCATAAAATACGACCAGTTGAGTATATGGAGCATCAGCATTTGTGGGTTCGATTACAGGCTGAAAATGGCCAGAAACAAAGTACTTTCTTCTGAAACTCATTTGTCTATTCTTGTTCTGAGAAATAAAGGCTATTCCATGCGAGAAATTGCCAAGAAACTGAAGACCTCGTACAACGCTGTGTACTACTCCCTTCACAGAACTGCGCAAACTGTCTCTAACCAGAATAGAAAGAGTAGTGGGAGGCCCCGGTGCACAACTGAGCAAGAGGACAAGTACATTAGTTTGTCTAGTTTAAGAAACAGACGCCTCACAAGTCCTCAACTGGCAGCTTCATTAAATAGTACCTGCAAAACACCAGTCTCAACAGGGAAGAGGCGACTCCAGTGTAATGGCCTTCTAGGCAGGGTTGCAAAGACTGGCCAATAAAAAATAAAAGATTAAGATGGGCAAAATAACACAGACACTGGACAGAGGAACCCTGCCTAGAAGGCCATTATACTGGAGTCTCCTCTTCACTGTTGACGTTGAGACTGGACAGAGGAACCCTGCCTAGAAGGCAATTATACTGGAGTCTCCTCTTCACTGTTGACGTTGAGACTGGACAGAGGAACCCTGCCTAGAAGGCCATTATACTGAAGTTGCCTCTTCACTGTTGACGTTGAGACTGGACAGAGGAACCCTGCCTAGAAGGCCATTATACTGGAGTCTCCTCTTCACTGTTGACGTTGAGACTGGACAGAGGAACCCTGCCTAGAAGGCCAGCATCCCGGAGTCGCCTCTTCACTATTGACGTTGAGACTGGACAGAGGAACCCTGCCTAGAAGGCCAGCATCCCGGAGTCGCCTCTTCACTGTTGACGTTGAGACTGGACAGAGGAACCCTGCCTAGAAGGCCAGCATCCCGGAGTCGCCTCTTCACTGTTGACGTTGAGACTGGACAGAGGAACTCTGCCTAGAAGGCCATTATACTGGAGTCTCCTCTTCACTGTTGACGTTGAGACTGGACAGAGGAACTCTGCCTAGAAGGCCAGCATCCCGGAGTCGCCTCTTCACTGTTGACGTTGAGACTGGACAGAGGAACTCTGCCTAGAAGGCCAGCATCCCGGAGTCGCCTCTTCACTGTTGACATTGAGACTGGACAGAGGAACCCTGCCTAGAAGGCCATTATACTGGAGTCTCCTCTTCACTGTTGAGACTGGTGTGTGTATGGGCTGTATCTATGTTAGTCTAATATACTTTTGTACCAGTCAAAAGTTTAGACATACCTACTCATTCCAGTGTTTTCCTTTACTTTTACTGTTTTATACATTGTAGAATAATAGTGAAGACATCAAAACTATGAAATAACACAAATGTAATTATGTAGTAACCAAAAAAGTGTTCAACAAATCAAAATATATTTTATATTTGACAGCTTTCCAATGGAAGAGGTTTGGAACCACCAAGACTCTTCCTAGAGCTGGCCGCCCGGCCAAACTGAGCAATCGGGGGAGGAGGGCCTTGGTAGGGGAAGTGACCAAGAACCCAATTTTCACTCTGAAAGAGCTCCGGAGTTTCTCTGTGGAGATGGGAGAACCTTCCAGAAGGATACCATCTCTGCAGCACTCCACCAACCAGGCCCTTATGGTAGTGGCCAGAAGGAAGCCACTCCTCAGTAAAAGGCACATGACAGGCCACTTGGAGTTTGCCAAAAGGCACCTAAAGGACTCAGACCATGAGAAACAAGATTAGTCTCTGGTCTGATGAAACCTTGATTGAAGTCTTTGGCCTGAATGCCAAGCTTCACGTCTGGAGGAAACCTGGTACCATCCCTACGGTGAAGCATGGTGGTGGCAGCATCATGCTGTGGGGATGTTTTTCAGGGACTGGGAGACTAGTCAGGATCAAGGCAAAGATGAACAGAGCAAAGTACAGTGAGATCCTTGATGAACTCCTGAGTGCTTTGGAGCAGGTTCTCAGACTGGGGCAAAGGTTCACCTTCCAACAGGACAACAACCCTAAGCACACAGCCAACGCAGGAGTGGCTTCGGGAAAGACAATGCAGGAGTGGCTTCGGGACAAGTCTCTGAATGTCCTCGAGTGGCTCAGCCAGAGCCCAGACTTGAACCCGATCGAACATCTCTGGAGAGACCTGAACAGAGAGGATCTGCAGAGAAGAATGGGAGAAACTCCCCAAATACATGTGAGCCAAGCTTGTAGCGTCATACTCAAGACTGTAACCGCTGCCAAAGGGTCTGAATACTTATGCCTTTGTGGTATTTCATTTTCTGTATTTTTATGAATTAGCAGACATTGTTTTTGCTTTGTCATTATTGGGTATTGTGTAGATTGATGACGATTTTTTTATGTAATACATTTTAGAATAAGGCTGTAATGTAAGAAAATGTGGAAAAAGTCAAGGGTCTAAATACTTTCCGAAGGCCCTGTACAAAAGTATGTGGACAGCCGTTCAAGTTAGTGGATTTCAGCCACACCCATTGATAACAGGTGGATAAAACCGAGCACACAGCCATGCAATCTCCATAGACAAACATTGGCAGTAGAATGACCTTACTGAAGAGCTCAGTGACTTTCAACGTGGCACCATGATATGATGCCACCTATACAACAAGTCAGTTGTTCGAATTTCTGACCTGCTAGAGCTGCCCCGGTCAACCGTAAGTGTCCGATGGACAAAACTGGATTTGGTAGATGCCAGGAGAAAGCTACCTGCCCGAATTCATTGTGCCAATGGTAAAGTTTGGTGGAGGAGGAATAATGGTCTGAATAATGGTCTGGGGCTGTTTCATGGTTCGGGCTAGGCCCCTTAGTTCCAGTGAAGGGAAATCTTAACTCTACAGCATACAATGACATGCGAGACGATTCAGTGCTTCCAATTTTGTGGCAACAGTTTGGGGAAGTCCCTTTCCTGTTTCAGCATGACAATGCCCCCGTGCACAAAGCAAGGGCCATACAGAAATGGTGTCAAGATCGGTGTGGAAGAACTTGACTGGCCTGCACAGAGCCCTGACCTCAACCCCATCGAACACCTTTGGGATGAATTAAATCGCCGACTATGAGCCAGGCCAAAACGCCCAACAACACCAATGCTCTTATGGCAGCAAAGGGGGGGGATCAACTCCATATTAATGCCCTTGATTTTGGAATGAGATGTTCAACAAGCAGATACTTTTGGTCACATGGTGTATCATATTCATAAGATATTTGACATCTCACCTTCCTCTCAGTTGGATGGCTTCATCAAACCTCTTTTCATTCATGGCCTTCTGAACCTCTTTAGTCTACAGGCAAGACACACATCATACGATCGTCAGAATTCGATTTGTGCAAATCCCTCTCATTACCCTCCCTCAAACAGTAAGACTGTAATGCTCTGTTGCAGAGTATGAGAGAGGAACTGTGAGGGAGGGATTAGATTTACAGACATGGACCAAAAACATTCAGGACTGTTTATTGTTAGGAGAATTTGTCAGTGGTTCGTCACTTCTGAAACAGGAAGATACCTCACCATCTGTACACACTCCACAAGAGGCAGGCGGACAGCCTGGTTTCCTGACAGGCCGATGACACAGGCTGGGGTCTCTGGAGTGGCCTCTAACAGAGCGACGACAGCCTCCACTCCCACCTTACTGCTCTGTGGAATTACAACAGGACAGGACTTAACAAGATGGTGCTGCCGAGTACGGGGCACAGGGGAGGTCCGTAGGCCTTTGGACTCAGAGATTTTTTGGAACACCTATACATGCCATTTCCTACAATCTAGATCCTGAAATGATAATATACAAAATAAAATAGTATTTCATTTCCTATTTTAAATAACATAGTGGCGCAGCCAGTCCACAAGCTGGTACAGCGCCACTCTTACATTCTGAACCTTGCATTCACTACGACACCCTCTGACAAACTGCAGCTTCAATATACCCAATCTAAACCGAACACCCCACTACTCCAACATGAACGGAACACCCTACTACTCCAATCTGAACCGAACACCCCACTACTCCAACATGAACGGAACACCCTACTACTCCAATCTGAACCGAACACCCCACTACTCCAATCTAAACCGAACACCCCACTACTCCAATCTAAACCGAACACCCCACTACTCCAAACTAAAAACCGAACACCCCACTACTCCAATCTAAACGGAACACCCTACTACTCCAATCTGAACCGAACACCCCACTACTCCAATCTAAACGGAACAGCCTACTACTCCAATCTAAACCGAACACCCCACTACTCCAACATGAACGGAACAGCCCACTACACCAATCTAAACGGAACAGCCCACTACACCAATCTAAACGGAACAGCCCACTACACCAATCTAAACGGAATAGCCCACTACACCAATCTAAACGGAACAGCCCACTACACCAATCTAAACGGAATAGCCCACTACACCAATCTAAACGGAACAGCCCACTACTCCAATCTAAACGGAACAGCCCACTACTCCAATCTAAACGGAACAGCCCACTACTCCAAACTAAACGGAACAGCCCACTACTCCAATCTAAACGGAATAGCCCACTACTCCAATCTAAACGGAACAGCCCACTACTCCAATCTAAACGGAACAGCCCACTACTCCAATCTAAACGGAACAGCCCACTACTCCAATCTAAACGGAACAGCCCACTACTCCAATCTAAACGGAATAGCCCACTACACCAATCTAAACGGAACAGCCCACTACTCCAATCTAAACGGAATAGCCCACTACTCCAATCTAAACGGAATAGCCCACTACACCAATCTAAACGGAACAGCCCACTACACCAATCTAAACGGAACAGCCCACTACTCCAATCTAAACGGAATAGCCCACTACACCAATCTAAACGGAACAGCCCACTACTCCAATCTAAACGGAACAGCCCACTACTCCAAACTAAAAACCGAACACCCTACTACTCCAATCTAAACGGAACAGCCCACTACTCCAATCTAAACGGAACAGCCCACTACTCCAATCTAAACGGAATAGCCCACTACTCCAATCTAAACGGAACAGCCCACTACTCCAAACTAAAAACCGAACACCCTACTACTCCAATCTAAACGGAACAGCCCACTACTCCAATCTAAACGGAACAGCCCACTACACCAATCTAAACGGAACAGCCCACTACTCCAATCTAAACGGAACAGCCCACTACTCCAAACTAAAAACCGAACACCCCACTACTCCAAACTAAAAACCGAACACCCCACTACTCCAATCTAAACGGAACAGCCCACTACTCCAATCTAAACCGAACACCCCACTACTCCAACATGAACGGAACAGCCCACTACACCAATCTAAACGGAACAGCCCACTACACCAATCTAAACGTAACAGCCCACTACACCAATCTAAACGGAATAGCCCACTACACCAATCTAAACGGAACAGCCCACTACACCAATCTAAACGGAATAGCCCACTACACCAATCTAAACGGAACAGCCCACTACTCCAATCTAAACGGAACAGCCCACTACTCCAATCTAAACGGAACAGCCCACTACTCCAAACTAAACGGAACAGCCCACTACTCCAATCTAAACGGAACAGCCCACTACTCCAATCTAAACGGAACAGCCCACTACTCCAATCTAAACGGAATAGCCCACTACACCAATCTAAACGGAACAGCCCACTACTCCAATCTAAACGGAACAGCCCACTACTCCAAACTAAACGGAACAGCCCACTACTCCAATCTAAACGGAATAGCCCACTACTCCAATCTAAACGGAATAGCCCACTACTCCAATCTAAACGGAACAGCCCACTACTCCAATCTAAACGGAATAGCCCACTACTCCAATCTAAACGGAACAGCCCACTACTCCAATCTAAACGGAACAGCCCACTACTCCAATCTAAACGGAACAGCCCACTACTCCAATCTAAACGGAATAGCCCACTACACCAATCTAAACGGAACAGCCCACTACTCCAATCTAAACGGAATAGCCCACTACTCCAATCTAAACGGAATAGCCCACTACACCAATCTAAACGGAACAGCCCACTACACCAATCTAAACGGAACAGCCCACTACTCCAATCTAAACGGAATAGCCCACTACACCAATCTAAACGGAACAGCCCACTACTCCAATCTAAACGGAACAGCCCACTACTCCAAACTAAAAACCGAACACCCTACTACTCCAATCTAAACGGAACAGCCCACTACTCCAATCTAAACGGAACAGCCCACTACTCCAATCTAAACGGAATAGCCCACTACACCAATCTAAACGGAACAGCCCACTACTCCAATCTAAACGGAACAGCCCACTACTCCAAACTAAAAACCGAACACCCCACTACTCCAAACTAAAAACCGAACACCCCACTACTCCAAACTAAAAACCGAACACCCCACTACTCCAAACTAAAAACCGAACACCCTACTACTCCAATCTAAACGGAACAGCCCACTACACCAATCTAAACGGAACAGCCCACTAGTCCAATCTAAACGGAATAGCCCACTACACCAATCTAAACGGAACAGCCCACTAGTCCAATCTAAACGGAACAGCCCACTACACCAATCTAAACAGAATAGCCCAATACACCAATCTAAACGGAACAGCCCACTACTCCAATCTAAACGGAACAGCCCACTACTCCAATCTAAACGGAACAGCCCACTACTTCAATCTAAACGGAACAGCCCACTACTCCAATCTAAACGGAACAGCCCAATACTCCAATCTAAACGGAACAGCCCACTACTCCAACCTAAACGGAACAGCCCACTACTCCAACCTAAACGGAACAGCCCACTACTCCAACCTAAACCGAACAGCCCACTACTCCAATCTAAACGGAACAGCCCACTACTCCAATCTAAACGGAACAGCCCACTACTCCAATCTAAACGGAATAGCCCACTACACCAATCTAAACGGAACAGCCCACTACTCCAATCTAAACGGAATAGCCCACTACTCCAATCTAAACGGAATAGCCCACTACACCAATCTAAACGGAACAGCCCACTACACCAATCTAAACGGAACAGCCCACTACTCCAATCTAAACGGAATAGCCCACTACACCAATCTAAACGGAACAGCCCACTACTCCAATCTAAACGGAACAGCCCACTACTCCAAACTAAAAACCGAACACCCTACTACTCCAATCTAAACGGAACAGCCCACTACTCCAATCTAAACGGAACAGCCCACTACTCCAATCTAAACGGAATAGCCCACTACACCAATCTAAACGGAACAGCCCACTACTCCAATCTAAACGGAACAGCCCACTACTCCAAACTAAAAACCGAACACCCCACTACTCCAAACTAAAAACCGAACACCCCACTACTCCAAACTAAAAACCGAACACCCCACTACTCCAAACTAAAAACCGAACACCCTACTACTCCAATCTAAACGGAACAGCCCACTACACCAATCTAAACGGAACAGCCCACTAGTCCAATCTAAACGGAACAGCCCACTACACCAATCTAAACGGAACAGCCCACTAGTCCAATCTAAACGGAACAGCCCACTACTCCAATCTAAACGGAATAGCCCACTACACCAATCTAAACGGAACAGCCCACTACTCCAATCTAAACGGAATAGCCCACTACTCCAATCTAAACGGAATAGCCCACTACACCAATCTAAACGGAACAGCCCACTACACCAATCTAAACGGAACAGCCCACTACTCCAATCTAAACGGAATAGCCCACTACACCAATCTAAACGGAACAGCCCACTACTCCAATCTAAACGGAACAGCCCACTACTCCAAACTAAAAACCGAACACCCTACTACTCCAATCTAAACGGAACAGCCCACTACTCCAATCTAAACGGAACAGCCCACTACTCCAATCTAAACGGAATAGCCCACTACACCAATCTAAACGGAACAGCCCAGTACTCCAATCTAAACGGAACAGCCCACTACTCCAAACTAAAAACCGAACACCCCACTACTCCAAACTAAAAACCGAACACCCCACTACTCCAAACTAAAAACCGAACACCCCACTACTCCAAACTAAAAACCGAACACCCTACTACTCCAATCTAAACGGAACAGCCCACTACACCAATCTAAACGGAACAGCCCACTAGTCCAATCTAAACGGAATAGCCCACTACACCAATCTAAACGGAACAGCCCACTAGTCCAATCTAAACGGAACAGCCCACTACACCAATCTAAACGGAATAGCCCAATACACCAATCTAAACGGAACAGCCCACTACTCCAATCTAAACGGAACAGCCCACTACTCCAATCTAAACGGAACAGCCCACTACTTCAATCTAAACGGAACAGCCCACTACTCCAATCTAAACGGAACAGCCCAATACTCCAATCTAAACGGAACAGCCCACTACTCCAACCTAAACGGAACAGCCCACTACTCCAACCTAAACGGAACAGCCCACTACTCCAACCTAAACCGAACAGCCCACTACTCCAATCTAAACGGAACAGCCCACTACTCCAATCTAAACGGAACAGCCCACTACTCCAATCTAAACGGAATAGCCCACTACACCAATCTAAACGGAACAGCCCACTACTCCAATCTAAACGGAATAGCCCACTACTCCAATCTAAACGGAATAGCCCACTACACCAATCTAAACGGAACAGCCCACTACACCAATCTAAACGGAACAGCCCACTACTCCAATCTAAACGGAATAGCCCACTACACCAATCTAAACGGAACAGCCCACTACACCAATCTAAACGGAACAGCCCACTACTCCAATCTAAACGGAATAGCCCACTACACCAATCTAAACGGAACAGCCCACTACTCCAATCTAAACGGAACAGCCCACTACTCCAAACTAAAAACCGAACACCCTACTACTCCAATCTAAACGGAACAGCCCACTACTCCAATCTAAACGGAACAGCCCACTACTCCAATCTAAACGGAATAGCCCACTACACCAATCTAAACGGAACAGCCCACTACTCCAATCTAAACGGAACAGCCCACTACTCCAAACTAAAAACCGAACACCCCACTACTCCAAACTAAAAACCGAACACCCCACTACTCCAAACTAAAAACCGAACACCCCACTACTCCAAACTAAAAACCGAACACCCTACTACTCCAATCTAAACGGAACAGCCCACTACACCAATCTAAACGGAACAGCCCACTAGTCCAATCTAAACGGAACAGCCCACTACACCAATCTAAACGGAACAGCCCACTAGTCCAATCTAAACGGAACAGCCCACTACACCAATCTAAACGGAATAGCCCACTACACCAATCTAAACGGAACAGCCCACTACTCCAATCTAAACGGAACAGCCCACTACTCCAATCTAAACGGAACAGCCCACTACTCCAATCTAAACGGAATAGCCCACTACACCAATCTAAACGGAACAGCCCACTACTCCAATCTAAACGGAATAGCCCACTACTCCAATCTAAACGGAATAGCCCACTACACCAATCTAAACGGAACAGCCCACTACACCAATCTAAACGGAACAGCCCACTACTCCAATCTAAACGGAATAGCCCACTACACCAATCTAAACGGAACAGCCCACTACTCCAATCTAAACGGAACAGCCCACTACTCCAAACTAAAAACCGAACACCCTACTACTCCAATCTAAACGGAACAGCCCACTACTCCAATCTAAACGGAACAGCCCACTACTCCAATCTAAACGGAATAGCCCACTACACCAATCTAAACGGAACAGCCCACTACTCCAATCTAAACGGAACAGCCCACTACTCCAAACTAAAAACCGAACACCCCACTACTCCAAACTAAAAACCGAACACCCCACTACTCCAAACTAAAAACCGAACACCCCACTACTCCAAACTAAAAACCGAACACCCTACTACTCCAATCTAAACGGAACAGCCCACTACACCAATCTAAACGGAACAGCCCACTAGTCCAATCTAAACGGAACAGCCCACTACACCAATCTAAACGGAACAGCCCACTAGTCCAATCTAAACGGAACAGCCCACTACACCAATCTAAACGGAATAGCCCAATACACCAATCTAAACGGAACAGCCCACTACTCCAATCTAAACGGAACAGCCCACTACTCCAATCTAAACGGAACAGCCCACTACTTCAATCTAAACGGAACAGCCCACTACTCCAATCTAAACGGAACAGCCCACTACTCCAATCTAAACGGAACAGCCCACTACTCCAACCTAAACGGAACAGCCCACTACTCCAACCTAAACGGAACAGCCCACTACTCCAACCTAAACCGAACAGCCCACTACTCCAATCTAAACGGAACAGCCCACTACTCCAATCTAAACGGAACAGCCCACTACTCCAATCTAAACGGAATAGCCCACTACACCAATCTAAACGGAACAGCCCACTACTCCAATCTAAACGGAATAGCCCACTACTCCAATCTAAACGGAATAGCCCACTACACCAATCTAAACGGAACAGCCCACTACACCAATCTAAACGGAACAGCCCACTACTCCAATCTAAACGGAATAGCCCACTACACCAATCTAAACGGAACAGCCCACTACTCCAATCTAAACGGAACAGCCCACTACTCCAAACTAAAAACCGAACACCCTACTACTCCAATCTAAACGGAACAGCCCACTACTCCAATCTAAACGGAACAGCCCACTACTCCAATCTAAACGGAATAGCCCACTACACCAATCTAAACGGAACAGCCCACTAGTCCAATCTAAACGGAACAGCCCACTACACCAATCTAAACGGAACAGCCCACTACTCCAATCTAAACGGAACAGCCCACTACTCCAATCTAAACGGAATAGCCCACTACACCAATCTAAACGGAACAGCCCACTAGTCCAATCTAAACGGAACAGCCCACTACACCAATCTAAACGGAACAGCCCACTACACCAATCTAAACGGAACAGCCCACTACACCAATCTAAACGGAACAGCCCACTAGTCCAATCTAAACGGAACAGCCCACTAGTCCAATCTAAACGGAACAGCCCACTACACCAATCTAAACGGAACAGCCCACTAGTCCAATCTAAACGGAACAGCCCACTACACCAATCTAAACGGAATAGCCCACTACACCAATCTAAACGGAACAGCCCACTACTCCAATCTAAACGGAACAGCCCACTAGTCCAATCTAAACGGAACAGCCCACTAGTCCAATCTAAACGGAACAGCCCACTACACCAATCTAAACGGAATAGCCCACTACACCAATCTAAACGGAACAGCCCAATACTCCAATCTAAACGGAACAGCCCACTACTCCAACCTAAACGGAACAGCCCACTACTCCAACCTAAACGGAACAGCCCACTACTCCAACCTAAACCGAACAGCCCACTACTCCAATCTAAACCGAACAGCCCACTACTCCAATCTAAACGGAATAGCCCACTACACCAATCTAAACGGAACAGCCCACTACTCCAATCTAAACCGAACAGCACACTACTCCACACTACTCCACTACGTCCAGTACAGTAGGGGAGTCCAGTACAGTAGGGGATTCCAGTACAGTAGGGGACTCCAGTACAGTAGGGGCCCCCAGTACAGTAGGGGCCCCCAGTACAGTAGGGGCCCCCAGTACAGTAGGGGCCTCCAGTACAGTAGGGGCCTCCAGTACAGTAGTATAACAAGTGTTAAGGAGCTGAACTCACCAGCACCCGGTCGAAGGCGGAGGGTGTTCCCCCTCGCTGTACATGACCTAGGACTGTCACCCGTGTGTCATAGCCCAGCCTCTTCACTACCAGCTACAAAGAGACATGAGACAGGGAGAGAGTCAGATAATAGACATGGAGACATGGAGAGAGGAGCAGTCAGCCAGTCAGTGAGAGAATAGACATGGAGAGAGGAACAGTCAGTCAGGGAATAGACATGGAGAGAGGAGCAGTTAGCCAGTCAGTCAGGGAATAGACATGGAGAGAGGAGCAGTCAGCCAGCCAGTCAGAGAATATACATGGAGAGAGGAGCAATCAGCCAGTCAGTCAGTGAATAGACATGGAGAGAGGAGCAGTCAGCCAGCCAGCCAGTCAGTCAGAGAATAGACATGGAGAGAGGAGCAGTCAGCCAGCCAGCCAGCCAGCCAGTCAGTCAGGGAATAGACATGGAGAGAGGAGCAGTCAGTCAGCCAGTCAGGAAATAGACATGGAGAGAGGAGCAGTCAGCCAGCCAGTCAGCCAGGGAATAGACATGGAGAGAGGACCAGCCAGTCAGGGAATAGACATGGAGAGAGGAGCAGTCAGCCAGGGAATAGACATGGAGAGAGGAGCAGTCAGCCAGGGAATAGACATGGAGAGAGGAGCAGTCAGCCAGGGAATAGACATGGAGAGAGGAGCAGTCAGCCAGCCAGCCAGCCAGGGAAGAGAATAGACATGGAGAGAGGAGCAGTCAGCCAGCCAGCCAGCCAGTTAGGGAATAGACATGGAGAGAGGAGCAGTCACCCAGCCAGTCAATAGACAGTCAGCCAGTCAGTCAGTCAGGGAATAGACATGGAGAGAGGAGCAGTCAGCCAGCCAGTCAGAGAAAAGACATGGAGAGAGGAGCAGTCAGCCAGTCAGAGAATAGACATGGAGAGAGGAGCAGTCAGCCAGTCAGTCAGTCAGTCAGGGAATAGACATGGAGAGAGGAGCAGTCAGCCAGTCAGAGAATAGACATGGAGAGAGGAGCAGTCAGCCAGTCAGAGAATAGACATGGAGAGAGGAGCAGTCAGCCAGTCAGTCAGCCAGTCAGAGAATAGACATGGAGAGAGAAGCAGTCAGCCAGTCAGAGAATAGACATGGAGAGAGGAGCAGTCAGCCAGTCAGTCAGTCAGTCAGGGAATAGACATGGAGAGAGGAGCAGTCAGCCAGCCAGTCAGAGAAAAGACATGGAGAGAGGAGCAGTCAGCCAGTCAGAGAATAGACACGGAGAGAGGAGCAGTCAGCCAGTCAGAGAATAGACATGGAGAGAGGAGCAGTCAGCCAGTCAGAGAATAGACATGGAGAGAGGAGCAGTCAGCCAGTCAGAGAATAGACATGGAGAGAGGAGCAGTCAGCCAGTCAGTCAGTCAGTCAGTCAGGGAATAGACATGGAGAGAGGAGCAGTCAGCCAGGAAATAGACATGGAGAAACGAGGTCAAGTCAGCAAAGGGAACACATATGTTTATACAGTCATGGGATGCATCCTGTTCTCTTTATAGTGCACTACAAAGGGAACAGGGTCAAATTTGGGACGCATTGTCATGGTCCCACAAAGTATAAGAAGTCACTATGTGATTAATACTGATGCAGTTTATCAGGCTTTCATACAAAGACAGAGGCACACGGAATGAGCTGCTTAAAGACGTACATCCTTGACGTAGCTTGAAGAGATCGGTTCACCAGCTCTGTTGATGGCCCCTTCAGCGATGATTACTATGTTCAGTCTGGAGCCCTTACTGCGACTCTGCACACAAACACATCACACACACACACAAATATATTACTGACACTCTGCACACACACTACACCAGTGTCTTTCAGTGTATTTGGCTCTTCAGAACAGAATGCAAAAGAACAGAACAGAATAGAGAACAGAATGAAACAGAATATAGAACAGAATATAGAACAGAATATAGAACAGAATATAGAACAGAATATAGAACAGAATATAGAACAGAATATAGAACAGAATATAGAACATAATATAACAAAGAACAGAATGTAATAGAACTGAATATAGAACAGAATATAGAATATAATAGAACTGAATATAATAGAACAGAATATAGAACAGAATATAGAATATAATAGAACTGAATATAGAACAGAATATAGAATATAATAGAACTGAATATAGAACAGAATATAGAATATAATAGAACAGAATATAGAATATAACAGAACAGAATATAGAACAGAATATAGAACAGAATATAACAGAACAGAATATAGAACAGAATATAGAACAGAATATAGAACTGAATATAGAACATAATATAACAAAGAACAGAATGTAATAGAACTGAATATAGAACAGAATATAGAACAGAATATAGAACAGAATATAGAACAGAATATAGAACAGAATATAGAACATAATATAACAAAGAACAGAATGTAATAGAACTGAATATAGAACAGAATATAGAACTGAATATAGAACAGAATATAGAATATAATAGAACTGAATATAGAACAGAATATAGAATATAATAGAACAGAATATAGAACAGAATATAGAATATAATATAGAACAGAATATAGAACAGAATATAGAACATAATATAACAAAGAACAGAATGTAATAGAACTGAATATAGAACAGAATATAGAATATAATAGAACTGAATATAGAACAGAATATAGAATATAATAGAACTGAATATAGAACAGAATATAGAATATAATAGAACAGAATATAGAATATAACAGAACAGAATATAGAATATAATAGAACAGAATATAATAGAACAGAATATAGAATATAATAGAACAGAATATAATAGAACAGAATATAGACTATAATATAACAGAATATAACAGAACAGAATATAATAGAACAGAATATAATAGAACAGAATATAGAATATAATAGAACAGAATATAATAGAACAGAATATAGAATATAATAGAACAGTTTGTCAGTTTGTTATATCTTGAGTACTTCTCCTGTCCTATTCGGTGTCCTGTGTGAATCTAAGTGTGCGTTCTCTAATTCTCTCCTTCTCTCTTTCTTTCTCTCTCTCTCCTTGCTGTCCCCAGTCCACCTGGCCGTGCTGCTGCTCCAGTTTCAACTGTTCTGCCTTATTATTATTATTCGACCATGCTGGTCATTTATGAACATTTGAACATCTTGGCCATGTTCTGTTATAATCTCCACCCGGCACAGCCAGAAGAGGACTGGCCACCCCACATATGCTCTCTCTAATTCTCTCTTTCTTTCTCTCTCTCGGAGGACCTGAGCCCTAGGACCATGCCCCAGGAATACCTGACATGATGACTCCTTGCTGTCCCCAGTCCACCTGACCGTGCTGCTGCTCCAGTTTCAACTGTTCTGCCTTATTATTATTCGACCATGCTGGTCATTTATGAACATTTGAACATCTTGGCCATGTTCTGTTATAATCTCAACCCAGCACAGCCAGAAGAGGACTGGCCACCCCACATAGCCTGGTTCCTCTCTAGGTTTCTTCCTAGGTTTTGGCCTTTCTAGGGAGTTTTTCCTAGCCACCGTGCTTCTACACCTGCATTGCTTGCTATTTTGGGTTTTAGGCTGGGTTTCTGTACAGCACTTTGAGATATCAGCTAATGTACGAAGGGCTATATGAATAAATTTGATTTGATTTGAATATAATAGAACAGAATATAGAATATAATAGAACAGAATATAACAGAACAGAATATAGAATGTAACAGAACAGAATATAGAATATAACAGAACAGAATATAATAGAACAGAATATAGAATATAATAGAACAGAATATAACAGAACAGAATATAATAGAACAGAATATAGAATGTAACAGAACAGAATATAATAGAACAGAATATAGACTATAATATAACAGAATATAACAGAACAGAATATAATAGAACAGAATATAATAGAACAGAATATAGAATATAATAGAACAGAATATAACAGAACAGAATATAATAGAACAGAATATAATAGAACAGAATATAGAATATAATAGAACAGAATATAATAGAACAGAATATAGAATATAACAGAACAGAATATAATAGAACAGAATATAGAATATAATAGAACAGAATATAATAGAACAGAATATAGAATATAATAGAACAGAATATAACAGAACAGAATATAATAGAACAGAATATAATAGAACAGAATATAGAATATAATAGAACAGAATATAATAGAACAGAATATAGAATATAACAGAACAGAATATAATAGAACAGAATATAGAATGTAACAGAACAGAATATAGAATATAACAGAACAGAATATAATAGAACAGAATATAGAATGTAACAGAACAGAATATAGAATATAACAGAACAGAATATAATAGAACAGAATATAGAATATAATAGAACAGAATATAATAGAACAGAATATAGAATATAATAGAACAGAATATAACAGAACAGAATATAGAATGTAACAGAACAGAATATAGAATATAACAGAACAGAATATAATAGAACAGAATATAGAATATAATAGAACAGAATATAACAGAACAGAATATAATAGAACAGAATATAATAGAACAGAATATAGAATATAATAGAACAGAATATAATAGAACAGAATATAATAGAACAGAATATATAATATAATAGAACAGAATATAACAGAACAGAATATAGAATATAATAGAACAGAATATAACAGAACAGAATATAGAATATAACAGAACAGAATATAATAGAACAGAATATAATAGAACAGAATATAGAATATAATAGAACAGAATATAATAGAACAGAATATAGAATATAACAGAACAGAATATAATAGAACAGAATATAGAATATAACAGAACAGAATATAATAGAACAGAATATAGACTATAATATAACAGAATATAACAGAACAGAATATAGAATATAATAGAACAGAATATAACAGAACAGAATATAATAGAACAGAATATAATAGAACAGAATATAGAATATAATAGAACAGAATATAATAGAACAGAATATAGAATATAACAGAACAGAATATAATAGAACAGAATATAGAATATAACAGAACAGAATATAATAGAACAGAATATAGACTATAATATAACAGAATATAACAGAACAGAATATAATAGAACAGAATATAGAATATAATAGAACAGAATATAATAGAACAGAATATAGAATATAATAGAACAGAATATAGAATATAATAGAACAGAATATAGACTATAATATAACAGAATATAACAGAACAGAATATAATAGAACAGAATATAGAATATAACAGAACAGAATATAGACTATAATATAACAGAATATAATAGAACAGAATATAATAGAACAGAATATAGAATATAACAGAACAGAATATAATAGAACAGAATATAGAATATAACAGAACAGAATATAATAGAACAGAATATAGACTATAATATAACAGAATATAACAGAACAGAATATAATAGAACAGAATATAATAGAACGGAATATAACAGAACAGAATATAATAGAACAGAATATAGAATATAACAGAACAGAATATAATAGAACGGAATATAACAGAACAGAATATAGAATATAACAGAACAGAATATAGAATATAACAGAACAGAATATAGAATATAACAGAACAGAATATAATAGAACAGAATATAGAATATAACAGAACAGAATATAATAGAACAGAATATAGAATATAACAGAACAGAATATAATATAACAGAATATAACAGAACAGAATATAGACTATAATATAACAGAATATAGACTATAATATAACAGAATATAATATAACAGAATATAGACTATAATATAACAGAATATAACAGAACAGAATATAATAGAACAGAATATAGAATATAATAGAACAGAATATAATAGAACAGAATATAGAATATAATAGAACAGAATATAATAGAACAGAATATAGAATATAATAGAACAGAATATAGAATATAACAGAACAGAATATAATATAACAGAATATAGACTATAATATAACAGAATATAATATAACAGAATATAGACTATAATATAACAGAATATAACAGAACGGAATATAACAGAACAGAATATAATAGAACAGAATAGAGCAGAACAAAACAGAACATAGAATATAACACAATATAGAACAGAGCAAAGCAGAACTAAATATCGAATAGAACAGAGCATAGAACAGAGCAGAATAGAACAGAATATAATCTAGAACAGAACACATAACAGACTTTAGAACAGAACAGAGAATATAACAGGATATAGAATAAAACAAAACAAGACATAGAATAGAACAACTTTGTTGTGATTCCAGCCTTGTGTCTTCTTGAGTATGACGCTACAAGCTTGGCACACCTGTATTTGGGGATTTTCTCTGATTCTTCTCTGCAGATCCTCTCAAGCTCTGTCAGGTTGGATGGGGAGTGTTTCTGCACAGCTATTTTCAGGTCTCTCCAGAGATGTTAGATCGGATTCAAGTCCGGGCTGTGGCTGGGCCACTGAAGGACATTCAGAGACTTGTCCCGAAGCCATTCCTGCGTTGTCTTGGCTGTGTGCTTAGGGTCGTTGTCCTGCCGCTGAAAAACATTCCCACAACATGCTGCTGCCACCACCATGCTTCACTGTAGAGATGGTGCCAGGTTTCCTCCAGACGTGACGCTTGGCATTCAGGCCAAAGAGTTCAATCTTGGTTTCATCAGACCAGAGAATCTTGTTCCTCACTAGAGTCCTTTAGGTGCCTTTTGGAAACTCCAAGCAGGTTGTCATGTGCATTTTACTTCACCTGAAGGTTCTCCCATCTCCACAGAGGAACTCTGAAGCTCTGTCAGCGTGACCATAGGCTTCTTGGTCACCTCCCTGACAAAGGTCCTTCTCCCCCGATTGCCCAGTTTGGCCGAGCAGACAGCTCGAGGAAGAGTCTTGGTGGTTCCAAACTTATTCCATTTAAGAATGATGGAGGCCACTGTGTTCTTGGGGACCTTCAATGCTGCAGAAATGTTTTGGGGCCCTTCCCCAGATCTGTGCCTTGACACAATCCTGTCTCGGAGCTCTACGGACAATTCCTTCGACCTCATGGCTTGGTTTTTACTCTGACATGTCAACTGTGGGACCTTATATAGACAAGTGTGTGCCTTTCCAAATCATGTCCAATCAACTTATTCTAAAATTGAATTTACAATTTTAGAATAAGGCTTTAACATTACAAAATGTGAAAAAAGTCAAGGGGTCTGAATATTTTCCAAATGCACTGTATAACAGAAGATCAAATCAAATGTATTTATATAGCCCGTCTTACATCAGCTGATGTCACAAAGTGCTATACAGAAACCCAGCCTAAAACCCCAAACAGCAAGCAATGCAGGTGTAGAAGAGGCTAGAATATATGCTGAACAAACATATAAATGCAACATGCAGCACTGAGAATGCACACGTGGTAAATGAGCTTTTAGTGGCGTCAGACCTTTGTGTCTGTCCTCCTAACACTAACCCTAACCTGCTGCTTTGTTTTTTGTTACCTTTTTCCCCCTTTTTAGTGAAATGGGTTACTGAGATGCAGTACCTCAGAACACGGCAGGCCCCTTAGTGCTGCTTTGGACAACATCAACCACCTCATTCTTCTGGAGAGAGTGGAAAACCTAATTGGTCTACACGGACAAGTTCTGGCCTGGTTTAGATGGCAACAGTCAGAAAGATATTAGTTAGTCTCTGTGGATGGTTTGTCTTCTGACAAATCAATGGTAAGTTTCGGTGTTCCTCAAGTTTCCATTTTAGGACCACTATTGTTTTCACTATATATTCTACCTCTTTGCGATGTCATTCGTAAACACAATGTCACTGCTATGCAGACGACACACAGCTATGCATTTCGATGAAGAAGTGGTGAATCCCCAAAACTCTGGACCCTGACCTCTCTTTTGACAAACACATCAAGAATATTTAAAGGGCAGCTTTTTCCAACTTCGTAAAATTGCAAAAACCAGAACTTTTCTGTAAAATAATGATGCAGAAAAGCTTATCCATGCTTTTGTCACTTCTAGGTTAGGCTACCCGGATAAAGCACTAAATAAACTTCAGTTAGTGCAAAACACAGCTGCTAGAATCCTGACTAGAACCAAACGATGTGATCATATTACTCCAGTGCTAGCCTCTCTACACTGGCTTCCTGTCAAAGCAAGGGCTGATTTCAAGGTTTTACTGCTAACCTACAAAGCATTACATGGGCTTGCTCCGACCTGTTTCTCCAATTTGGTCCTGCAGTACATACCTACACGTACGCTACGGTCACAAGACGCAGGCCTCCTAATTGTCCCTAGAATTTCTAAGCAAACAGCTGGAGGCAGGGCTTTCTCCTATAGAGCTCCATTTTTATGGAATGGTCTGCCTACCCATGTGAGAGATGCACTCGGTCTCAACCTTTAAGTCTCTATTGAAGACTCATCTCTTCAGTAGGTCCTATGATTGAGTGTAGTCTGGCCCAGGGGTGTGAAGGTGAATGGCAAGGCACTGGAGCAACTAACCACTCTTGATGAGTCTGCCTGGCCGGTTCCCCTCTCTCCACTGGGATTCTCTGCCTCTGACCCTATTACAGGGGCTGAGTCACTGGCTTACTAGTGCTCTTCCATGCCGTCCCTAGGAGGGGGGCATCACTTGAGTGGGTTGAGTCACAGACGTGATCTTCCTGTCCAGTTTTGCGCCCACTCGGGCTCCTGCGGTGGAGATCTCCCTGGGCTAAACTCAGCCTTGTCTCAGGGTAGTAACTTGGTGGTCTGTTGATATCCATCTAGTGGTGTGGGGACTATACTCAGCCTTGTCTCAGGGTAGTAAGATGGTGGTCTGTTGATATCCATCTAGTGGTGTGGGGACTATACTCAGCCTTGTCTCAGGGTAGTCAGATGGTGGTCTGTTGATATCCATCTAGTGGTGTTGGGACTATACTCAGCCTTGTCTCAGGGTAGTAAGATGGTGGTCTGTTGATATCCATCTAGTGGTGTTGGGACTATACTCAGCCTTGTCTCAGGGTAGTAAGTTGGTGGTCTGTTGATATCCATCTAGTGGTGTGGGGACTATACTCAGCCTTGTCTCAGGGTAGTCAGATGGTGGTCTGTTGATATCCATCTAGTGGTGTTGGGACTATACTCAGCCTTGTCTCAGGGTAGTCAGATGGTGGTCTGTTGATATCCATCTAGTGGTGTTGGGACTATACTCAGCCTTGTCTCAGGGTAGTAAGTTGGTGGTCTGTTGATATCCATCTAGTGGTGTTGGGACTATACTCAGCCTTGTCTCAGGGTAGTCAGATGGTGGTCTGTTGATATCCATCTAGTGGTGTTGGGACTATACTCAGCCTTGTCTCAGGGTAGTCAGATGTTGGTCTGTTGATATCCATCTAGTGGTGTTGGGACTATACTCAGCCTTGTCTCAGGGTAGTCAGATGGTGGTCTGTTGATATCCATCTAGTGGTGTTGGGACTATACTCAGCCTTGTCTCAGGGTAGTCAGATGGTGGTCTGTTGATATCCATCTAGTGGTGTTGGGACTATACTCAGCCTTGTCTCAGGGTAGTCAGATGATGGTCTGTTTATATCCAGCTAATGGTGTGGGTACTGTGCTTTGGAAAAGTGGGTGGGGTTATATCCTGCCGGGTTGGCCGGGGCCACAGTGTCCCCTTAACCCCCCCGTCTCAGCCTCCAGTATCTATGCTGCAATAGTCTATGTGCCAGGGGGCTGGGGTCAGTCTGTTATATCTGGTGCAATTATGTCGTCTTATCTGGTGTCCTGTGTAAACTTAAATGTGTTCCCTCTCTCTCTCTCTCTCGACCTCTGAATGCTCAGCTATGAAAAGCCAACTGACATTTACTCCTGAGGTGCTGATCTGTTGCACCCTCTACAACCACTGTGATTATTATTTGACCCTGTTGGTCATCTATGAACGTTTGAACATCTTGAAGAACGATATGGCCTTGATGGCCATGTACCCTTATAATCTCTACCGGCACAGCCAGAAGAGGACTGGCCACCCCTCAGAGCCTGGTTCCTCTCTAGGTTTCTTCCTAGGTTCCTGCCTTTCTAGGGAGTTTTTCCTAGCCACCGTGCTTCTACATCTGCATTGGTTGCTGTTTTAGGCTGGGATTCTGTATATCACTTTGTGACATGATGTTAAAAAGGTGGTATAAATACATTTGATTGATGTAGTAAGTGTTGGTCCCATGTTTCATGATCTGAAAAAGAAAATCCAAGACATTTTGAGGGGTATTTCTGTCTGTAATATAGCCCCTTTGTGGGAAAAAACTCATTCCGATTGGCTGGGCCTGGCTCACCAATGGCTACGCCCCTGCCCAGTCATGTGAAATCCATAGATTAGGGTCTAATGAATTTATTTCAAATGACCGATTTTCTGATATGAACTGTAACTGAGTAAAATCTTAGAAATTGTTGCATTTCAATTTTTGTTCCATGTAGAATAGAATAAAATAGAACAGAACAGGATAGAACAGGATAGAATAAAATAGAACAGGATAGAACAGTATAGAATAAAATAGAACAGGATAGAACAGTATAGAATAAAAAAGAACAGTAAAGAATAAAATAGAACAGTATAGAATAAAATAGAACAGGATAGAAAAAAATAGAACAGGATAGAATAAAATAGAACAGGATAGAACAGAACAGAACAGAAAAGGATAGAACAGTATAGAATAAAATAGAACAGTATAGAATAAAATAGAACAGGATAGAACAGTATAGAATAAAATAGAACAGTATAGAATAAAATAGAACAGGATAGAACAGTATATAATAAAATAGAACAGTATAGAATAAAATAGAACAGGATAGAATAAAATAGAACAGGAGAGAATAAAATAGAACAGGATAGAACAGAACAGAACAGAAAAGGATAGAACAGTATAGAATAAAATAGAACAGGATAGAATAAAATAGAAAAGGAGAGAACAGTATAGAATAAAATAGAACAGGATAGAATAAAATAGAACAGGATAGAACAGAACAGAACAGAATAGAAAAGGATAGAACAGTATAGAATAAAATAGAACAGGATAGAATAAAATAGAAAAGGAGAGAACAGTATAGAATAAAATAGAACAGGATAGAATAAAATAGAACAGGATAGAACAGAACAGAACAGAAAAGGATAGAACAGTATAGAATAAAATAGAACAGTATAGAATAAAATAGAACAGGATAGAACAGTATATAATAAAATAGAACAGTATAGAATAAAATAGAACAGGATAGAATAAAATAGAACAGGATAGAACAGAACAGAATAGAAAAGGATAGAACAGTATAGAATAAAATAGAACAGTATAGAATAAAATAGAACAGGATAGAACAGTATATAATAAAATAGAACAGTATAGAATAAAATAGAACAGGATAGAACAGAACAGGATAGAACAGTATAGAATAAAATAGAACAGAATAGAATAGAATAAAATTGAACAGGATAGAATAGAACAGTATAGAATAAAATAGAACAGGATAGAACAGAACAGAATAGAAAAGGATAGAACAGTATAGAATAAAATAGAACAGAACAGTATAGAATAAAATAGAACAGGATAGAACAGTATAGAATAAAATAGAACAGAACAGTATAGAATAAAATAGAACAGGATAGAACAGAACAGAATAGAAAAGGATAGAACAGTATAGAATAAAATAGAACAGGATAGAACAGTATAGAATAAAATAGAACAAAACAGTATAGAATAAAATAGAACAGGATAGAACAGAACAGAATAGAAAAGGATAGAACAGTATAGAATAAAATAGAACAGGATAGAACAGTATATAATAAAATAGAACAGTATAGAATAAAATAGAACAGGATAGAACAGAACAGAATAGAACAGTATAGAATAAAATAGAACAGAATAGAATAGAATAAAATAGAACAGGATAGAATAGAACAGTATAGAATAAAATAGAACAGGATAGAACAGAACAGAATAGAAAAGGATAGAACAGTATATAATAAAATAGAACAGAACAGTATAGAATAAAATAGAACAGGATAGAACAGTATAGAATAAAATAGAACAGAACAGTATAGAATAAAATAGAACAGGATAGAACAGTATAGAATAAAATAGAACAGAACAGTATAGAATAAAATAGAACAGGATAGAACAGAACAGAATAGAAAAGGATAGAACAGGATAGAATAAAATAGAACAGGATAGAACAGTATAGAATAAAATAGAACAGAACAGTATAGAATAAAATAGAACAGGATAGAACAGAACAGAATAGAAAAGGATAGAACAGGATAGAATAAAATAGAACAGGATAGAACAGTATAGAATAAAATAGAACAGAACAGTATAGAATAAAATAGAACAGGATAGAACAGAACAGAATAGAAAAGGATAGAACAGTATAGAATAAAATAGAACAGGATAGAACAGTATAGAATATAGAACTAGTCCCAGCCTCACATGCTCCAGGCGGGCACACATGTGGTCCTCCCAGCCCTCTAATGGTGGAGCCTCTGGGATGAAGAGCCAGTCTGCTCCGGAGGCCAGAGCAGACACCAACGCTAGATACCTGTGGAGAGAGAAAATTAATGGAATGGAATGGCCTGTTTTAGAGAGGTTACAGAGGATACAGTCACACATAACAACGACCCTAAAATAACAACATTAACATGTGGAACTTAACTTACCCACAGTGACGTCCCATGACCTCCAGGACAAATGCACGCTGGTGGCTGTAAAATAAACTCTTTACTCAGAACTGATTTTAAAAGCAATTTAGTACAAACCACATTCATGTTGTCATTGAATTTAAGAATTGAACTTACACACACTGCTGCTACTCTGTTTATTATACACTGCTCAAAAAAATAAAGGGAACACTAAAATAACACATCCTAGATCTGAATGAATGAAATATTCTTATTAAATACTTTTTCTTTACATAGTTGAATGTGCTGACAACAAAAGCACACAAAAAATTATCAATGGAAATCAAATTTATCAACCCATGGAGGTCTGGATTTGGAGTCACACTCAAAATTAAAGTGGAAAACCACACTACAGGCTGATCCAACTTTAATGTAATGTCCTTAAAACAAGTCAAAATGAGGCTCAGTAGTGTGTGTGGCTTCCACGTGCCTGTATGACCTCCCTACAACGCCTGGGCATGGTCCTGATGAGGTGGCGGATGGTCTCCTGAGGGATCTCCTCCCAGACCTGGACTAAAGCATCCGCCAACTCCTGGACAGTCTGTGGTGCAACGTGGCGTTGGTGGATGGAGCGAGACATGATGTCCCAGATGTGCTCAATTGGATTCAGGTCTGGGGAAGGGGCGGGCCAGTCCATAGCATCAATGCCTTCCTCTTGCAGGAACTGCTGACACACTCCAGCCTCATGAGGTCTAGCAATGTCTTGCATTAGGAGGAACCCAGGGCCAACCGTACCAGCATATGGTCTCACAAGGGGTCTAAGGATCTCATCTCGGTACCAAATGGCAGTCAGGCTACCTCTGGCGAGCACATGAGGGCTGTGCGGCCCCCCAAAGAAATGCCACCCCACACCATTACTGACCCACCGCCAAACCGGTCATGCTGGAGGATGTTGCAGGCAGCAGAACGTTCTCCACGGCGTCTCCAGACTCTGTCACGTCTGTCACATGTGCTCAGTGTGAACCTGTGAAGAGTGCCAGTGGCGAATTTGCCAATCTTGGTGTTCTCTGGCAAATGCCAAACGTCCTGCATGGTGTTGAGCTGTAAGCACAACCCCCACCTGTGGAGGTCGGGCCCTCATACCACCCTCATTGAGTCTGTTTCTGACCGTTTGAGCAGACATGCATATTTGTGGCCTGCTGGAGGTCATTTTGCAGGGCTCTGGCAGTGCTCCTCCTGCTCGTCCTTGCACTAAGGCGGAGTTAGCGGTCCTGCTGCTGGGTTGTTGCCCTCCTACGGCCTCCTCCACACTCCTGATGTACTGGCCTGTCTCCTGGTAGCACCTCCATGCTCTGGACACTATGCTGACAGACACATCAAACCTTCTTGCCACAGCTCGCATTGATGTGCCATCCTGAATGAGCTGCAAAACCTGAGGCACTTGTGTGGGTTGTAGACTCCGTCTCATGCTACCACTAGAGTGAAAGCACCGCCAGCATTCAAGTGACCAAAACATCAGCCAGGAAGCATAGGAACTGAGAAGTGGTCTGTGGTCACCACCTGCAGAACCAGTCCTTTATTGGGGGTGTCTTGCTAATTGCCTATAATTTCCACCTGTTGTCTATTCCATTTGCACAACAGCATGTGACATTTATTGTCAATCAGTGTTGCTTCCTAAGTGGACAGTTTGATTTCACAGAAGTGTGATTGACTTGGAGTTACATTGTGTTGTTTAAGTGTTCCCTTTATTTTTTTGAGCAGTGTATATCATGATTGTCTCGTCACTTTACTTTCAATGCTGTAGAAATGTTTTGCTACGCTTTCCCAGATCTGTGCCTCGATACAATCCTGTCTCGGAGCTCTACGGACAATTCCTTCGACCTCTTGGCTTGGTTTTTGCTCTGACATGCACTGTCAACTGGGGGACCTTATATAGACAGGTGTGTGCCTTTCCAAATCATGTCCAATCAATTGAATTACCACAGGTGGACTCCAATCAAGTTGTAGAAACATCTCAAGGATAATCAATGGAAACAAGATGCACCTGAGCTCAATTTCAAGTCTCATAGCAAAGGGTCTGAATACTTATGTAAATAAGGCATTTGTTTTAACCTCTTTGGGCTAGGGGGCACTATTTTCAAGTTCGGATGAAAAGCGTGCCCAAAGTAAACTGCCTTTTACTCAGGCCCAGAAGCTAGGATATGCATATTATTAGTAGGTTTGGATCGAAAACACTCTAAAGTTGCTAAAACTGTTAAAATAATGTCTGTGAATATAACAGAACTGATTTGGCAGGCGAAACCCCGAGGACAAACCATCCAGGGAACTTTTATTTTAGGTCACTGTGTTTTCAATTTCATTTTCTATGGGAAACCCTATTTATGAGGAACCTGGTTGCAGTTCCTATGGCTTCCACTAGATGTCAACAGTCTTTAGAAATTGGTTGATCTTTTTATTTTTGAGAAATGAAGAAGTAGTCCTGTTCTTTCCATGTGTCACTCAGATGGACTCAAGTCTTTTGGTGCGCATGATCTGGATCACGCTCCATGTTGTTTTTTTCCGGTATTGAACACAGAATATCCCGTTTGCAATTTGATCGATTATTTACGTTTTAGGGTACCTAAGGTTGGATTAGGAACGTTGTTTGAAATGTTTGGACCAAGTTTAGATACTTTGTAGGCATGTTGGGCGAGTTGAAACCGCCAAATAAATTTACATTTTTGGGATATAAAGAAGGAATTTATCGAACAAAAGGACCATTTGTGATGTTTCTGGGACGTTTTGGAGTGCCAACAGAAGAAGATCTTCAAAAGGTAAGGCATTAATTAAATCGCTATTTCTGACTTTTGTCGCGCACCTGCCTGGTTGAAATCTGATTTTCATGTGACTGTATGCGGGGCGCTGTCCTCAGATAATCACATGGTCTGCTTACACAGTAAAGTTTTGACACAGCGGCTGGATTAACAAGAAGTTAAGCTTTATTTTGATGTATAACACTTGCATGTTTTATGAATTTGTGTTATGAGTATTTCTGTTTTTGAATTTGGCGCGCTGCAATTTCACTGGCTGTTGTCAAATCAATCCCGTTAACGGGATTAGAGTGGGAAGGGATCACTAGGGATCCTAAGAGGTTTTAATGCTGTCACTATTCACGGCTTTATTAAGTGTGCCTGCATAGGCCACAGAAAAATGTTGTCACATATTTTAGAATGTAATAATAATTTGAATATCCATGCATTGAATAAAAACACAATTATTCATGAATTGGTTGATTTCTATTGGACAATTTTTGCATGTTTTTATTTTGGGGGGCGGGGTTCTATATTAGGCCCTGTATTAGGCCCTGTATGAAGTGCTTGAAAAATGTACCTTGTCAAAGTCGGTATGAACCCTGTTTATAGGATGCGCAGTCCTAGACCTGTGTTGTCCCACAGTCCTAGACCTGTGTTGTCCCACAGTCCTAGACCTGTGTTGTCCCACAGTCCTAGACCTATGTTGTGGTAAGTCTCCCTGGATAAGAGCGTCTGTTAAGTGACTAACATGTAAACTGATTAAACTGTGTACCTCTGTGCGGTGGTAGTGATGGCGTCCACTATCTCCATGATGCGATGCAGGGCGGAGTCAGCGCCTATGGTCATGTCTGTCCCACAGAAGTCATTGTCTATAGATCCAACCAACCCTACGATGTTCAGGTGATCATGCTGCTTCGCTAGGGTGTCGGTGATCCGGCCTGCAGGGGGCGCACGCACACACACACACACACACACACAGTGTAAAAATACTGGATGCCATATCCAAACCCAAAATATGGTGAAATGACTCAGAAAAGCCAAGGATCTATGAAGCATAATGTGTTCATTACAGAATAAGTATTTCATTAAGAGAGAGAGAGTGTGTGTGTGGGTGTGTACCTTTCTGAACCAGTTCAGCCAGCAGTCCAGTCCACTCGGTCCTGAAGATGTTAGCTCCGGTGAGGCTGCCGTCTCCTCCACACACACACAGATTGGTGATGCCTCTCTTCACCAGGTTAAAGGCTGCTGCCAGGCGACCGTCCCGCGTGGTGAAGACCTTACAGCGAGCACTGCCGATCACCGTGCCACCCTGAGGGAGAGACCGAAGGAGGTCACAGTCACCAGTATCTATGCGCCAGGGATCTAGGGTCAGTCTGTCCTATCTGGTGTAAATTCTCCTGCATTATCTGGTGTCCTGTGTGAACTGAAGTTCTCTCTCTCCCTCTCTCCCTCTCTCCCTCCCTCCCTGAGATGGTATGTTATACTATAGAGTACACTCCAGCAAAGAAGAATGCAGTCAACCTATGGCACACAGAAACAGCAGATTTTCAATCAAAGCAAATATATTTAGCAGGGCTGAGGTAGCAATAGTTAACATCACAGTTGCACACTAAAAGCCTACCTAATTTTGTAACAATGCGGAACTCTGCAGGTGCACGGCCAATGGAGATGTTGGATTGACTATGCAGCGGTTTTCAATGAAAAACAGCATTCCAGACTAATAGTTAACAACTGCATTGTAATGGAAAGCACCATGGCAATGTATACAACCATGGCAATGTATACAACCATGGCAATGTATACAACCATGGCAATGTATACAACCATGGCAATGTATACAACCATGGCAATGTATACAACCATGGCAATGTATACAACCATGGCAATGGATAACAGTAGACCCACACATAACATGTACAGGCTATACAACACAGCATTCATTGGACAGAGAGGGACATTCAGTCCGCCTTCACACAGCATTAGGACAACTCTGAGAACAAACATTTAACTGATAATGCCCGAGAAGACGGTGTTTGGAGGAGGTGTGGGGCATTATCACATTTATACAATGGGTTACCAACATATTAAAATAATGTACATATATTCATTACAAAAGTTATTTTGATTAATTTATTCATACTATTTCATCCTTCCACAATATATAGTTCCACCTCAAATCTGGGGTTGCTTCCCAAGCCGCCTGGTCGTTTATTCTATCGGTTCGGTTGCCAGGGACGCGACCCAGTCGTTCAGTCTTTTTGTTCTGTATCTATGGACGCGACCCAGTCGTTCAGTCTTGTTGTTCTGTATCTATGGACGCGACCCAGTCGTTCAGTCTTGTTGTTCTGTATCTATGGACGCGACCCAGTCGTTCAGTCTTTTGTTCTGTATCTATGGACGCGACCCAGTCGTTCAGTCTTTATGTTCTGTATCACCGTGGGTATGAGGTGCCTCTCCTTGTATGCATCTCTGTTTCACCGTGGGTATGAGGTGCCTCTCCTTGTATGCATCTCTGTTTCACCGTGGGTATGAGGTGCCTCTCCTTGTTGCATCTCTGTTTCTACGCCAAACATGCCAATGCTGTATCTGACCAAAACATTCCATTTTGGTCCCATCTGACTAGAGCACCTTCTTCCAGTCATAATTTAAATTACGTTTGGCTCCAAGCGCTTGCGTCTGTGTCTTGTGGTCAGAAAGGGCTTTCTTCTGGCAACCCTTCCAAAGAGCCTGTGGTTGTGGAGGTGGAGTCTGATGGTGCTTTCTTCTGGCAACCCTTCCAAAGAGCCTGTGGTTGTGGAGGTGGCGTCTGATGGTGCTTTTTCAAACCCGGTGATCTTTTGAATGTTTTAATAATTGCCCTGACAGTGCTCAGTGGTATAGTCAATCGTTTGTGGATCTTCTTGTAGCCATTACCAGATATATGAAGGTCTACGACCATCTGTCTCTTTTGAACTGCCAGTTCTGTTATTTTCTTCATGGTGTTGGATGACAAAGGGATATTGCATGTGTGTTACCTCATTTTGATACCCTAGTGAAACAGGAAGTAATGTAATGGCTCAATATAGTTCCTTAAGACTTAGATAAACTTAAATAAGTGGAATTTAATTTGTGGTTTAATTTTGGTAGATGTTATTTACAATAATTTTTAAGGGTGCCATTAATTGTGAAACCTTGATTTGGAGGACAATGATTTTTTATTAAATCAATAAATTATTTTGTTGGGTTCCATTGAAACATTAATAAAGTACAGTATTTATCACGTTGGTGTTTTGAGTCTCTCTCTATAATTATAGTGTTTATATTTGTTTAAGCATTGTTTGTGCATTGCCAGTCAGGGGTGCCAGTAATTTTGGAGCCTGCTGTATCTATGGACGCGACCCAGTCGTTCTGTATCTATGGCGACCCAGTCGTTCTGTATCTATGGCGACCCAGTCGTTCTGTATCTATGGCGACCCTGTCGTTCTGTATCTATGGCGACCCAGTCGTTCTGTATCTATGGCGACCCAGTCGTTCTGTATCTATGGACGCGACCCAGTCGTTCGTTCTAAATGTTCCATTGCCATACTGGCTGGCAACGTTCTTATCCCTTGCCTGCTAGCGAGCCAGCTAAATAAGGCTAACTCATGGTCGCGTCAGAAAGTGCAGCCAGAATAACAGCAAAGTGTCTGCATTTGCAAACGGTTTCCTAGTGACATTTACTTGGATACATCCATAACAATGAGCTAATTAGGTGTGATTTCACCTGGCATAGGAAATGTGCTCTCTCGTCAGGACACTGTTGTTCACAGGAGCTAGCCAACAACACAGCTAACACAATCATTTCAAACTGAAGCTGGAAAAACTGCAAACTAGCTGCACTTCATTTTGTTTGACCTTTTTTTGTATATACAGTGCATTCGGCAAATATTGAGACCTCTTGACTTCTTCCACAATTTGTTACGTTTTGTTACATTACAGCCTTATTCTTAATAACAATTTAAAAATGTATATATTTAGCAAGTCGGTTAACAAATTCTTATTTACAATGATGGCCTACACCGGCCAAATCGGGGCGATGCTTGGCCAATTAAGCGCAGCCCTATGGGACTCCCAATCACGGCTGGATGTGATTCAGCCTGGATTCGAACCAGGGTGACTATAGTGCCTGTGCCTTAGTGCCTGTGCTACTCGGGAGCCCATCTAAATGGACTAAATTGTTTTCCCCCACTCAAATCGACACACAATATCCCATAATGACATCACAATACCCCACAATGACATCACAATACACCATAATGACATCACAATACACCATAATGACATCACAATACACCATAATGACATCACAATACCCCACAATGACATCACAATACCCCATAACGACAAAGCAAAAACAGGTTTGTAGATATTCTTACAAATTTAGAAACAAAAAAATCCTGAAATATCACATTTACATAAGTATTCAGACCCTTTACTCAGTACTTTGTTGAAGCACCTTTGGCAGCGATTACAACCTCGAGTCTTCTTGGCTATGACGCTACAAGCTTGGCACACCTGTATTTGGGGAGTTTATCTGATTCTTCTCTGCAGATCCTCTCAAGCTCTGTCAGGTTGGATGGGGAGTGTTTCTGCACAGCTATTTTCAGGTCTCTCCAGAGATGTTTGATCAGGTTCAAGTCCGGACTCTGGCTGGGCCACTCAAGGACATTCAGAGACCTGCGTTGTCTTGGCTGTATGCTTAGGGTCGTTGTCGTGTTGGAAGGTGAACCTTTGCCCAGTCTGAGATCCTGAGATCTCTGGAGCAGGTTTTCATCAGACATCTCTGTACTTTGCTCCCTTCATATTTGCCTCAATCCTGACTAGTCTCCCAGTCCCTGAAAAACATCCCCACTGCATGATGCTGCCACCACCATGCTTCACCGTAGGGATGGTGCCTTTTTTCCTCCAGACGTGACGCTTGGCATTCAGGCCAAAGACTTCAATCAAGGTTACATCAGAGCAGAGATTCTTGTTTCTCATGGTCTGAGAGTCCTTTAGGTGCCTTTTGGCAAACTCCAAGCGGGCTGTCATGTGTCTTTTACTGAGGAGTGGCTTCCGTCTGGCCACCCTACCATAAAGGCCTGATTGGTGGAATGCTGCAGTGAGGGTTGTCCTTCTGGAAGGTTCTCCCATCTCCACATAGGAACTCTGTCAGAGAGACCATCGGGTTCTTGGTCTCCTCCCTGACCAAGGCCCTTCTCCCCAATTGCTCAGTTTGGTCCAGTTGGCCAGCTCTTAAGAGTCTTGGTGGTTCCAAACTTCTTCCATTTAAAAATGGGATTGGAGAATTGAAGAATTAGGGCTCCTGAGTGGCGCGGCAGTCTAAGGCACTGCCATCTCAGTGCAAGAGACATCACTACAGTCCCTGGTTCGGATCCAGGCTGTATCATATCTGGTCGTGATTGGGAGTCCCATAGCACAATTGGCCTAGCGTCATCCGGGTTTGGCTTGCCTAGTTAAATAAAAGGATCATTTTTTTTATTTTTTTTTATTAAGAATGGAGGCCACTGTGTTCTTGGGGACCTTCAATGCTGCAGAAATGTTTTGGTACCTTTTCCCAGATCTGTGCCTCGACACAATCCTGTCTCTGAGCTCTACGGACAATTCCTTCCACCTCATGGCTTGGTGTTTGCGCTGACATGCACTGTCAACTGTGAGTCTCATAGGTCCTGAATACTTGTAAATAAGGTATCTTTTTTTACATTTTATAAATTACAACAAAAAAAAAAACTGTCCTCGCTTTGTCATTATGTGGTATTGTGTGTAGCTTGATGAGGGAAAGACATAATTTAATAAATTTTAGTATAAGGCTGTAACGTAACAAAATGTGGAAAAAGGGTCTGAATACTTTCCAAATTAACTATATGCATAAAAATTATGACAGCCGATTCATGATTTCGACTGGCTGGGAAACGCTGCCTGCCTGTCTGTCTCATCACAACACAGACATCTGGAGATCAAATTTGAACATTGAAGCAATTTTGAAAATCTTACATTTTTTTATTTAACATTTATTTAATTGGGCAAGTCAGTTAAGAACAAATTCTTATTTACAATGACGGCCTACCCAGGCCAAAGCTGTACGACGCTGGGCCAAATGTGCGCTGACCTATGGGACTCCCGATCACGGCCGGTTGTGATACAGCCTGGAATCGAACCAAGGTCTGTAGTGACGTCTCTAGCACTGAGCTACAGTGCCTTAGACCGCTGTGTCACTCGGGAGCCCATTTGAACATATGTCAGAAGTGGGATACGTCGGAGAGACAGACAGCAAGGTTTAAACAAATCTCCGCTTTTGAAAACAAAATGTTAGGCGAAAAGAAATGTGAGATAATGTCAAGACGCTTTTTATAGTGGAGATCTGTTTCAAGTTGTATAAATTGCCTGGCTGGGCT
Source organism: Oncorhynchus mykiss (assembly GCF_057628025.1). Classification (NCBI taxonomy): domain Eukaryota; kingdom Metazoa; phylum Chordata; class Actinopteri; order Salmoniformes; family Salmonidae; genus Oncorhynchus; species Oncorhynchus mykiss. The sequence goes on from NC_143043.1 coordinate 57,716,439, forward strand.
GATGAGACAGTGGAATGCGCAGTCAGATGGAACAGAGTAAATAGGCATTTCAACGTCATAGATTTAGCCGGTGGTAACTTGTGGAATAGAGACCGACTGAAATGCAGTTTTAACCAATCAGCATTCAGGATCAGAACCCCCCGTTTGTATAACATTCAACAATACAAACACACACACAAAAAAAACACTAAATTAGACTGCTTTAAAACATTGATAAGAGTATAAAAATACACTAGAACATAAGATGCTATTTATCTACTGACGAGAGACTGATGATATAGGCTCCAGCACCACACACAGAAAGAACTTACCATCTGCAGAACTAGACCGGCAGGGAGGGAGAGAACAGAGAAGAGATAGTGAGCTCCAACAGTATTGGGACAGTGACAATTTTTGTTGTTGTTTTGGCTCTGTACTCCAACACTTTGGATTTGAAATGAAAGGTTAAAGTGCCAGCTTTAATTTGAGAATATTTTAATCCATGTCAGGTGAACCGTTTAGAAATTAAAGCACTTTTTGTACATAGTCCTCCCCATTTTAGGGAACCAAAAGTATTTGGACAAATTCACAATGTGTGTATTAAAGCAGTAAAAAGTGTAGTATTTGGTTCCATATTCACACAAACAAGAAAATGCACATCCTGTGGTGGCACCCATAGTGGCTGGTGATTTTCATATCACCTGTGCAACTAGAGGTGAAAAAACAACCATAGATCACCTTTAGTCCACACATACAAAGCCCTCCCTCACCTTCTACTTGGCAAATCCGACCATAACTCTATCCTCATGCTTCCTGCTAAAAAGAAAAAAACTCAAACAGGAAGTATTAGTGACTTGCTCAATTCAGAGGTGTTCCGATAAAGTGGATGCTGAGCTACAGGACTGCTTCGCTAGCAAAGACTGGAATATGTTCCAGGATTCATTCAATATCATTGACTAGTGTACCACATCAGTCACCGGCTTCATTAAAAAGTGCATAGATGACGTCATGCCCACAGTGACCGTACGTACATATCCCAACCAGAAGCTATGGATTACAGGCAAAGTCCGCACTGAGCTAAAGGCTAGAGCTGACACTTTCAAAGAGCTGCTAGCCATCAAGCTAACAAATATGTTTTTTTTGTCGCACTGCTTTGCTTTATATTGGCCAGGTCGCAGTTGTAAATGAGAACTTGTTCTCAACTGGCCTACCTGGTTAAATAAAAATAAGATAGCTGCTTGGATTTTCCCGATTTGGGACTGCCTCTTCTCATGGAGGCGAATGCTTCCTGAGTTCTAGGAGTTGTGTTTGCTATGCTATTTTCCGGGACACTGTGGACCAACCGGATTTTCAATGCAACAACGACCTACTTGAGGAGGACTATCGATTGGACTGAGCTTTCTACCCTAAGAAAGCAAATCGCAGCTTTCCACAACTTGCTGGGGAAACCACGGCCACCTACCTTCTCCTTCTCTACACCTCAGGCTGAACGTAGTTCTGATATGCTGAGAGTTTCCCTGCCCTGTTACCACTCTTTGACCGACTGACCAGTGCTTCACAGGGACCTCTCACCGGGAAAGTCTCCCCCGCCTGTGGAAAATGGACTGACGCTTCTAGAGGACCTACTGGATGCCTACTAGAGGACCTACAGATTTCTATCCAGCAATGGAACAACGTCATCTGCTGGAGGCAGCGGTCAATGTGGAACTGATTGTGATTCTTTGGCTTTGGGAATCCAGACATCAGTTTTTCCACCCTCTGAGGATGCCGCGCATTCATCCTATACCCTATTTCCAACCCAGGGGATTCTCCTTCGGGTTCAGATCTTCAGACCGTATAGTGTCTGAGACTCCGGCGCCTTCCTCAGCCACGATGAAATCTATGGCTGGCTCGGTTCCATCGGGCCACACCTCCCCTCAGTCCTCAAAGGTCTCCACTTGAGACAAAACAAAACATTCAGACCTCCCCAGGCATTTCACCAGCTGTCAGCATCGGTAGCTCTATGGTAAGAAACATCTTGGTTCCTTGGGAAAAACACCTGTGCTATCCTCGAGCACGAGCACAGGAAAACTGTGCTTAACAAGTCATATAATTATTTTCGTGGACTCACTCTGTATGCAATAATAATGTTAAACATGATTGAAACGTGAAATTCAAACACAAAGACCAGGGAGGTTTTCCAAGGCCTCGCAAAGAGGGCACCTATTGGTAGATGGCTAAAACATGAGGCCAATGGTGACTTTAAAACAGTTCCAGGGTTTAATGGCCGTAATAGAAAACTGAGGAAGGATCAACAACATGGTAGTTACTCCATTTAGTACATTTACATGTCAGTCATTTAGCAGACGTTCTTATCCAGACAGACTGACAGTTAGTGAGTCATGTAGCAGACGTTCTTATCCAGACAGACTGACAGTTAGTGAGTCATTTAGCAGACGTTCTTATCCAGACAGACTGACAGTTAGTGAGTCATTTAGCAGACGTTCTTATCAAGACAGACTGACAGTTAGTGAGTCATTTAGCAGACGTTCTTATCAAGACAGACTTACAGTTAGTGAGTCATTTAGCAGACGTTCTGTTCTTATCCAGACAGACTTACAGTTAGTGAGTCATTTAGCAGACACACTTATCCAGAGAGACTTACATTCTGCTGTCCTAGCTTCAGGGGAAAGATGGGCAGGAACAACTCTGCTGTCCTAGCTTCAGGGGGAAGAAGGGCAGGAACAACTCTGCTGTCCTAGCTTCAGGGGGAAGAAGGGCAGGAACAACTCTGCTGTCCTATCTTCAGGGGGAAGAAGGGCAGGAACAACTCTGCTGTCCTAGCTTCAGGGGGAAGAAGGGCAGGAACTCTGCTGTCCTAGCTTCAGGGGGAAGGGCAGGAACTCTGCTGTCCTAGCTTCAGGGGGAAGAAGGGCAGGAACTCTGCTGTCCTAGCTTCAGGGGAAAGATGGGCAGGAACTCTGCTGTCCTAGCTTCAGGGGGGAAGATGGACAGGGACTCTGCTGTCCTAGCTTCAGGGGGGAAGATGGACAGGGACTCTGCTGTCCTAGCTTCAGGGGGTAGAAGGGCAATAACTCTGCTGTCCTAGCTTTAGGAAAAGCTAGCTTCAACATTGGGGTCCCAGGAAAAACAAGATCTTGGACTGGGCTGAGCAGGAGCTGCCCTCTCATAGGTGTGGGAGACCTGAGGTGGCAGAACAGAGTGATCGGGTTGGGGTGTAGGGTCCCACAATACTAATATGACTGATAGAGTGAAAACGAAGCGTGTACAGAACAAACATATTCCTAAACATGCATCTCGTTTGCAACAAGGCACTAAAGTAATACTGCAAAAACAATGGCTAAGCAATTCATTTTTTTGTCCCGAATACAAAGTGGTATGTTTGGGGCAAATCCAATACAACACATTATTGAGTACTCTCTATATTTTCAAGCATTGTGGTGCAGCATGTTATGGGCATGCTTGTAATTGTTAAGGACTTAGGAGTTTTTCAGGATAAAAAAGAAACTGAATAGAGCTAAGCTAAGCACATGCAAAATCCTAGAGGAAAATCTGGTTCAGTCTGCTTTCCACCAGACACTGGGAGAGAAATTCACGTTTCAGCAGGACAATAATCTAAAACACAAGGCCAAATCTCCACTGGAGTTGCATACGAAGAAGAGTGAATGTTCCTGAGTGGCAGAGTTACAGTTCAGATCTGATTGAAAATCAATGACGTCAACGTGTCTAGCAATGACAAACAACCAATTTGACAGAGCTTGGAAGAATTTTGAAAATAATAATGGGCAAATGTTGCACAATCCTGGCGTGGAAAGCTCTACGCAGAAAGACTCACAGCTGTAAATCGTGGCCAAAGGTGACTCTAACCTGTATTGACTCAGAGGGTTGAATACTTATCTAATCAAGATACAGTACACACACACAGATTTATTTTTCATTAATTCTTAACAAATGTTCAAATTTTTCTTCCACTTTGACATTACAGAATATTTTGTGTGAATCGTTGATAAAAAATGACAATTAAGTCAATTTAAATCCCACTTTGTAACAACAAAATGTGGAAAAAGTCAAGCAGAGTAAATACCGTCAGAAGGCACTGTAACAACTTGTAGAAACAAGGCTCAAGAAATCAATAACTTGCTAGCAACAGATAACATTCATAAAGTGACTATCTCTGAAACACACTGAGATAACACCCTTCACGATAGCAATACATGGTTACAACATCTACAGAAAAGGAATGCCAATGGGGGTGGTGTTGCTGTTTATATTCAGATTCATATTCCCGTAAAGTTTAGAGGATCTCATGTCAAATGCTGTTTTAGTAACATGTCTACAGGTTCTCCTGCTTCACCTAAAGCCTTGTGGGAAATTGCTTTAGACCACCAAGTAAATATGGATAATGTGTGAAATGCTTGATAATGTATGTGATATCATTAGAGAGGTATATTTTCTGGGTGACCTATATTGACTGGCATTCATTAAGGTGTCCACTCAAGAAAAATATAGAACATGTAACCAGTGGATGCAACCTGGTTCATGTTTTCAGTCAACCTACCAGGGTAGTTACAAACAGCACAGGAATGAGATTATCAACATGTATTGATCACATCTTTACTAATGCTACAGAAATTAGCTATAGTAGCCATATCAAGGTAAACCAAAGTTCCAAAGGCTCTTATAGGTGTATAAGAGGTCATACAAGACGTTTTGTACTGATTCCTATGTTGAAGATGTAAATAATATTTGTTGGTTCGTGGTGTGTAATGAGGAGCAACCAGACGCTGCTGGTCTGTGGTGTGTAATGAGGAGCAACCAGACGCTGCTGGTCTGTGGTGTGTAATGAGGAGCAACCAGACGCTGCTGGTCTGTGGTGTGTAATGAGGAGCAACCAGACGCTGCTGGTCTGTGGTGTGTAATGAGGAGCAACCAGACGCTGCACTTGACACATTTAAGAAACAACTTATTCCAGTTACTAATTACCCATTAAGAAAATGACTGTAAAAACAGTTAAATCCCTGTGGGTTGATGAGGAATTGAAACATTGTATGGTTGAGAGGGATGAGGCAAAAGGAATGGCAAATAAGTCTGGCAGCCCAACTGATTGGCAAACGTACTGCAAAAACAGTAACTTACATAGTGATTCATATGTTGAAGATGTAAATAATATTTTCTGGACTGTGGTGTATAATGGGACACAACCCGACACTGCAATTATAGCATTTAAGAAATTGCTTATTCCAGTTACTAATAAGCATTCACACATTAAAAAAAGTACTGTAAAAACTTAAATCCATAAAAATGTGTATGGTTGAAAAGGATGAGGCAAAAGCAATGGCAAATAGGTCTGGCAGCAGAGCCAATAGGCTGCAGCCTTTCCGTTAGCTGGCAATTGGCTTTCGGGAAAAAAAGTAAATGAAAGGCGGACAAAAAAAGCAAAAGTCTGGTTCATCCTTGGTAGCAATTTCCAAACGTCTGAATGTACCACGTTCATCTGTACAATCAATAGTACGGAAGTATAAACACCATGGGACCACGCAGCCGTCATACCACTCAGGAAGGAGACGTGTTCTGTCTCCTAGAGATGAACGTACTTTGGTGCGAAAAGTGCAAATCAATCCCAGAACAGCAGCAAAGGATTGTGAAGATGCTGGAGGAAACAGGTACAAAAGTATCTATATCCACAGTAAAACGATTCGACATAACCTGAAAGGCTGCTTAGCAAGGAAGAAGCCCCTGCTCCAAATCCACCATAAAAAAGCCAGATTACGGTTTGCAACTGCACATGGGGACAAAGATCGTACGTTTTGGAGAAATGTCCTCTGGTCTGATGAAACAAAAATATAACTGTTTGGCCATAATGACCATCGTTATGTTTGGAGGAAAAAGGGGGAGGTTTGCAAGCAGAAGAACACCATCCCAACCGTGAAGCACGATGGTGGCAGCATCAAAATGTGGGAGTGCTTTGCTGCAGGATGGACTGGTGCACTTCACAAAATAGATGGCTTCATGAGGTAGAAAAATTATGTGGATATATTGAAGCAACATCTCAAGACATCAGTCTGGAAGTTAAAGCTTGGTCGCAAATGGGTCTTCCAAATGGACAATGACCCCAAGCATACTTCCAAGGTTGTGGCGAAATGGCTTAAGGACAACAAAGTCAAGGTATTGGAGTGGTCATCACAAAGCCCAGACCTCAATCATATAGAACGTTTGTGGGCAGAACTGAAAAAAGCGTGTGCGAGCAAGGAGGCCTACAAACCTGACTCAGTTACACCAGCTCTGTCAGGATGAAGGGGCCAAAATTCACCCAACTTATTGTGGGAAGCTTGTGGAAGGGTACCCGAAACGTTTGACCCAAGTTAAACAATTTAAAGGCAATGCTACCAAATACTAATTGAGTGTATGTAAACTTCTGACCCACTGGGAATGTGATGAAAGAAATTAAAGCTGAAATAAATAATTCTCTACTATTATTCTGACATTTCACATTCGTAAAATAAAGTGGTTATCCTAACTGACCTAAAACAGGGAATTTTCTAGGATTAAATAGCACTCATGTCTGTAGCCATGAAGTTCTTTGAAAGGCTAGTCATGGCTCACATCAACATCATGCCAGAAACCCTAGACCCACTCCAAAACGCATACCACCCCAACAGATCCACAGATGACGTAATCTCAATCGCACTCCACACTGCCCTTTCCCACCTGGACAAAAGGAACAGCTATGTGAGAATTCTGTTCATTGACAAAAGCTCAGCGTTCAACACCATATTACCCAAAAAGATCATCACTAAGCTAAGGACCCTGGGACTAAACACCTCCCTCTGCAACTGGATGCTTCCTGACGGGCCGCCCCCAGGTGGTAAGAGTAGGTAACAACACATCCGCCACGTTGATCCTCAACACAGGGGCCCCTCAGGGGTGCGTGCTCAGTCCCCTCCTGTACTCCCAGTTCACACATGACTACATTCCATCTCATATTGCTGAAATAAACAGCAAACCTGGTTTCAAAAAACAGATAAAGCAACACCTCACGGCACAACGCCTCTCCCCTATTGGACCCAGATAGTTTGTGTGTATGTATTGATATGTAGGCTACATGTGCCTTATTTTATTCATTTTTAATTGATATCGTTCTGTCCTTGAACTGTTCCTGTCTATTAAAGTTATGTATTATGTTTCATGTTCTGTGTGGACCCCAGGAAGGATTAAGGGTTCCCCAGGAATTCCTATCACTGTGATGCCTTAAAACACACACGGACGCAGCGGTCTAACTATTTAACTGTACTAACAGGCAGCTAATTTTCAATATCGCTAATCGGTATCTTTTTGGTAAGGAAAATATTGGATATCGGTATCGGCCAAAAAAGGTCATATCAGTGCATCACTAGTCCTCAGGCCTGGAGGGAAGCCAAAGTAATTCTGCTATTCGCAAGAGTGGTAAAGTGGCCTTTACTGGTTCTAACAGCAGACCTATCAGCTTGCTGCCAGTTCTTAGCAAAAATGGTGTTTGACCAAATACAATGCTATTTCTCTGTAAACAAATTTACTTTCATACTTTCAGCATGCTTATAGAGAAGGGCACTCAATATGTGCTGCACTGACACAAATAACTGATGATTGGTTGAAAGAATTTGATAATAAGAAGATTGTGGGAGCTGTACTGTTAGATTTCAGTGCAGCCTTTGATATTATTGACCACAGCCAGTTGTTGAGAAAACGTAAAGTATGTGTTATGGCTTTTCAACCTCTGCCATATAGTGTATCCAGAGCCATCTATCAGATAGAACTCAAAAGGTTTTCTTTAATGGAAGTTTCTCTAATATGTAACATGTAAAGTATGGTGTACCGCAGGGCAGCTCTCTAGGCCCTCTACTCTTTTCTATTTTTACCAATGACCTGTCACTGGCATTAAACAAAGCATGTGATGATTCAACCATATACACATCAGCAACCACAGCTAATGAAGTCACTGAAACCCTTAAAGAGTTGCAGTCTGTTTTGGAATGGGTGGCCAGCAATAAACTGGTCCTGAACATCTCTAAAACTAAGAGCATTGTATTTGGTACAAATCATTCCCTAAGTTTTAGACTTCAGCTGAATCTAGTAATGAATGGTGTGGCTATTGAACAAGTTGAGGAGACTAAATTACTTGGCGTTACCTTAGATTGTCAACTGTCATGGTCAAAACATATAGATTTCATGGTTGTAAAGATGGGGAGAGGTCTGGCCGTAATGAAGAGATGCTCTGCTTTTTTGACACCACACTCCACAAAGCAAGTCCTGCAGGCTCTAGTGTTGTCTAATCTTGATTATTGTCCAGTCATGTGGTCCAGTGCTGCAGGGAAAGACCTAGTTAAGCTGCAGCTGGTCCAGAACAGAGCGACACGTCTTGCTCTTCATTGTAATCAGAGGGCTGATATAAATACTATGCATGCCAGTCTCTCTTGGCTAAGAGTTGAGGCTGACTGCATCACTTAATTTTACCCTCCCCCTTCCCACAGTCCCCAAATCCTGAACAAATTCAAGAAAGCGTACAGTATTATATCGAGCCCGTACTACGTTCCATGTCATATTGCTAAAATAAACAGCAAACCTGGTTTCAAAAAACAGATAAAGCAACACCTCACGGCACAACGCCTCTCCCATGTTGGACCCAGATAGTTTGTGTGTATGTATTGATATGTAGGCTACGTGTGCCTTATTTTATTCATTTTTTAAATTAATGTAGTTCTGTCCTTGAGCTGTTCTTGTCTGTTAATGTTCTGTATTATGTCATTCTGTATTATGTTTCATGTTCTGTGTGGAACCCAGGAAGAGTAGCTACTGCTTTTGCAACAGCTAATAGGGATCCTAATAAAATACCAAACACCTGTCGTATTCAGCGAGTGACAAATATATTAGATCTAACCAATAGCAACCTGGACTATCTCTTTGACTCATCACATATGCAGCTGCTACTGTTTATTATCAATCCTGTTGCCTAGTCACTTTAGCCCTACCTAAACTGAGTGTACAAAACATTAGGAACACCTGCTCTTTCATGACAGACTGACCAGGTGAATCCAGGTGAAAGCAATGATCCCTTATTGATGTTACTTGTTAAATCCACTTCAATCATTGTAGATGAAGAGGAGGAGACAGGTTAAAGAAGGATGTTTAAGCCTTGAGACATGGATTGTGTATGTGTGCCATTCAGAGGGTGAGTGGGCAAGACTAAAGATTTGTGTTTTTGAACAGGGTATGGTAGTAGGGGCCAGGCGCACCGTTTTGAGTGTGTCTAGACCTGCAACGCTGCTGGACAGTTTCCCGTGTGAACCAAGAATAATCCATCACCCAAAGGTCATCCAGCCAACTTGACACAACTGTGGGTAAGAATTGGAGTCAACATCCCTGTGGAACGCTTTCAACACCTTGTAGAGTACATGCCCTGACAAATTGAGGCTGTTCTGAGTGCAAAAGGGGTTGCAACTCAATATTAGGAAGGTGTTCCTAATGTTTTGTACACTCAGTGTATGTGTACATATCTACCTCAACTACGTGGTACCCCTGCACAAAGACTCAGTACTGGTACCCAGTGTACATTTCATCATGTCACCACTATAAGACCCTCAATATTTATTGGAAAGGAGCATCAAGCCCATCACTGTGCACTATCACCACCCTGTGAAGTTCATCAAGCTCATCACTGTGCACTATCACCACCCTGTGAAGTTCATCAAGCCCATCACTGTGCTCTTTCACCACCCTGTGAAGTTCATCAAGCCCATCACTGTACTCTTTCACCACCCTGTGAAGTTCATCAAGCCCATCACTGTACTCTTTCACCACCCTGTGAAGTTCATCAAGCTCATCACTGTACTCTTTCACCACCCTGTGAAGTTCATCAAGCTCATCACTGTGCACTATCACCACCCTGTGAAGTTCATCAAGCTCATCACTGTGCACTATCACCACCCTGTGAAGTTCATCAAGCCCATCACTGTGCTCTTTCACCACCCTGTGAAGTTCATCAAGCCCATCACTGTACTCTTTCACCACCCTGTGAAGTTCATCAAGCCCATCACTGTACTCTTTCACCACCCTGTGAAGTTCATCAAGCTCATCACTGTGCTCTTTCACCACCCTGTGAAGTTCATCAGTTATTTCATCTGTAGCCTAATAAACTACATGGTTTCCCGATTCGTAGTGGGAGGACCACACAACGTTACCTTCCATGTGATGGTTATTATATCAATATTTGTACATAAAGGCTTTTCCACCGTCCCTTTTCACATAATTAAATGTTACTGAGTCTTAAAGATAGCATCATGTCGAATGAACAAATTATCACAGCTTTCGTGATTTTTGTATTTATACGATACGACTTTACTCTCGTGAAAACTAGACACGTGGTTACTGTCCCAATACTTCTGGACCTCACTGTATATGGAGAGAAAGAGTTAAAGCAAAACAGATGCTGAAGAGACATGTTATGACGATCAGAGAAAGAGACACAGTTCATCATCTTGACCCGCTGACACAGTAGGTGATCAATTCAAATATTCATCCCTTCGTCACCATGACAGCTCAGGCTAGGGGTGTACTGGGCATGCTGCCCTTTATGCCAGGTCGCCCTCGAAAAATTGGTTTTTAATCTCAATTTTTTTATTTAACTAGGCAAGTCAGTTAAGAACAAATTCAAATGTTCAATGACTGCCTAGGAACAGTGGGTTAACTGCCTGTTCAGGGGCAGAATGACAGATTTGTACCTTGTCAGCTCGGGGATTCGATCTTCCAACCTTTTGGTTACAAATCCAACGCTCTAACCATTAGGTTACCTGCCGCCCCAATGGGTTTTGCCTGGTTAAATAAAGGTTAAAATTTCGAAAATGCAGAAAATCTGGCATTTCAGACAAGTGCCAGTTGGGCGGGAATTATTATTTTTCCTATTGGGTATTGTTTATTTTAGCACAATTCTAATGATCTGGCGAATAATGGGGGCCTCAAGGAAGAAAATGGTCCAGTGTGGTAGAAATGCCAGAGCTGACTTCTGGTCCCGGTCTGTTGACCATCCCATGTAAAACGGCTCTGATCATGACTCCTGACACCAGTAGAGTTTAGGCTTCTCTTTCAGAGTAGCTAGGTCACTGTTACCTGCTGTATGATGTTGGTGACACTCTGCCAGTGGGCCAGCTTGATGTTGTCCCCTCCATCCACCAGACCCTGGTAGCCCTGAGAGGAAAATATCAATCAATCAATCAATCAGATCAATACTGGTCATGATGGAGGAGAACATCCTAAGACACAGGCTAACTAACTTTAAGACACAGGCTAACTAACTGTAAGACACAGGCTAACTAACTGTAAGATACAGGCTAACTAACTGTAAGATACAGGCTAACTAACTGTAAGACACAGGCTAACTAACTGTAAGACACAGGCTAACTAACTGTAAGACACAGGCTAACTAACTGTAAGACACAGGCTAACTAACTGTAAGACACAGGCTAACTAACTGTAAGACACAGGCTAACTAACTGTAAGACACAGGCTAACTAACTGTAAGACACAGGCTAACTAACTGTAAGACACAGGCTAACTAACTGTAAGATACAGGCTAACTAACTAAGATACAAGCTAACTAACTGTAAGACACAGGCTAACTAACTGTAAGATGCAGGCTAACTAACTGTAAGATACAGGCTAACTATAAGATACAGGCTAACTGTAAGATACAGGCTAACTGTAAGATACAGGCTAACTAACTAAGATACAGGCTAACTAACTAAGATACAAGCTAACTAACTGTAAGACACAGGCTAACTAACTGTAAGATGCAGGCTAACTAACTGTAAGATACAGGCTAACTATAAGATACAGGCTAACTGTAAGATACAGGCTAACTGTAAGATACAGGCTAACTAACTAAGATACAGGCTAACTAACTAAGATACAAGCTAACTAACTGTAAGACACAGGCTAACTAACTGTAAGATGCAGGCTAACTAACTGTAAGATGCAGGCTAACTAACTGTAAGATACAGGCTAACTATAAGATACAGGCTAACTGTAAGATACAGGCTAACTAACTGTAAGACACAAGCTAACGGTAAGACACAGGGTAATGAACGATGTGTTTTAAAACTGGTGTGTTGTAAAATAGATGGTGATTGGATAATAGTACCTCATATACGAGATACATCTTGGCTCCAACAAATATCCCCATCCGGGTCACAGCGCGGACAGCTGCATTCATTCCTGGATATCAGAGGGTCAGATTACAAACTGCAATAACAAATACATCTGTCATACTATATATTTCTTTGATCATATATTGTTTAATATCGGGGTGCAGGTAGCCTAGTGGTCAGAGCGTTGGGACAGTAATGAGGCCATGCTCATAAAAAATGTCTATACTCGTCATTTTAAAAAATATTGTATTAACCTTTTATTTAACTACGCAAGTCAGTTAAGAACAAATTCTTATTTACGATGACATTATCTGTCAGTGCAGCTTTTGAGTCAACATGTTGAAATGTAAGTTACTGGAATCTGGCTTACTGTGAGGTCAATAACTCAATTACATCTGGCTTACTGTGAGGTCAATAACTCTGAATTATATCATCATGTGCTAACAAAATGTTCTATAGTAATAGCAAGCTAACCAAGTTTACCTCCGTCCTTCTCATCTTGGCACTCTCGCCCTCAGGGAATGAGCAGTCACCCCATGCGCGCCGGAATATACCAGAACTGCTGGTTTTAGGCAGCATTAAAAAGGCAGGGCAGTCCGGGGCTCATGTTTGGAGTATTGCAGTGTAGCCTAGTTTGTTTTACACCATCCCAGCAGGGCAGAATACTCGGAGCTGAGACAAAGGCGGCAGGGTAGCCTAGTGGTTAGAGCGTTGGACTAGTAACCGGAAGGTTGCGAGTTCAAACCCCCGAGCTGACAAGGTACAAATCTGTCGTTCTGCCCCTGAACAGGCAGTTAACCCACTGTTCCCAGGCCGTCATTGAAAATAAGAATTTGTTCTTAACTGACTTGCCTGGTTAAATAAAGGTAAAATAAAAAAAAATAAAAAAAAATCATTCGGGCCTAAAACCCCAGAAAGCCCAGGTCTGGTGACGTCAATGACAAGCTAGTGTGAAAGTGAAAAAAATGTAACAAAATATTAGAGGTCGACCGATTAATCGGAATTGCAGGAGACCGCATGTTTTTGTTGCAGGCCGTGTCAGTGGCACTGTATTGTCCTCAAAGCGGGCAAAAAAGTTGTTTAGTCTGCCTGGGAGCAAGACATCCTGGTCCGTGACTGGGCTGGATTTCTTCCTGTAGTCCGTGATTGACTGTAGACCCTGCCACATGCCTCTTGTGTCTGAGCCGTTGAATTGAGATTCTACTTTGTCTCTGTACTGACGCTTAGCTTGTTTGATAGCCTTGCGGAGGGAATAGCTGCACTGTTTGTATTCGGTCATGTTACCAGACACCTTGCCCTGATAAAGCAGTGGTTCGCGCTTTCAGTTTCACGCGAATGCTGCCATCAATCCACGGTTTCTGGATAGGGAATGTTTTAATCGTTGCTATGGGAACGACATCTTCAACGCAAGTTCTAATGAACTCGCGCTTCGAGGGTAGCTGTTGTCGATGTGTTCCTGGTTCGAGCCCAGGTAGGGGCGAGGAGAGGGACGGAAGCTATACTGTTACACTGGCAATACTAAAGTGCCTATAAGGACATCCAATAGTCAAAGGTATATGAAATACAAATGGTATAGAGAGAAACAGTCTAATAATAACAACAACCTAAAACTTCTTACCTGGGAATATTGAAGTCTCATGTTAAAAGGAACCACCAGCTTTCATATGTTCTCATGTTCTGAGCAAGGAACTTAAACGTTAGCTTTTTTACATAGCACATATTGCACTTTTACTTTCTTCTCCAACACTATGTTTTTGCATTATTTAAACCAAATGGAACATGTTTCATTATTTATGTGAGACTACATAGATTTTATTGATGTATTATATGAAGTGAACTGAATGACCACTTTTGGTTTATGTTGCAATTGTCATTATTACAAATAAATAAATACATTTAAAAAAATATTGGCCGATTAATCAGCTTTTTTTTGGTCCTCCAATAATCAGTATCGGTATCGGCGTTGAAAAATCATAATCGGTCGACCTCTACAAAATATAGCTAGCTCTCTCTTGCTCTCTTTCTGCTGCTTCTCCTTGTTAAAAACTGTTCAACTATTGTCTCTCGCTCTCTCTCCGAGTCAACTACTACCTGTTATATACACTGCAGTGCTAGCTATCTGTAGTTTATGCTTTCAGTACTAGATTCATTCTGTGATCTTTTGATTGGGTGGACAACATGTCAGTTCATGCTGCAAGAAATCTGATAGGTTGAAGGATGTCCTCCGGAAGTTGTTATAATTACTGTGTAAGTCTATGGAAGGGGTTGAGAAACATGAGGCTCCTAGGTTTTGTATTGAAGTCAATGTACCCACAGGAGGACGGAAAATAGCTGTCCTCCAGCTACAGAGTGCTGTCTTCGCTGCAAACCAGTTATTTGTTGACATTAACATATTTAGTAAAGTTTAATCTAAAAAGCCTAACTTTAAGGTTTCACTAATTCACTAAGGCAACCTGCCTAACTCACATCCGTAGCCATGAAGTGCTTTGAGAGGCTGGTAATGGCTCATATCAAAACCCATTATCCCAGAAACCTTAGACCCACTCCAATTTGCATACCGCCCAAACAGATCCACAGATGATGCAATCTCTATTGCACTCCACACTGCACTTTCCCACCTGGACAAAAGGAACACCTATGTGAGATTGCTATTCATTGACTACAGCTCAGCGTTCAACACCATAGTGCCCTCAAAGCTCATCACTAAGCTAAGGATCCTGGGACTAAATACCTCCCTCTGCAACTGGATCCTGGACTTCCTGACGGGCCACCCCCAGGTGGTGAGGGTAGGTAGCAACACATCTGCCACACTGGTCCTCATCACTGGTGCCCCTCAGGGTGCGTGCTCAGTCCCCTCCTGTACTCCCTGTTCATCCATGAATGCATGGCCACGCACACCATCATTAAGTTTGCAGACGACACAACAGTGTGCAAAACTAAAGCGCAAACCACTGCTTTTAATCAGGGCAGGTGACCAGAAACATGACCGAAACCAAACAGTGTAGCTATTCCCTCCGCAAGGCAATCAAACAAGCTAAGCGGCAGTATAGAGACAAAGTAGAGTCGCAATTCAACGGCTCAGACACGAGAGGCATGTGGCAGGGTCTACAGTCAATCACGGATTACAAAAAGAAAACCAGCCCTGTCGCGGACAGGATGTCTTGCTCCCAGACAGACTAAACAACTTCTTTGCTCGCTTTGAGGACAATACAGTACCACTGACACGGCCCGCTACAAAACCTGCGGGCTCTCCTTCCCTGCAGCCGACGTGAGCAAAACATTTAAACGTGTTAACCCTCGCAAGGCTGCAGGCCCAGACGGCATCCCTAACCGCGTCCTCAGAGCATGCGCAGACCAGCTGGCTGGTGTGTTTACGGACATATTCAATCAATCCTTATCCCAGTCTGCTGTTCCCACATACTTCAAGAGGGCCACCATTGTTCCTGTTCCCAAGAAAGCTAAAGTAAATGAGCTAAATGACTATCGCCCCGCCCTGTAGCACTCACCTCCGTCATCATGAAGTGCTTTGAGAGACTAGTCAAGGACCATATCACCTCCACCCTACCTGACACCCTAGACCCACTCCAATTTGCTTACCGCCCCAATAGTTCCACAGATGACGCACACTGCCCTATCCCATCTGGACAAGAGGAATACCTGTGAGAATGCTAAGCATTTAACACCATAGTACCCTCCAAACTCGTCATCAAGCTCGAGACCCTGGGTCTTGACCCCGCCCTGTGCAACTGGGTCCTGGACTTCCTGACGGGCCGCCCCCAGGTGGTGAGGGTGGGTAACAACATCTCCACCCCGGCCTAAAGGGAGGAGGTGAGGGCCCTCGGAGTGTGGCGTCAGGAAAATAACCTCACACTCAACGTCAACAAAACAAAGGAGATGATCGTGGACTTCAGGAAACAACAGAGGGAGCATCCCCCTATCCACATCGACAGGATAGTAGTGGAGAGGGTAGAAAGTTATGTTCCTCAGCGTACACATCACGGACAAACTGAAATGATCCAACCACGCAGACAGCGTGGTGAAGAAGGCGCAGCAGCGGCTTGTCACCAAAAGCACTCACAAACTTTTACAGATGCACAATCGAGAGCATCCTGTCGGGCTGTATCACAGCCTGGTACTGCAACACAACTGTAAGGCTCTCCACTCTGCCCACAACTGTAAGGCTCTCCAGAGGGTAGTGAGGTCTGCAAAATGCATCACCGGGGCAAACTACCTGCCCTCCAGGACTACCTGCCCTCCTACACCACCCGATGTCACAGGAAGGCCAAAAAGATCATCAAGGACAACAACCACCCAAGACACTGCCTGTTCACCCCGCTATTTAAAAAAAATATGTATATATATTTTACGTTAATTTAACTTTAATTTAATTTAAGTCAGTTGATTAAGAAGAAATTCATAATTTCAATGACGGCCTAGGAATAGTGGGTTAACTGCCTTGTTCAGGGGCAGAATGACAGATTTGTACCTTGTCAGCTCGGGGAACTTGCAACCTTTCGGTTATTAATCCAATGCTCTAACCACTAGGCTACCCTGCCGCCCCCGCTATCATCCAGAAGGCGAGGTCAGTACAGGTGCATCAAAGCTGGGACCGAGAGACTGAAAAACAGCTTCTATCTCAAGGCCATCAGACTGTTAAACAGGCACCACTAACATTGAGTGGCTGCTGCCAACACACTGACTCAACTCCAGCCACTTTAATAATGGAAACATTGATGTAATAAATGTATCACTAGCCACTTTAAACAACGCCACTTCATATAATGTTTACATACCCTACATTACTCATCTCATATGTATATATTGTACTCTATACCATCTACTGCATCTTGCCTATGCCGTTCTATACCATCACTCATTCATTCATATATATATATATTTTTTTTTTATGTACATATTCTTATTCATTCCTTTACACTTTTGTGTATAAGGTAGTTGTTGTGAAATTGTTAGGTTAGATTACCTGCTGGATATTACTGCATTGTCGGAACTAGAAGCACAAGCATTTCGCTACACTCGCATTAACATCTGCTAACCTTTGTATGTGACAAAAAAACATTTGATTTGATTTGATAGGCCTGATCACCGACATCAACGAGACATCCTATAGGGAGAAAGTCAGAGACCTGGCAGGGTGGTGCCAGAATAACAACCTATCCCTCAATGTAACCAAGACTAAGGAGATTATTGTGGACTACAGGAAAAGAGGACTGAGCACGCCCCCATTCTCATCGACGAGGCTGTAGTGCGGGCAGGTTGAGAGCTTCAAGTTCCTTGGTGTCCACATCACCAACAAACTAGAATGGTCCAAACACACCAAGACAATCGTGAAGAGGGCACGACAAAGCCTATTCCCCCTCAGGAGACTGAAAAGATTTGGCATGGGTCCTCAGATCCTCAAAAGGTTCTACAGCTGCAACACCGAGAGCATCCTGACTGCTGACAGTCAGGATGCAACTGCTCGGCCTCCGACCACAAGGCACTACAGAGGGTAGTGCATACGGCCCAGTACATCACTGGGGCCAAGCTTCCAGGACCTCTATACCAGGCGGTGTCAGAGAAAGGCCCTAAAAATGGTCAAAGACCCCAGCCACCCCAGTCATAGACTGTTCTCTCTACTACCGCATGGCAAGCGGTACCGGAGTGCCAGGTCTAGGACAAAAAGGCTTCTCAACAGTTTTTAACCCCAAACCAAAAGACTCAAGAACAGGTAGTCAAATGGCTACCCAGACTATCTGCATTGTGTCCCGCCACGCCCCAACCCCTCTTTTACGCTACTGCTACTCTCTCATAATTACATAACATAACCATAATTTGCAAATAAATTCATTAAAAATCCTACAATGTGATTTTCTGGATTTTTTTTCTCATTTTGTCTGTCATAGTTGAAGTGTACCTATGATGAAAATTACAGGCCTCTCTCATCTTTTTAAGTGGAAGAACTTGCACAATTGGTGTCTGACTAAATACTTTTTTGCCCCACTGTAGCCTCTCTACTGTATACAGCCCCTCTACTGTATACAGCCCCTCTACTGTATACAGCCCCTCTACTGTATACAGCCCCTCTACTGTACACAGCCTCGCTACTGTACACAGCCTCGCTACTGTATATAGCCTCGCTACTGTCATTTTTCACTCTCTTTTTGAATTTTTTAGTTATCGATTGTTCACTTAATACGTTTTTTTTACTTAAAATTGAATTGTTGGTTAGAGTCTGAAATTCACTGAGTAGGATGGTCCTCCACTGTTTAGTTCTGTAGTAGGCTGAGTCTGTAACCTTAACGGTCCCTGATCAAACATGCAAAGGTAATGCAATGAATGGCTCCTCCTCTCTTCTACCTGATATCCTGCACGTATGGCCCAATACACACACACGTAGACGTAGACGCGCAATGGGGGTGCGCTTGTCTAGCTCGCCCGGTGCGAAATGTTGCCAGAGTTGACACTTTTCACAGCATTATATTAGTCCTAAACATGAAATCCGCCAACCCGGCGTACAGAGTGATCTCAATCAAGCGCACCTTCAGTTTTAGCAGCGCTTCCACAAACATTTTGCAAACTGATTATATTAAAACGATCGACGGATGAAGACACACAACCAGAAGATTACGACTTTTACAACATTATAAGTGGAACGAGTCATTTCTGTCAAAATGCACGAAAACACATTTATTGGATAACATTATCAAGCCCTCGTTCTTTCCTTTAGCTGTCAAAACCCCATGTCAACAACTCGCGTAAAATAAAAGTAGTTTAAAATCATGATCAAAGTCAAATAACTAGCAGTTAACATATGACCGACGACCTGTAGGGATTATGCAACTAACACAACGTAGCCCTAGTTGATAAATAGCTGGACAGATGTTTGTCCCTTCCCCTAATCATCCCGTACCTTGTGCATCTCCACCACTTGTCAACAAGGCGATAGCTTTCCCAGCGCCGGTCATCTTCAGTCTCTCTAAATCCGACATGTTGGCAGCGGTGGAATACGGATCAACCTCGACTGGAGAAATTCTGTCAAATAATAACTCTTCTCGTTAAAATACAAGTTACAGGCTCATGCAGCAAGTTCTGTGGGTGACTTTCCTTGTGTTGGCTGACCGTCTATTGAAATGACTCCGCCCAAACAAGATTTCACAATATGGGAAGGTGTGGTCGTCTTTCTGATAGCCTCCTCCTCCTCCTCCTCCTTCTTCTTCGATGAGGTTTAACGGTGGTTGGCATCCAAAAAATGTTGCATTACCGCCACTCACTAGACTGGAGTATAACTCCCTTCCACGTTGCTTGAAAATTAACATGAATAAATCAACAAATACCCTACCTTCTAACCCTACACTAAAACCCCCCACCCTACTCCACTATTTAAATACCCTGCCATCTAACCCTACACTCACTAAACCCCTGACCCTACTCCACTATTTAAATACCCTACCATCTAACCCTACACTAAAACCCCTGACCCTACTCCACTATTTAAATACCCTACCATCTAATTCTACACTAAAACCCCCCACCCTACTCCACTATTTAAATACCCTACCATCTAACCCTACACTAAAACCCCTGACCCTACTCCACTATTTAAATACCCTACCATCTAACCCTACACTAAAACCCCTGACCCTACTCCACTATTTAAATACCCTACCATCTAACCCTACACTAAAACCCCTGACCCTACTCCACTATTTAAATACCCTACCATCTAACCCTACACTAAAACCCCTGACCCTACTCCACTATTTAAATACCCTACCATCTAACCCTACACTAAACCCCCCCACCCTACTCCACTATTTAAATACCCTACCATCTAACCCTACACTAAAACCCCCACCCTACTCCACTATTTAAATACCCTACCATCTAACCCTACACTCACTAAAACCCCCCACCCTACTCCACTATTTAAATACCCTACCATCTAACCCTACACTAAAACCCCTGACCCTACTCCACTATTTAAATACCCTACCATCTAACCCTACACTAAAACCTCTGACCCTACTCCACTATTTAAATACCCTACCATCTAACCCTACACTAAACCCCCCCACCCTACTCCACTATTTAAATACCCTACCATCTAACCCTACACTCACTAAACCCCCCACCCTACTCCACTATTTAAATACCCTACCATCTAACCCTACACTCACTAACAACCCCCCACCCTACTCCACTATTTAAATACCCTACCATCTAACCCTACACTAAAACCCCTGACCCTACTCCACTATTTAAATTACCTACCATCTAACCCTACACTCACTAACAACCCCCCCAACCTACTCCACTATTTAAATACCCTACCATCTAACCCTACACTCACTAAACCCCTCACCCTACTCCACTATTTAAATACCCTACCATCTACCATCTAACCCTACACTAAAACCCACCATCTTCCATGGTGTCCTCCCATGAACACCATTCTTGTTTAGTGTTTTACGTATCGTAGACTCGTCAACAGAGATGTTAGCATCTTCCAGATATTTCTGTAAGTCTTTAGCTGACCCTCTAGGATTCTTCTTAACCTCATTGAGCATTCTGCGATGTGCTCTTGCAGTCATCTTTGCAGGATGGCCACTCCTAGGGAGAGTAGCAACCGTGCTGAACTTTCTCCATTTATAGACAATTTGTCTTACCATGGACTGACTTTTAGAGATACTTTTCAAATCAAATCAAATTTTATTTGTCACATACACATGGTTAGCAGATGTTAATGCGAGTGTAGCGAAATGCTTGTGCTTCTAGTTCCGACAATGCAGTAATAACCAACAAGTAATCTAACTAACAATTCCAAAACTACTGTCTTGTACACAGTGTGAGGGGATAAAGAATATGTACATAAGGATATATGAATGAGTGATGGTACAGAGCAGCATAGGCAAGATACAGTAGATGGTATCGAGTACAGTATATACATATGAGATGAGTATGTAAACAAAGTGGCATAGTTAAAGTGGCTAGTGATACATGTATTACATAAGGATACAATCGATGATATAGAGTACAGTATATACGTATGCATATGAGATGAATAATGTAGGGTAAGTAACATTATATAAGGTAGCATTGTTTAAAGTGGCTAGTGATATATTTACATCATTTCCCATTATTAAAGTGGCTGGAGTTGAGTCAGTGTCAGTGTGTTGGCGACAGCCACTCAATGTTAGTGGTGGCTGTTCAACAGTCTGATGGCCTTGAGATAGAAGCTGTTTTTCAGTCTCTCGGTCCCAGCTTTGATGCACCTGTACTGACCTCGCCTTCTGGATGATAGCGGGGTGAACAGGCAGTGGCTCGGGTGGTTGATGTCCTTGATGATCTTTATGGCCTTCCTGTGACATCGGGTGGTGTAGGTGTCCTGGAGGGCAGGTAGTTTGCCCCCGGTGATGCGTTGTGCAGACCTCACTACCCTCTGGAGAGCCTTACGGTTGAGGGCGGAGCAGTTGCCGTACCAGGCGGTGATACAGCCCGCCAGGATGCTCTCGATTGTGCATCTGTAGAAGTTTGTGAGTGCTTTTGGTGACAAGCCAAATTTCTTCAGCCTCCTAAGGTTGAAGAGGCGCTGCTGCGCCTTCTTCACAATGCTGTCTGTGTGAGTGGACCAATTCAGTTTGTCTGTGGTGATGTGTATGCCGAGGAACTTAAAACTTGCTACCCTCTCCACTACTGTTCCATCGATGTGGATAGGGGGGTGTTCCCTCTGCTGTTTCCTTTGTAACCCTTTCCAGCTTTAAGCAAGGCAACAATTCTTAATCTTAGGTCTTCTGATATCTCTTTTGTCCGAGGCATGGTTCACATCAGGCAATGCTTCTTGTGAATAGCAAACTCACATTTTGTGAGTGTTTTTTATAGGGCAAGGCAACTCTAACCAATATCTCCAATCTCGTCTCATTGATTGGACTCCAGGTTAGCTGACTCCTGACTCCAATTAGCTTTTGGAGAAGTCATCAGCCTACACTGTGAATGTTTAAATTATGTATTCAATATCGACAAGAAAAATACAATAATTTGTGTGTTATTAGTTTAAGTACACTGTGTTTGTCTATTGTTGTGACTTAGATGAAGATCAGATCAAATTGCATGTCAAATTTATGCAGAAATCCAGGTAATTCCAAAGGGTTCACATACTTTTTCTTGCCACTGTATATAAAAATACAAATCACCACCCCATTAATTATTCTGAATCACCACCCCATCAATTCTTCTGAATCACCACCCCATCAATTCTTTCTGAATCACCACCCCATTATTTATTCTGAATCACCACCCCATCAATTCTTCTGAATCACCACCCCATTAATTATTCTGAAACACCACCCCATTAATTATTCTGAATCACCACCCAGTCAATTCTTCTACAGTAAAATCACCCATGTACCTCTCGCCACCACAACATCTATTTTCTGTGATTGACATTCCATTTCTGAGGTAACAGTTGATAACCACTGCTATGAACACTGTGGTGGCAGAATTTGATGCAAGTTAAGTTGGAACGTCTCAAGGTTTATGCTCTGTTCTGTGTTGAACTGTGATGAACTGCATTACAAAGCCTCCGAAGCCTGTTATCTGTCTGCAGCCTAACACAAGGCCACCCTGAAACCACAAATGGATCCGCCAAAAGGCAAGAGTCCTGACATTTAATCCCAGTACAAATTCCCTGTCTTAGGTCAGTTAGGATCACCACTTTATTTTAAGAATGTGAAATGTCAGAATAATAGTAGAGAGAATGATTTATTTCAGCTTTTATTTCTTTAATCATATTCCCAGTGGGTCAAGAGTTTACACACTCAATTAGTATTTGGTAGCATTGCCTTTAAATTGTTTAACTTGGGTCAAACGTTCCGGGTACCCTTCCACAAGCTCCCCACAATAAGTTGGGTGAATTTTGGCCCATTCCTCCTGACAGAGCTGGTGTAACTGAGTCAGGTTTGTAGGCCTTCTTGCTCGCACATGTTTTTTCAGTTCTGCCCACACATTTTCTATAGGATTGAGGTTAGGGCTTTGTGATGGCCACTCCAATACCTTGACTTTGTTGTCCTTAAGCCATTTCACCACAACTTTGGAAGTATGCTTGGGGTCATTGTCCATTTGGAAGACCCATTTGCGACCAAGCTTTAACTTCCTGACTGATGTCTTGAGATGTTGCTTCAATATATCCACATAATTTTCCTACCTCATGATGCCATCTATTTTGTGAAGTGCACCAGACCCTCCTGCAGCAAAGTACCCCCACAACATGATGCTGCCACCCCCGTGCTTCATGGTTGGGATGGTGTTATTCAGCTTGCAAGCCTCCCCCTTTTTCCTCCAAACATAACGATGGTCGTTATGACCAAACAGTTCTATTTTTGTTTCATCAGACCAGAGGACATTTAAGTATCTTTGTCCCCATGTGAAGTTGCAAACCGTAGTCTGGCTTTTTTGTGGTGGTTTTGGAGCAGTGGCTTCTTCCTTGCTGAGTGGCCTTTCAGGTTATGTCGATATAGGACTAGTTTTTCTGTGGAAATAGATACTTTTGTTTACTGCATGTTTCCTCCAGCATCTTCACAAGGTCCTTTGCTGTTGTTCTGGGATTGATTTGCACTTTTTGCACCAAAGTACGATGTTTATACTTGCGTACTATTGTTTGTACAGATGAACGTGGTACCTTCAGGCGTTTGGAAATCGCTCCCATGGTCTTGGCTGATTTATTTTGATTTTCCCATGATGTCAAGCAAAGAGGCATTGAGTTTGAAGGTAGGCCTTGAAATACATCCACAGGTACACCTCCAATTGACCCAAATTGTCATGTACTGTCATGTTGTGTCTTGTTTCTGTCCTTTCCTTTCACCCTGTCTCCCTCTGCTGGTCGTACTAGGTTACCGTTTCTGTCCCTCTTTCCCCCAGCTGTTCCTTGTCTTCTCTGACTACCTCATTCACCCCTTTTCCCACCTGTTCCCTTTTTCCCTCTGATTAGGTCCCTATATCTCTCTCTGTTTCTGCTCCTGTCTTTGTCGGATTCTTGTTTGTGTGTCTCATGCCTGAACCAGACTATCATCGTGTTTGCTGCAACCTTGTCCTGTCCTGTCGGAATCTACCTGTCCATCTGAGCCCACGTGTGTTCATCATTAAAGAAACTCTGTTTGTTAATTCGCTTTTGGGTCCTCATTCACGCACCTGACAGAAGAATCCGACCAAGAATGGACCCAGCGACTTCGGATCCTCTCCACTCAGCCGTCGAGATCCAGGGAGCGATGCTAGGCAGACACGAGCAGGAATTGTCTGCTGCTCGACATGCCGTTGAGACCCTGGCCACCCAAGTCTCCAACCTCACAGAACAGGTTCACCATCTCCGCCTCGATCCACCGGCCACTTCCAGGGCTTTCGAATCTCCGGAGCCCAGAATCAATAACCCGCCGTGTTACTCTGGGGAGCCCACTGAATGCCGCTCATTCCTCACCCAGTGTGATATTGTGTTTTCTCTCCAGCCCAACACTTACTCCAGGAGCACTGCTCGTGTCGCCTACGTCATATCTCTCCTTACTGGACGGGCTCGTGAGTGGGGCACGGCAATCTGGGAGGCAAGGGCTGAGTGTACTAACCAGTATCAGGACTTTAAGGAGGAGATGATACGGGTTTTTGATCGATCTGTTTTTGGGGAGGAGGCTTCCAGGGCCCTGTCTTCCCTATGTCAAGGTAATCGATCCATAACAGACTACTCTATTGAGTTTCGCACTCTTGCTGCCTCCAGTGGCTGGAACGAGCCGGCTTTGCTCGCTCGTTTTCTGGAGGGTCTCCGCGCAGAGGTAAAGGATGAGATTCTCTCCCGGGAGGTTCCTTCCAGCGTGGATTCCTTGATTGAACTCGCTATTCGCATTGAGCGACGGGTTGATCTTCGTCACCGAGCTCGTGGAAAGGAGCTCGCGTTCTCCGTTGCCCCCCTCTCCGCATCACTACCATCTTCCTCTGCCGGCTCGGGTGCTGAGCCTATGCAGCTGGGAGGTATCCGCATCTCGACTAAGGAGAGGGAACGGAGAATCACCAACCGCCTCTGTCTCTATTGCGGTTCTGCGGGTCATTTTGTCACTTCATGTCCAGTAAAAGCCAGAGCTCATCAGTAAGCGGAGAGCTACTGGTGAGCGCTACTACTCCTGTCTCTCCTTCAAGATCCTGCACTACCTTGTCGGTCCATCTACGCTGGACCGGTTCGTCAGCTTCCTGCAGTGCCTTAATAGACTCTGGGGCGGAGGGCTGTTTTATGGACGAGACCTGGGCTCGGGAACATGACATTCCTCTCAGACAGTTAAGGGAGTCCACGGCCTTGTTCGCCCTGGATGGTAGTCCTCTCCCCAGGATTCAGCGTGAGACGCTACCTTTAACCCTCACTGTTTCTGGTAATCATAGCGAAACCATTTCTTTTTTAATTTTTCGTTCACCTTTTACACCTGTTGTTTTGGGCCATCCCTGGCTAGTTTGTCATAATCCTTCCATTAATTGGTCTAGTAATTCTATCCTCTCCTGGAACGTCTCTTGTCATGTGAAATGTTTAATGTCTGCTATCCCTCCTGTTTCCTCTGTCTCTTCTTCACAGGAGGAGCCTGGTGATTTGACAGGGGTGCCGGAGGAATATCACGATCTGCGCACGGTGTTCAGTCGGTCCAGGGCCACCTCTCTTCCTCCACACCGGTCGTATGATTGTAGTATTGATCTCCTTCCGGGAACCACTCCCCCCCGGGGTAGACTATACTCTCTGTCGGCTCCCGAACGTAAGGCTCTCGAAGATTATTTGTCTGTAGCTCTTGCCGCCGGTACCATAGTCCCCTCCTCCTCTCCCGCCGGAGCGGGGTTTTTTTTTGTTAAGAAGAAGGACGGGTCCCTGCGCCCCTGCATAGATTATCGAGGGCTGAATGACATAACAGTGAAGAATCGTTATCCGCTTCCTCTTATGTCTTCAGCCTTCGAGATCCTGCAGGGAGCCAGGTTTTTCACTAAGTTGGACCTTCGTAACGCTTACCATCTCGTGCGCATCAGGGAGGGGGACGAGTGGAAGACGGCGTTTAACACTCCGTTAGGGCACTTTGAATACCGGGTTCTTCCTTTCGGCCTCGCTAACGCTCCAGCTGTCTTTCAGGCATTAGTCAATGATGTCCTGAGAGACATGCTGAACATCTTTGTTTTCGTTTACCTTGACGATATCCTGATTTTTTCACCGTCACTCCAGATTCATGTTCAGCACGTTCGACGTGTCCTCCAGCGCCTTTTAGAGAATTGTCTTTTTGTGAAGGCTGAGAAGTGCTCTTTTCATGCCTCCTCCGTCACATTTCTCGGTTCTGTTATTTCCGCTGAAGGCATTAAGATGGATCCCGCTAAGGTCCAAGCTGTCATTGATTGGCCCGTCCCTAAGTCACGCGTCGAGCTGCAGCGCTTTCTCGGCTTCGCGAACTTCTATCGTCGTTTCATCCGCAATTTCGGTCAGGTGGCAGCTCCTCTCACAGCCCTTACTTCTGTCAAGACGTGCTTTAAGTGGTCCGTTTCCGCCCAGGGAGCTTTTGATCTCCTCAAGAATCGTTTTACATCCGCACCTATCCTTGTTACACCTGACGTCACTAGACAGTTCGTTGTCGAGGTTGACGCGTCAGAGGTGGGCGTGGGAGCCATTCTTTCTCAGCGCTCCCTCTCTGACGACAAGGTCCACCCATGCGCGTATTTTTCTCATCGCCTGTCGCCGTCGGAACGTAACTATGATGTGGGAAACCGCGAACTGCTCGCCATCCGGTTAGCCCTAGGCGAATGGCGACAGTGGTTGGAGGGGGCGACCGTTCCTTTTGTCGTTTGGACTGACCATAGGAACCTTGAGTACATCCGTTCTGCCAAACGACTTAATGCGCGTCAGGCGCGTTGGGCGCTGTTTTTCGCTCGTTTCGAGTTCGTGATTTCTTATCGCCCGGGCTCTAAGAACACCAAGCCTGATGCTTTATCTCGTCTCTTCAGTTCTTCAGTAGCCTCCACTGACCCCGAGGGGATTCTCCCTGAGGGGCGTGTTGTCGGGTTGACTGTCTGGGGAATTGAGAGGCAGGTAAAGCAAGCGCTCACTCACACTCCGTCGCCGCGCGCTTGTCCTAGGAACCTTCTTTTCGTTCCCGTTCCTACTCGTCTGGCCGTTCTTCAGTGGGCTCACTCTGCCAAGTTAGCCGGCCACCCTGGCGTTCGGGGTACGCTTGCTTCCATTCGCCAGCGTTTTTGGTGGCCCACCCGGGAGCATGACACGCGTCGTTTCGTGGCTGCTTGTTCGGTCTGCGCGCAGACTAAGTCCGGTAACTCCCCTCCTGCCGGCCGTCTCAGGCCGCTTCCCATTCCCTCTCGACCGTGGTCTCACATCGCCTTAGATTTTGTCACCGGACTGCCTTCGTCAGCGGGGAAGACTGTTATTCTTACGGTTGTCGATAGGTTCTCTAAGGCGGCTCATTTCATTCCCCTTGCTAAGCTTCCTTCTGCTAAAGAGACGGCAGAAATCATCATCGAGAATGTTTTCAGAATTCATGGCCTTCCGTCAGACGTCGTTTCGGACAGAGGTCCGCAATTCACGTCTCAATTTTGGAGGGAGTTTTGCCGTTTGATTGGGGCTTCCGTCAGTCTCTCTTCCGGCTTTCACGCCCAGTCTAACGGTCAAGCAGAACGGGCCAATCAGACTATTGGTCGCATCTTACGCAGTCTTTCTTTTCGCAACCCTGCGTCTTGGTCAGAACAGCTCCCCTGGGCAGAATACGCCCACAACTCGCTTCCTTCGTCTGCGACCGGGCTATCTCCTTTTCAGAGTAGCCTCGGGTACCAGCCTCCGCTGTTCTCATCTCAGTTCGCCGAGTCCAGCGTCCCCTCCGCTCAGGCTTTTGTCCAACGTTGCGAGCGCACCTGGAAGAGGGTCAGGTCTGCACTTTGCCGTTATAGGACGCAGACTGTGAGGGCTGCTAATAAGCGTAGAACTAAGAGTCCTAGATATTGTCGCGGTCAGAGAGTTTGGCTCTCCACTCAGAACCTTCCCCTTAAGACGGCTTCTCGCAAGTTGACCCCGCGGTTCATTGGTCCGTTCCGTATTTCTCGGGTCATTAATCCTGTCGCAGTTCGACTTCTTCTTCCGCGATACCTTCGTCGCGTCCACCCGGTCTTCCATGTCTCCTGTATCAAGCCCGTTCTTCGCGCCCCCGCTCGTCTCCCCCCCCCCCCCCCCATCCTTGTCGAGGGCGCACCCATCTACAGGGTCCGTAGGATTTTGGACATGCGTCCTCGGGGCCGTGGTCACCAGTACCTCGTAGATTGGGAGGGGTACGGTCCTGAGGAGAGGAGTTGGGTTCCCTCTCGGGACGTGCTGGACCGTGCGCTGATCGATGATTTCCTCCGTTGCCGCCAGGCTTCCTCCTCGAGTGCGCCAGGAGGCGCTCGGTGAGTGGGGGGGTACTGTCATGTACTGTCATGTTGTGTCTTGTTTCTGTCCTTTCCTTTCACCCTGTCTCCCTCTGCTGGTCGTACTAGGTTACCGTTTCTGTCCCTCTTTCCCCCAGCTGTTCCTTGTCTTCTCTGACTACCTCATTCACCCCTTTTCCCACCTGTTCCCTTTTTCCCTCTGATTAGGTCCCTATATCTCTCTCTGTTTCTGCTCCTGTCTTTGTCGGATTCTTGTTTGTGTGTCTCATGCCTGAACCAGACTATCATCGTGTTTGCTGCAACCTTGTCCTGTCCTGTCGGAATCTACCTGTCCATCTGAGCCCACGTGTGTTCATCATTAAAGAAACTCTGTTTGTTAATTCGCTTTTGGGTCCTCATTCACGCACCTGACACAAATGATGTCAATTAGCCTATCAGAAGCCTCTAAAGCCATGACATAATTTTCTGGAATTTTCCAAGCTGTTTAAAAGCACAGTCAACTTAGTGTATGTAAACTTCTGACCCACTGGAATTGTGATACGGTGAATTTTAAGTGAAATAATCTGTCTGTAAACAATTGTTGGATAAATGACTTGTGTCATGCACAAAGTAGATGTCCTAACTGACTTGCCAAAACTATAGTGTGTTAACAATAAATGTGTGGAGTGTTTGAAAAACGAGTTTTAATGACTCCAACCTAAGTGTATGTAAACGAGTTTTAATGACTCCAACCTAAGTGGAATGTAAACATCCGACTTCAACTGTATCTATGTTAATGGTTATTTTACTTTTTCAACAAAAAAATGTGACTAGATACATTTGTATTGGAAATGTGCAATAAATATGAAATGATATAATATAGCCTACCAGACTTATAAACAAGATGAGTTTATACTTCAGTATGGTTACGTGTGATTATTGTGGATAGTCAGATTAATATAATAGTTTGATTAAAACATTGACATGCTTTGTAATAACTATTTCCATAATAATCCAGTTTACATGGACACATCTGAAATCAGGCTGCCTGATGGCAATATGATGAATGAAGAAAATCGACAATCAAAATAAACTTTCTACCCTATAAAGTTCTACCCTATAAAGTTCTACCCTATAAAGTTCTACCCTATAAAGTTCTACCCTATAAAGTTCTACCCTATAAAGGACATATAGTTTGTTTGTGAAAGCTACTTCTATGACATGTATTTGTTCTGAACTCACTTCACTGGTGCTAAAGAGCAAGGCTCGCTCAGCTGGTGCCAGTCAGATCAAATACACAGCTGGAACACCGATTAAGGTGTTTACATGTCCTAATAATTTGAAAGATTGTTCAGAAAACCAGTTGTTTTAATCGGTGCTTTGATTTTGACCTTACACACGATTAAGATAAGCAGAGTGAGGTGTTTACATGACTAATGCTATTATCTGCCTACTGTCATTATCAGTGTAAACGTCTCCAGGATATATGATGTCATCAAAACATCAACTACACAGTTCTATTGGTTCCTGAATATATTACATCTTTACAATAAAGACAATAAACTCACAGAAAATACTGAAGAGGACAAGACATTAGTGGTCAGAAAAGAGATGTGTCACAGCGTGTTTGGTGCAGTACATCAGTGTTTATTCCATGCAGCTATTTGTTTTGATTTTATTATTCTTCCTGGTTCCCATTGCACTGTACACTGGATTATATAGGAAATTGACAGGATTGGTTGATCATAGTGCCATTCAAAAGGAGAAGAAGGAAGAAGGCGGGACAACAAAACAACACGTGTTGGGCGAGTTGAGAAGAATGATTACAGCTAAAGACACTGACACAGAAACTCAGGGGTAAGTCACCTGTAATTTGGGGACAGAGCGACAGAAGGACATCGAAAGAAAGAGAGAAAAAAACATGAGTCTGATTATATAAATAGACCTGCTAAAGTGTTTTTAAACCTGCTCTGCTCTGAAGCCCATTTGTTGTACCTACTACAGAACTGTCACTGTTCAATCCAAGCCGCATATCTGCATACCCTGGTAATAACACCATTGTAAACATTTACTGTCTTGAGCCTTGATTTAAAGGCTGTGAAATTCAACCATGATATACTACATGACGAAAAGTATGTGGACACCTTTTTGTCGAACATCTCATTCCAAAATCATGGGCATTAATATGGAGTTGGTCCCCCCCTTTGCTGCTATAACAGCCTCCACTCTTCTGGGAAGGCTTTCCACTAGATGTTGGAACATTTCTGAGGGGACTTGCTTCCATTCAGCCACCAGAGCATGAGTGAGGTCGGACACTGATGTTCGGACGATTAGGCCAGGCTCGCAGTTGGCGTTCCAATTCATCCCAACGGTGCTCGATGGGGTTGAGGTCAGGGCTCTGTGAAGGCCGGTCAAGTTCTTCCACACAGATCTCGACAAACCCTTTCTGTATGGACCTCGCTTTGTGCACTGGGGCATTAACTGAAACAGAAAAGTGCCTTCTCCAAACTTGCCTAGTTAAATATAGGTTAAATTCTACAAATAACATAAAAACTGTTGCCGCAAAGTTGGAAGCACAGAATCGTCTAGAATGTCATTGTATGTTGCAGCATTAAGATTTCCCTTCACTGGAACTAAGGGGCTTAGCTCGAAGCGTGAAAAACAGCCCCAGACCATTATTCCTCCTCCACCAAACTTTACAGTCGGCACTCTGCATTCGGGCAAGTAGCTCTTTCCTGGCATCCGCCAAACCCAGATTCGTCCATCGGACTGTGGTGAAGCGTTTCCACTGCTCCAGAGTCTAATGGCAGCGAGCGTCACACCACTCCAGCCGACACTTGGCATTGCGCATGGTGATCTTAGGCTTGTGTGCGGCTGCTCGGCCATGGAAACCCATTTCATGAAGCTCCTGACACACAGTTCTTGTGCTGATGTTGCTTCCAGAGGCAGTTTGGAGCTTGGTAGTGAGTGTTACAAATAAGGACAGACAATTTTTACGCACTTCATCATTGGAAAGGTGGCATCCTATGACGGTGCCACGTTGAAAGTCACTGAGCTCTTCAGTAAGACCCGTCTACTGGGAATGTTTGTCTAAGGAGATTGCATGGCAGTGTGCTTGATTTTATACACCTGTCAGCAACGGGCGTGGCTGAAATAGCCGAATCCACTAATTTGAAGGCGTGTCCACATACTTTTGGCTGTGTAGCGTATGTGACTTCAACAGCAAGTGTTATATTGTAGGCTCTAGATAGAATGATGGACAGACAATTCTGACAAACCATGGCAGCAGGCAGGCAGCAGGCGACATGGGTCAGCATAGTGCTGGTTCTAGTTAAGATATACAGTAGAGAACAGGAAGGCTGGATACTACTTCCTCCTGAAGGTTCCTAATCAGACAGACTCAGACTCATGACTAACCCCAGACTACTGACTAACCCCAGACTACTGACTAACCCCAGACTACTGACTAACCCCAGACTACTGACTAACCCCAGACTACTGACTAACCCCAGACTCATGTCAGACAGATGATTATGTTGTAATAGATCCAACAGAGCCATACTATATGTATAACCATGTATATATGGCTCTGGTTCCCAGCAGCTGCCAATAGAGGTATAATACTAGAGAGATAGTTAGGTTCAGCAGATAATACTAGTGAGATAGTTAGGTTCAGCAGCTGCCAATAGACAGATAATACTAGAGAGATAGTTAGGTTCAGCAGATAATACTAGAGAGATAGTTAGGTTCAGCAGCTGCCAATAGAGGTATAATACTAGAGAGATAGTTAGGTTCAGCAGCTGCCAATAGACAGATAATGCTAGAGAGATAGTTAGGTTCAGCAGCTGCCAATAGACAGATAATACTAGAGAGATAGTTGGGTTTAGCAGCTGCCAATAGACAGATAATACTAGAGATAGTTAGGTTCAGCAGCTGCCAATAGACAGATAATACTAGAGAGATAGTTAGGCTCTTCAACCGTACCCACCCAAGACCGATCAACAAAATGTTTGTTTTTTTTAGATCCAAAGAATTATGACATTAATAACACCTTTCATCACTCAGCGTGTAATCGTGTTTTCTGTCCAATTATTATAATAATAATAATAATAATAGGATAAAGACAACCAATCATTCTAAAGCTTCCTGAAATTAAAAGAAGTAAACTCTCCTGGAGAGGTCATCCAGAATGAAAGAATAATCATGGAGGCCAGCTACAAAAAAAGACAAATGATATGAAAACATTCCAAACGTTGTACTTCACAGGACTCAGCAAGACATTGTTAACAGAACATAACATCGTGGTCTGATTCAACTGATAACAATACACATTGAAGGAGGAAGGTGTGGAACAAAACGCAGATGACTAAATGGTACCCTAGTCCCTAAATTGTCCCAATGGGCCCTGGTCAAAAGTAGTGCACTATAAAGGCAATAGGGTGCCATTTGAGACGCAAGAGTCTATACTGGTATTCCACATCTTCATCCATAGGATTGATCGATCCATCAATTCTCACATCATTACCGTCACCCCAGTCAGCTGATCAGGGACAGTGGCCCATAGCTGAGGCTCTGACCCTGGTCATGTGACAGGGGTCACAACATACTACGGGTCAGAGTTCATACAGCATTAGTCGATGGTTTATCCACAGACAGACAGGACAGGACAGGAGGAGTAGCTACCAGAGTCATGTGTTTAGATAGTTAGGACATTGAGGATTTTGCATTATGAAGCATTTACATGACACTAAAATCAATTATACCATGGCATTGTTGGATACTCGTTTCTGGTTGGCTTGAAGGGCATTCTAGAGTGTGTATTATTTCCCAATAACACATGGTATATCAGCACGGTAGAATTCAATGGCTATAGTTACATTTTTTAACATGTTTTGTTTGAGCTGCATTTGAAAGAAAATGTGGAATTGAAAACAGTTTTGTTATTGTTGAATTAGATTTTCATAATAACAAGCTAGGACTGACGGTTTGGTTAGACTAACAAGTCTGTTTGTTACCCCGGCAACTACTGTAGCTACAGTATCTAGTAAATTGATGTTAAACCTTTCTTTAATTTAACGTTTCTTTAACTAGGCAAGTCAGTTAAGAACAAATTCTTATTTGTAGGGACTAGGGTACCAGTTAGCCATTGACCACTGGGTCCTGACAAGCATCTGTTCTGTTCCTACACTGGCCAATTGTGCACCACCCTATGGGACTTCCAATCATGGGCCAGATGGGATACAGCCTGGATTGAAACCAGGGACTGTAGTGACACCTCTTGCACTGAGATGCAGTGCCTTAGACCGCTGCGCCACTCGGGAGCCCTAAATGAACACATTTTTAGCGGCAAATGTTAAATTATAGCCATGGTATGAAAGGGATAATCAACTCAGGACTCTATGCGGTATTTGGACATAATGCAACTCCTTGGAAGATCCGTTCCACTCTGCCACACCTTCCACGCCGCTCAATATTCACCAGAGACCCTCGTTGATTATCCCTTACATCATTCCATATGGCAGCCATGGTGGCACACCATGGGCAATATTGACCAATAGCAGATCATAGCATTTTATTAATAATTGTAAAGCCAGACTCGGTATATCCTAAATAAAATGTCACTTTTTTTATGTTTAATATATCTAGAAATGTATAGATTCATTTGCCATTTGGATCCCTTCAAAGTAATACAAATGAAAGTTTTACGAATTATAACTACAGCAACTTTGTTTATAAATTGCAGGTCAGATTTCTCCAGTAATTATGATGCATTAGGGTTATTGATCAGGTCAGATTTCTCCAGTAATTATGATGCATTAGGGTTATTGATCAGGTCAGATTTCTCCAGTAATTATGATGCATTAGGGTTATTGATCAGGTCAGATTTCTCCAGTAATTATGATGCATTAGTGTTATTGATCAGGTCAGATTTCTCCAGTAATTATGATGCATTAGGGTTATTGATCAGGTCAGATTTCTCCAGTAATTATGATGCATTAGGGTTATTGATCAGGTCAGATTTCTCCAGTAATTATGATGCATTAGTGTTATTGATCAGGTCAGATTTCTCCAGTAATTATGATGCATTAGGGTTATTGATCAGGTCAGATTTCTCCAGTAATTATGATGCATTAGGGTTATTGATCAGGTCAGATTTCTCCAGCTAATTATGATGCATTAGGGTTATTGATCAGGTCAGATTTCTCCAGTAATTATGATGCATTAGGGTTATTGATCAGGTCAGATTTCTCCAGTAATTATGATGCATTAGGGTTATTGATCAGGTCAGATTTCTCCAGTAATTATGATGCATTAGGGTTATTGATCAGGTCAGATTTCTCCAGTAATTATGATGCATTAGGGTTATTGATCAGGTCAGATTTCTCCAGTAATTATGATGCATTAGGGTTATTGATCTGGTCAGATTTCTCCAGTAATTATGATGCATTAGGGTTATTGATCAGGTCAGATTTCTCCAGCTAATTATGATGCATTAGGGTTATTGATCTGGTCAGATTTCTCCAGTAATTATGATGCATTAGGGTTATTGATCAGGTCAGATTTCTCCAGCTAATTATGATGCATTAGGGTTATTGATCAGGTCAGATTTCTCCAGCTAATTATGATGCATTAGGGTTATTGATCTGGTCAGATTTCTCCAGTAATTATGATGCATTAGGGTTATTGATCAGGTCAGATTTCTCCAGTTAATTATGATGCATTAGGGTTATTGATCAGGTCAGATTTCTCCAGTAATTATGATGCATTAGGCTTATTGATCATTTGTTCTATCAGGTTCAATCTGTCCGTCTACATCCACGATTACAGCAGCACATTAACATATCTAGCTATATCCCTCTCAGTACAAACAAGACTCATGAATGAGAGTTGAGTGATACAGAATAAACTGCAATCTGAGGTGCAGTTAACTCAAATGAACTTATCCTCTGCAGCAGAGGTAACTCTGGGTCTTCCTTTCCTGTGGCGGTCCTCATGAGAGCCAGTTTCATCATAGCGCTTGATGGTTTCTGCGACTGCACTTGAAACTTTCAAAGTTCTTGAAATTCTCCGGATTGACTGACCTTCATGTCCTAAAGTAATGATGGACTGTCAACGTGGTCTTTTTCCAAATAGTGCTATCTTCGATATACCCACCCTACCTTGTCACAACACAACTGATTGGCTCAAACGCATTAACTTTTAACAAGGCACACCTGTTAATTGAAATGCATTCCAGGTGACTGCCTCATGAAGCTGGTTGAGAGAATGCCAAGCGTGTGCAAAGCTGTCATCAAGGCAAAGGGTGGCTACTTTGAAAATCTAAAATGTAAAATATATTTTGATTTGTTTAACATTTTTTGGTTGCTACATGATTCCATATGTGTTATTTCATAGTTTTGATGTCTTCACTATTATTCTACAAGACAAACCCTGGAATGCAAGTTCAACTCCCCGAGCTGACAAGGTACAAAATATGTCGTTCTGCCCCTGAACAAGGCAGTTAACCCACTGTTCCTAGGCTGTCATTCAAAATAAGAATTTGTTCTTAACTGATTTGCCTAGTTAAATAAAGGTTAAATAAAAAATGGAGGCTGGCCCAGCTGTCTGATACTGACTAGTATAGAGTGGCTGGCCCAGCTGTCTGATACTGACTAGTATAGAGTGGCTGGCCCAGCTGTCTGATACTGACTAGTATAGAGTGGCTGGCCCAGCTGTCTGATACTGACTAGTATAGAGTGGCTGGCCCAGCTGTCTGATACTGACTAGTATAGAGTGGCTGGCCCAGCTGTCTGATACTGACTAGTATAGAGTGGCTGGCCCAGCTGTCTGATATTGACTAGTATAGAGTGGCTGGCCCAGCTGTCTGATATTGACTAGTATAGAGTGGCTGGCCCAGCCTGGGTTTGTTTACATGATGTATTGCCTGGGTTTGTTTACATGATGTATTGCCTGGGTTTGTTTACATGATGTATTGCCTGGGTTTGTTTACATGATGTATTGCCTGGGTTTGTTTACATGATGTATTGCCTGGGTTTGTTTTGTCGCCCCAAAAGTTTCATATTTCATAATCACAAATGACGTCAAGGAGACTTACTGAGTCTGAACGTCCTGAATTAAAATTAGAATCCAAATGATGGTTATGAATGGATAAATAGAATGCTCAATGGCAGCAACATGGCACCCGTTCTAAAAGCTGGCCCAACTCTCTCTGTATATGGCTCTGCAAGCTACTGACATTTAGATGAGGTTGCATCAGACCAAGAGCAGCAGTCTGTTCTGTGTTCTGTGGTCTCGGTGTCTCTGCCTTGTTTTCCTGATTTGAAATGTGAGCCATCTGATCTCCATTCATTTCATTTCAGACGATGTTTCATACAGATGTTTGACTTAACTTAACTTAACTTAACTGGCCATAATCTAAAAATATAAACAAGTTTTACACAGACACTGAAACACATACAGGGGTAACATGATTCTAGTGTTACCAGTTACACAAGATGCAGTATCCCTTTTATAAGAGGACGACACAAACAGAGTGTCACTAGCACTAAGGAAGACTGCGAGGAGATGAGAAAAATGATCATCCTTTCTGACGGCTGGTCTTCTAAATTATAAAAGGAATGCGTCCCAAATGGCGCCCTATTCCCTATATACTGTTGACCAGTGGCACTATATAGGGCATAGGGTGCCATATTGGGATGCAGGTATGGGAATGGAGCCGGTTATGAAACAACGCTATGTAATACAAGGCAACATAACCCACTGTACCTGGAGCCATCCAGTAGACATTAGATTGTTACAGTACAGAAAACCAAAACAACACTCTATCTTCAACTGAAAACCTGAGCATCAAACCAGCAAAGGCAAGAAGTACTTTACCAAGTTGGTGTCATTTATGAAAACGACTCACTGTTTAAAAATATAGCTATTTAAAAAGCCTGTCTGTCTGCCACTAACTATATGTCCAGCCGTCTAGACAGTGGTTCCATTCAGTCTGGTGTCTGACTGGTCCTCTGTCAGATCATTCAGTCTGGTGTCTGACTGGTCCTCTGTCAGATCATTCAGTCTGGTGTCTGACTGGTCCTCTGTCAGACCATTCAGTTTGGTGTCTACTCTCACCTCTGTCAGACCATTCAGTCTGGTGTCTGACTGGGCCTCTACTCCCCTCTGTCAGACCATTCAGCTTGGTGTCTATTCTCCCCTCTGTCAGATCATTCAGTTTGGTGTCTACTCTCCCCTCTGTCAGACCTTTCAGTCTGGTGTCAACTCTCCCCTCTGTCAGACCATTCAGTCTGGTGTCTACTCTCCCCTCTGTCATACCATTCAGTCTGGTGTCTGACTGGTCCTCTACTCTCCCCTCTGTCAGATCATTCAGTTTGGTGTCTACTCTCCCCTCTGTCAGACCCCTCAGTCTGGTGTCTGACTGGTCCTCTACTCTCCCCTCTGTCAGACCATTCAGCTTGGTGTCTATTCTCCCCTCTGTCAGACCATTCAGTCTGGTGTCTACTCTCCCCTCTGTCATACCATTCAGTCTGGTGTCTGACTGGTCCTCTACTCTCCCCTCTGTCATACCATTCAGTCTGGTGTCTGACTGGTCCTCTACTCTCCCCACTGTCAGACCATTCAGTTTGGTGTCTACTCTCCCCTCTGTCAGACCATTCAGTCTGGTGTCTGACTGGTCCTCTACTCTCCCCACTGTCAGACCATTCAGTTTGGTGTCTTCTCTCCCCTCTGTCAGACCATTCAGTCTGGTGTCTACTCTCCCCTCTGTCAGACCATTCAGTCTGGTGTCTACTCTCCCCTCTGTCAGACCATTCAGTCTGGTGTCTGACTGGTCCTCTACTCTCCCCTCTGTCAGACCATTCAGTCTGGTGTCTACTCTCCCCTCTGTCAGACCATTCAGTCTGGTGTCTATTCTCCCCTCTGTAACACCATTCAGTCTGGTGTCTGACTGGTCCTCTGTCAGACAATAACATAGCGTAACAAGCACCAATGCCCGATGAACAACCTTGCTGAAAGACATGGAACAAACGGAGACTCAGGGGTCCTGATAAAACTGGGATACTGCACCTCAGTGGCAACTATGTTCCACCTATCTATCTACCTAGTTATTACACCAACTTCACTCCAACATTTCTACCTGGTCCACTGTACCATTCAACAACATATAACACGGTAATGGCCCACGCGGAACAACACACGACAGAGATACTACATGATAACGTTATAGGTCCAGTCTTGGTCCAGAAAGAGCATCCTGAGCAGGAGACAGAGAGTACAGTACTATAACATCACAGTGCACGAGGGTGTTGAGACATACAGGTGCTACGACTTGACTTGATGCAGGACAGCGAGATTGGATACTTGGTTATGGAGGATTCTCTGGAGCCAGGTCGAACTGGCTGGGTTGGGAGAGAACTAAAATGCTCTTGTGCTTTTCTGCTCTTTTTGAGTCATGCAGACTTCTGGGTAGTCTGTCCTTACAAGCCAAACAGACATGCTAAGGTGGTGCAGTTCTGCTGCAGGGATCCATTTCAACACAGCTGGTTGGTTGGGAGATGGTTGGTACAACGTTGGTTGTGAACCAGTACCTGGGCTTGAGGAGACGAGATCTCCTGATGCTCAGGATCCTTCAATTCAAAGTCCCATTAACCAGCTCTGCAAACGGTATAACATGAAAATACGTTCGGTTCTCAACCAGAATATGGAGTTTCTCAGAGCAACTATCATCATTACTGCCATTCTGCAAGGAATGTACTTCCAGAACAGGTCTGAATGCTGTACTGCTGCTGGTCCGGCCGACCTGTCCGTTGCAGTATAATGAGGGATTATATTGGAGGTGCCGAAGGTCGATCTGGCATTTGCACACTTGGTCAAAAACAATAGCAAATGTGTATTCAGACCTGTTCTGGAAGTACATTCCTTGCAGAATGGCAGTAATGATGATAGTTGCTCTGAGAAACTCCATATTCTGGTTGAGAACCGAACGTATTTTCATGTTATACTGTTTGCAGAGCTGGGTAATGGGACTTTGAATTGAAGGATCCTGAGCATCAGGAGATCTCGTCTCCTCAAGCCCAGGTACTGGTTCACAACCAACGTTGTATCAACTATCTCCCAACCAACCATCTGTGTTGAAATGGATCCCTGATGGTTGGGATAACGTTGGTTGATGGTTGGGACATGGTTGGGACAACGTTGGTTGATGGTTGGGCTGTTGTTTCATGCTGGTGTTTAGACGTTATTTGCCCATGTCTGTGTCCCACTGGGGGTCGGGTTACAGTCCTGATTCATCTGTAAAGTCATGTTTAGCAGGTAGGTTATATCATACTGGACTGGTCAGACAGTTACAGAGAGAGTGATGGTTGGTGGGGGGCTGGGCTGTGGGACAAGACAGGAGGCTGTGTGTGTTCTGATGTTCTATTCACACAGTTAGAATCATCAGTACTGCTCTGGAATACTGACAGTCCCATTCTGGAATACTGACAGCCCCCTTCTGGTATACTAGCAGTCCCATTCTGGAATACTGACAGCCCCCTTCTGGTATACTAACAGTCCCATTCTGGAATACTGACAGTCCCATTCTGGAATACTGACAGTCCCATTCTGGAATACTGACAGTACTGATCTGGAACACTGACAGTCTCATTCTGGAACACTGACAGTCTCATTCTGGAACACTGACAGTCCCCTTCTGGAATACTGACAGCACTGTTCTAGAATACCTACAGTACTGTTCTGGAATACTGACAGTCCCATTCTGGAATACTGACAGTAATGATCTGGAACACTGACAGTACTGATCTGGAATACTGACAGTCCCATTCTGGAATACTCACTGAGTACGGTTACATGTACACAATAATGTGATTATTGTGGATAATCAGATTAATATAATAGTTAGTTTAAAACATTTACATGCTTTGCAAGAGGAAAGATTTCCCCAATAATCCTGTTTACATAAACACATTTGAAATCAGGCTGCCTGATGGCAATATGATGAATGAAGAACATCGGCAATCAAAATAAACTCCGTACCACATGTCATTACCGTGTTAGTTTTGGGAAGCATATTTGATTCTGTGTTCGGACATATAAAGTTTGTATGTGAAAACTACTTCAATGACGCATACATTCAGTTGTCCCGAACTCACTTCCCTCAAGAGGGAGGCCCACACACTTCCCTCAAGAGGGAGGCCTACTCACTTCCCTCAAGAGGGAGGCCCACTCACTTCCCTCAAGAGGGAGGCCTACTCACTTCCCTCAAGAGGGAGGCCCACTCACTTCCCTCAAGAGGGAGGCCCACTCACTTCCCTCAAGAGGGAGGCCCACTCGGCTGGTGCCAGCACATGTCAGATCAAACACACTGTAGGAATGATTAAGTTGTTGACCTAGTAATTCAACAGATGGCTCAGAAAACCAGGTGTTTTAATCGGTGTATACTTCCTTCC